>NC_087447.1:2436742-2739772 GCF_036321535.1 Camelus dromedarius | reverse complement strand
AGGTACTCACCACTGACACTGACACAAAGGCCTTCAGAAGCCCCCAGCTAACAAGGTGGCAGAGAACAGAAACGGGCAGAAAGGGGGCAGGCTTAGGAGTGGCACAGACTGGGCTTCGATGCTGGGGCCCCGGGGAGGACGTGGAGAACGGGCCCGACTTTGAGCTCACTGTTTCCTCTGCCCAGAACTGTCCCTTCCCTTCCCTCCCCCTTCTCAGCCAAGCCCTCGGAAACGCCCCCGACTCCCCTTTCTTAAGCTACAAACTTCCTCAGCTGCCGTTCCCACCTCGGATTTGTTAAATCTGCATTTTCTCCCCTTTTCACGTCGCCACCAGGAGAGCAGGGACGAGACCTAGCGTCGGTGCTGCCGCGCCCGCACCCCTCGTCCAGCCGAGGACACACGTGAAGAAGAATCAGTGAAAGTCACGGGGTCCTGGACCGGGTGGGGGGCAGGCAGACCACACAACTGGGTACGACAGCTCCCCCCAGGAAACGCAGGCCGCCTCACCCCCGAGCACGGAGGTGCTGTGAACGTGGCGCCAGGGCGCTGACGCTCACGGTCATGCAGACACGGAACAGAGAGAGGGAGCCTGACAGCCCAGCAAGGAGGGAGGCCAGCAGTGAGGAGGGGGAGACAGAACCCGGGCTGGAAGGAGAGAGATGGAGACAAGAAACAGGGGGCAGACGGAGACACAGGAGGGAGACTCCACTTCCAGGCAGAGACTAACAGGTACTGGATGTAGCCTCCTGCCTAGAACCACTGAAATATGCTCAAAATATAGGGGGAAAATGGTTTCCAAAAATGCAGGACTTTTCCAAAATTAGGACAGCAACCTAAATGTCCTCCAGTGGATGACTGGATAAGGAGGATGTGGTCTATACATCCAATGGAATACTACTCAGCCATAAAAAGGGATGAAACAACGCCATTTGCAGTAACATAGATGGACCTAGAGATGATCATACTAAATAAGTCAGACAGAGAAAGACAAATATCATATGATATCACTTATATGTGGAATCAAACAAAATGAGACAAAGGAACAAATTTACAAAACAGAAACAGACTCACAGACATAGAAAACAAACTTTGGTTACCAAATGGGAAGGTATGGGTTGGGGGGAATAAACTGGGAGTTCAGGATTTGCAGATACAAACTACTGTGTATAAAACAGACAAATAACAAGGTCCTACTGTACAGCACAGGGAACTATGTTCAATAGCTTGTGATAACCTACAATGAAAAGGAATCTGAAAACGAAAATATATATATACCTGTCTAACTGAACCACTTTGCTGTACACCTGAAACTAACACAACATTGTAATTCAACTATATTTAATTTAAAAATTGTTTTAAAATAAAAAATAAAAATCCCACCAAACTGAAAAAAAATGCAGGACAGTGATGCGTGAGAGACAGGAAACAAGCGGGGTGAGCCCTCTGACTGCCCCCAGCCTTCACAGTGTCCAGGCCATGGTCCAAGGAAGGACCAGGTGAAGCTGGACGAGGTCCCAGAGTGCAGGTGACGGGCTGAGGACGCAGGGAGGCCAAGGCAGCGACCGTCTGCGAGACAGAGAACAGGAGAGGAGATGCTGGAACACAGAGGCCACTGCAGACCTGCACAGGGTCCTTGGAGGATTCTGGAGAGTGTGACCAGCCTACGACGGGAAAGAGGCACCCAAAAGACTAGCAGGCACTGTGCACGTCGGCCACACAGGTCCAGGAGCGGCGCCTGCTCCCATGCTCCCACCAGCCAAACCGGAAAACCTCACGGTTCACGGGGCACAGCGCACAAGGAGGGAAGCATTCAGGCCTGGACTCGACGCTGCTGTCATCCCACGGAAAGAATGCTGCACGCAAGACCTGAAAGGCTCAAACTGTCTTTACGGAAGTTAACTGGATCTCAGAACAAAGTTCAAGAATATTACACAAATTCGGAAATATACAGATTTGAGGAGGTGCCCAGACGGCAGAGGAGAGAGACCCCCAGCTCACCCTCTCCCGCACACACACCAAGAACGGCATCTCCAAGCCCGCTGAGTCGCACGGAGCACCTGCTGAGCTCTGGCAGAGGGCATCTCACTTTGAAATACAGGAGGATGCTCACAAAACCCAATAAACAACAAGTTCATAGGGTATAACACAGGGAAACATAGTCAGTATCTTGTAGTAACTTACGGTGAAAAAGAATATGGAAAAGAATATATCTGTGTTCATGTATGCCTGAAGCATCATGCTGTGCACCAGAAATTGGCACATTGCCAACCGACTATACTTCGATCAATATATATATATATATATACATACAAAAAAGGCTCAACCTTAAAAAAAGTCTCAACAAGGAGAAGCCACAATTCACAATGTTGGCAAAACATGAATTAGTAAATTAATCAAATGATTTTTAAAAAGACCAGGCGTGCAAAGCAGCAGCTAAGTGTGAACCACAGTGAGGAATATAACCAGCCGGTCAGAACTAACTGAAGCTGATGCAGTTGGAAGAAAGAATTAACACACAAAGCATTAAAAACTGTATTAACTGCAAGTTCAAAAGGACAAGTAGAGACAGAAAAGATTTTTAAAAACCTAAATCAAATGTTCAAAGATGAAAACTACATTATCTGAAATGAAAAATACACTAAGACTCAGGGAAAACTAGACCTCAGATAAAAAGGTAGTGAAATCGAAGCTGTAGCAAAAAGAAACACCGAGAAAATAATAAGTTATTAAAAACCAGATTATCAGGAAGCTATGAAGTAACTTCAAGCAGCCTCATATGTATATGGGATTGGATTCCTTGACAAGAGCAGGGGTGCAGAAAAATTATTTGAAATTTTGGCCAAAAAGTAATACACATTTGATGCAAACTATCAACCCACAGATGCAAGAAGCTCAGTGAAAACCCAAGCCCAGGAATCACGAAGGAAACTACGCCAAGATACATCGTAACAAGTCAAAACCGAAGAACAAAAACAGGCAAAAAGGGAAAAAACTAAGACGCGCTACGCCCAGAACACAAGCTGCAGGAAGACAGCAGGCTTCTGGCTGGGAACAACGCAGGTGCAGCGGGCAGGGGAGCAACGTGAAGTCCTGTAAAGTCCCGACCGAACAAGAAGGCCAACTAGAATCACAGATCCAGGGAAGACGTCTTTCAAAAATAAAGACTCTTCAGACATATAAAAGCTAAAAGAATTCATGACCAGAAAGCCCTTCCCTATAAAGGAAGTTAAATGAGAATCTTCAGGTGGAAGGAAATGATACCAGAAAAAAAAAAAATGAAATTACACAGAAGAAAGCAGACAGTGGGAATGACAATCATGGGTAAACGGTTGAGTTCCTCTTAGTTAGACCTTTTTTAAAACAATTGACTGTTTAAACCAAAAAACCCCAAATGTATACATTTATATTTAATAATACAAATATATTAAACAAACAGAAATGGGGGAGGAGTTTACAAAACTTGTAGAAGAAAAACCCAGGGCAGCAGGTTGATGAGCGTGGAGGGGGAAGGCAGTGCACCGCTGTGACGGGTCACACTCTGCACGAGCCGGCACGACACAGCACTGCAGACAGAGCAGCGGAAGGTAAGGACGGACGCCAGGAGCCCCAAGCAACCACTGGAATAATGAAACACAGAGTCCCGGCTCACGTGCCAGCAAAGGAAATAAAATGCGATCGCAGAATCCATCTATTAATCTACATGAAGGCAGAAGAGGGAATAAATCACAGATGGGACAAGCAGGAGACCACAAGCGAGACGGCAGATTTAAAATCACCATCTCCACATTACGTGTGACCCAGCTCTACACGGGCTGTAAGAAACGCACATTTTTAAAAAAGACAAAAATAGGTGAAAAGTAGGAAGACAGGAGAAGACACATCAGATCAATGCTACCATTTTCACTTTAAACACGACCCACCTCCAAGTAGTCTGTAAGCAACGCACATTAAAACTAAAGACAAAATCGGTGAAATGTAAGATGGGAAAAGACGTATGTAATACTAATCAAAGGAAAGCGAGAGAAGTTAATTTTTTTTCCAGAAAATTGAAGAGAAGGAATCTCCTCAACTTCTTCTACGAGGCCAACATTATTGCCCTGACACTAAAAAGAAAGCAGATCAATATCCTCCATGAACACAGATGCAAAAATCCTAAGCAAAACTTTGGGAAATCCAACCTGACAATATATAGTATTTCATGACCAAGGGTGATTTATATCAGGCAGGCAAGGCTGACTGAACATTTGGAATCAATCAGCGTAGTTCACCTTATTAACAAACTAAAAATAAAACCCACACGATCAATTCAATAGCTGCAGAAAAAGCATTTGACAAAATCCAACACTGATTCATGACAAGAACTCCTGATAAAGGGCATCTCTGCAAAGCCCACAGCCAACATCATACTTGACGGTGAGAGACTGAAAAAGGTCCCCTAAGAACAGGGGCAAGACAGGGACGTCCACTGTCACAGCTTCTGCTCCATAACAAGAAACATAAATAAAAACATCCTGATGCGAAGGGAAGAAATAAAACTGTCTTTGCTTGAGGACATCATGGTCCTTGCAGAAAATTCATTGGAATCCTCGAAAGAGCGACTAGAACGCTGAGTGATTTAAGCAAGACTGGAGGATGCAAGGTGAATGTAACGCCACCCGTTGTGCTTCTACAGAGCTGCAACGGACAGCTGCAAACTGACATTTAGAGACAACACCATTCACCAAAAATACGATGTGCTTTCGGGGAAAATCTGGCAAACGCTGTGAAAACCACAACCCACTGCTGCGAGAAGACTTCAAAAGTGAAGAGGAGGCCTCCGGGGGAGGGCCCGAGGCCCGAGCTGTCGCCTCCTTTTGCTGGTGAGTTAGGCTTCCCCGGAGCGGACACTCAGCATCCACGCGGTGATCTGCCTGCGACCTGGGAACAACAGGGCGACGTGCTGACTCTCCTGGGGACATGTGTCACTATCTCCAGTCTGCACTTGCAGAAGAACATCACACAGAAGCACACGGCTCTGGGGACCGCTTTTCCAGACGTGCCCACGACCAGGTCCCCCCGCCCCACCGAGCCACAGGGCACAGGACACGTGCTTTGCTTTATTTAAATGGATGCCCCCTGCGCGTGCCCTGTATCAGCAGGTGCAGGATGGAGGTGAAGAGAAGCGAGGAAGCAGTCTGCACACAACAACGGGGAGGAGGTGACAGGCTTTGATACCTTATAGCCTGGGCAGTTAAAACAGCATTTCCTACCAGGGCGGGAGCAGAAGAAAGTAGGGAAACACAGAGTTCCCTGCCCTGAGCCCACCTAACAGTGCTCCGTACACAAGTCCACGTCGCCAAAAAAACAAACAAAAGCAACATTCGGTCCCTACTTAGAACAGATCCAGACTTCCAGAAAACCCCGACAGAAGGCACGTCTCAGAGAGCCCAGCAATCCGCAGGCATAAACCACGCGCAACTGCCCACACGCCAACGTGGACGAAATTCATCTCAGCCCAGGAGCTCAAGCCTTTAGAAAGTGCTGGAAGCACAGCCCAGGGGGGCTGGGACAGTCCCCAGCGGCCACCTGCAGCACCTAAGTAAGCAGACCGGTGCCGGGGAGCCCAGAAACATCACGGCGAGGACAGAACATCATTCAGCTCCCCCTTCCCACCAGGGGCCCCCCGGCACAGCCCCATCCTGGCTGCACAGCCATTTCTCGTTACAAAGCAAAATTCCACTTCCACGGCCTCTTCCTGAAATCCCACAGAAGAAGCAGGAAAGGGATTTTATTTTTAACACACACGGACACGAGGAGAGGCAGAGAAGGAGCACCTAGGAGAGCGTCTTCGGCGAGAGGTGGCCGGAGTCTGGGGAGCACGGCCGCCCCCCGGGACAGACCAGCCGTCGCGGGCAGCACAGAACTCCAGAAAGTCTCGGGGCGTGACTCGCCGGCCCCTCACAATGGGCTGAGGGCGGGAAGACTGACCGGTTCAAAGTCTGTCCAGCCCTCCCGCATGGCAGCCGGGGGACAGTCCTTATTCCCATCAGATGAAAAAGGGGAAGTGGACATTCTGGAGTGAGACCTCAAACATGGGGTGGGGTGGGGGCACACAGGCCACACACTGAACAGGGGGGTTTCTGCCCCCGCCGCAGCCCTTCCCCCTGACATGGATCCTGGGACTCAAGACGTGTTTCCCAGGAACTTGGTGTCCCCGGGGAACATGAGGAAAGCTGCAGATACTGGCAGTCAGGATTCCCCAGTGAAATGGCCAGCCCTCCCCCCGTGAACCCGTGGGTGCCCAGCAGTCTGCAAGTCCAACCCCGCCCACCTTCCGACCACACTGCCAACGGTCCATCTTAAATAAAAACAGTCTAAGACTGTCCGACTGCAAGTAAGTTTGAAGCAGGATCGCAGAGGCCGGGGGCATAAAATTCCTCTTCCAGGAATCAGAGCCAAAAGGCAAAGAAATGAGTAACAGGAGAGGAGAGAGAACAGTGTGACCATAGGAGGACCAGGGCAAGAACCCCACAGCGTAACTGAAGTAAGTTCTAGAAAGGAAACACACAAAACGGAGGGAAGGGTTTGTCAACAAGCATTTTAGGCGCCACTGAGGAAAGATGCACCTTCCGAGAAGCACAACGTCTGCCTGAAAGTTAGCAAAGACTCACAACGTCACGTTGAACGCCATGGTGGTGTTTTGCAGTGTGGTCCCCAGAGTGCCTGGCTGGGCGGGGGTGGGGGAGGTGGGGCAGGGGAGGTGGGGGGCGGGGGGTGATGCTCCCTAAGAGTGAAGCTTCCAGGCCACACCCCAAAACTCGTCCCTCAGGTGATTCTTCTGTGCGGTGACGTTTGAGACCCGCCAACCCAGCTACAGAGAGAGGGTAACTTTCACCCCACACTTCCCCCGGAGACGGAGATGAAGACGGATCAGGCAGGAGGGCCGCCTGGGGGAACCTCATTCTTCCACTGAAAGGAACGGCTCCCTCACACCTCTGCACTGGGGGGAGCGGGAAAGGACGCAGACAGCAAACACCACCCGCAGCTGCCGTCTGTCCAGTCTGCGCTCTGGTCCAGACTGGACGGCTCCTTCCGCGCATCAGGGAAACACCTTATAAACTCCAAAGGAAGGTGCCGCTGGTCACAGCTTCGGAAGGCTGTGTTCTCGCTGCTTTTAACCCACAGCCTGGTCCTGAGGCTGGTGGGGTCAGTACTCAGGGAGGGAGCGAGGGCGGGTCTGGGGCCGGGAACCCAAGAGGCACCTAAACACCCCAGTGTCAGTGGGGACAAAGGGAGGTTGGAGCCACTTCCCAGATGCTCATGCCCCAGTTGCTGGCTGGAATCCAGTCCCCTCGAACAGAAGGGGACAACGTGACCTCTGAAGCTGTCCCGGGAACTCGAACCTTCACGAAGGCACCGTAAACGGAAAGAAACTCCAGGCGGGGTTAATGGAACAGTGCGCAGAGCCCTGCACGGAAGAGTCTCGCCTTTATCAGCAAAACTACTTAATCAATCCACTTTTACACGTTCTGCTTTCAGTCATTACTAGTATGTTCACTTACAAATGCAAATTGCGAGGAAATCTATACTCATTAAGGCTTTCTTTTTTCCTGGAGTTTTTATCAAGCCATCAGGAGGCTATCAGCTCCTAAAGGTGACAGGAAAAAGCGAGACCCAGAGAACGCAATCAAGCCCGCTTAATTAAGTCGTGCACAGGGTGCCCGAGGAAGTAACAGAAAATGTTACAGCTCTGAACACTCTGTCAGAGGTGAACATCCAAGTCAAACAGAAGCGGTGTAGCTCACTCTTCCTTACTGCCTTAAAACAGTCTGTTGGGAGTCTGAGATTTGCAAAGATTAACCAGTACACATAAAAACAGATTTAAGATTTTCTTCTGTAGAGCACAGGAAACTATATTCAATGTCTTGTAATAACCCTTAAAGAAAAAGAAAATGAAAACGAATGTATGTACGTCTATGCATGGCTGGGACGTTGTGCTGGACACCAGGAACTGACACATTGTGACTGACGATGATACTTCAATAAGAAATAAAAATACATACATACTAAAAAAAAAAAAAAAAAAAAGAACCCGGTTATCTGGAAAGTATCAGGAAAAGAAAAAAGGAGGCATTAAATCCTTCTCCTGGTTTTCCGAGTCAGGTGCACAGAGACAGAGGCCCCCAGGTGCTGCTGAGAGAGAACACGGAGCCGCGGCTGCACCACCCAGATGCCTCGGTCACGTCATCATCCTCAACTCGCACAAGCTGCCGGGACCCAAAGTGATGGCCATCCTCGCCGGAGAGGGCTGGGCTGGGAGGGCTTCCCGCCCGGCTTCCCAGCCCACGGCCCCTGGGGCCGCCTGCCCACAGCCCCGCAGCAATTCCAAGTCAAAGGCGACTTGACTATTTTTTTCAGCCAGACTCCCATTTCCTGGGCTTACCTACTGTCCAGAGCTACCCCCTACCCCAGAGCTGGACCCGGAGCAAGACGTTCCACCCCCCCTGAGCCGCACGAGGCGGCGCTGGGATGGCCGTCTCCACGGGGGAGAACTGGGCCTTGGAAGCACCTGCCGTTCCCCCAAGGTCAGAGGGCACCACCTGGCCGTCAGGACCGGAGCCCCTGCCCGAGTGGCCGTCCGCGTTCCCCTGGCTGCCCGGCCTCCCGCGTGAGCCCCCCGCCTGGACGTCTCCGCCCCTTTTCGGGCCCCTTGGTGCTTGTATGAGTTCGCTAGAGCTGTCAAAACAAAGCACTACAGACAGGTGACAACAGACATTTACTGTCTCTAAGCTTTGGGGCTGCAGGTCCAAGATCAAGGTGTCGGGAGGGTGGGTTCCGTGTGGGATCTGCCAGGGAGGGGTCTGCCGCAGGCCCCTCTCCTTGGCCTGTGGACCGCCGTCTCCGTGTGCACATGGCCTTCTCCCCGTGTGCAGGCCTGTCTCCAAGCTTCCCTTCTTGTGAGGACACCAATCACACTGGATCGGGGCCCGCCCTAACGACCTCCTTTTACCATAATCACCCTGTTAAAGGCCCAGCTCCAGATAGTCACTTTCTGAGGCCCTAGTAGTTGGGACACTGTCAGATGGAAAAAAAAAAAAAAAACCCACAAACTAGAAGTTGAGAGTTACATTTTATTCAGCAGATATTTCTGAGGGCTTACGCCTGGGAGGCAGCCTCTCAGATGGCTCAGGGACTGCCCTAACAGGGCAGCAGAGGGCCCAGGAGATATAGGAGCTTTTGCAACAAAGACCAGGTAGTCAGAGCTTCAAAAGGTTCCTGTCAACGAAGGAAAACCAGCTACCTCAGGTTGGGGAGCCGAGCGCCTCTCTGTGTCTGGGAAGGCACTAAGGTCTGGACTCCCTGACATCACTCCTTTGATGGGCACCTTAGCTGTCCAGGGCCATGTCCTATGCTTCCCATCCTGAGCCCCTCGGGGGCACCCTTGGGCGCGGCAGCAGAGGCTCGGCTGCCTGCTTGTCTGCAGCCTGAGTTCCCCTGGCTCACTGTTGGGGGTGGCGGGGGCGGCTGGTGACTGGACGGCCGCAGCTTCCTTCGTTTGCTGATATGGCTGCAGTATCTTTCATTCACAACACCAACACGCGAATGTTGGGGACACAGCTCAGCCCATGCCAGCATCGTCGGCTGAATGAAAAATACTGCAAGCCTTCTCAGTGAACAAAAAATGCTGTAGCCATCAAGTCACCATCGGCGACGGCCAACTCGGGATGCAGGTGAGCAGGCCTCTGCAGCCGCCCCCACCGGTGCCCCCAGAGGGGACTCGGGATGGGAAGGAACAGGACACTGGCCCTAGACAGCTAAGCTGCAGATCAAAGGAGTGATGGCAATGAGCCCATACCTTTCGCCTTCCCACACATAGAGAAGCACTAAATTCCTTAACTTGAGCTGGCTGGTTTTCTTTAATTAACAGGAATTTTTAATGCTCCCACAATCTAGTCTTTGTTGTAAACATTCCTGTATATCCTGGTTCCTCCCCGCCTCTCTGGCGCAGTCCCTCAGAGCGATCTGAGAGGCTGTCATCCTGGGCTCGAAGGGGTTCGAGCCCTCAGGAATGTCTGCCAAATAAAACATAACTCTCAGCCTTTAGGTTGCGCATTTATCTCAGTCGACAGTCGGCTGGACTGGCTAAACCAAGAGCACCTTGGTTTGGGTGTTACAGGCTCAGAGAGAAACCCAAAGCCTTACATCACCAAACCAATCACCACCAGCTCCCGGGCGGGGTGAACGGGAAGGGTGGGTGTCCAGACACCTCTGGGGGGAACTTTCTTCAGGCAGACATCAAGGTTGTGTCTGGGGTCTGTCTGCAGGTGGCTGGGCCTCACTGAGAGGCAGGCACCTGCTGGAGTCAGACCGGCCCCTGGACCGCAGCGCAGTGCCCGGGGTCAGGACCGAGACTGGACTCGGGGACCTTTGGGCGTGTGGGGGACGGGCATGCCTCGTCAGCTGCAGCCCCCACCTTCCACTGCCCCCAGACCACCTTAGATGACGGGACCTCATGGCCCAGCACTGCTCCCTCGCTGGTCTTCTCTGAATCACCTCTTTTTTCTAAAGTCAAATTTTATTTAAAAGGAAAAACCAGAATCAAGCCAGTAAACACAACTTAACTGCTGGATCCAAAGGGCAGACCGGGATGGGAGAGACGTTTCAAGGTCAGGCCCAGCCCCAGAGATGCAGAATTCCAGGACCCATAAAATTGCAAGCAGTTACACACACAGGTGTGAGGGATCTGAGGAAAGGGCCATAAAGCGCCTTCAGAGCGAAGCTGTCATTGAAGAGCCTCAGGAGAGCCAGAGACATGCAAAGTAGTGCCAAGCAACCGAGGAAGTTCCCTGCAAATCTACTTAGGAGCTGGGCCTGCAGATTCAAAGCACGCACAGTAACCCAGGCTTCCGTGCCTGAGCAGGGCCCTGGGCTGGGGGGCCGCAGGGCCCAGGGGAGGCCTGGCTACAACCACAGAGCGTCACACGCAGGCGGGGGCCCTGCAACACGAGTCTGACGCCCTGCTGGACGGCCAGCCCCGGCCTGAGACTGAAGGGCGGCTGCCGGGCTGGTCTGACGCCTTCATGGGCCGATGCGCTATAGTCCCAGGAAGCCTTAACCCTGATGGAGACACGGAGAAAGGCACCCAGAGCCCCTGACTGTGCTGGGGCTAACGCAGAGGCAAGGTTTCTCTTTCACACACTGTGCCTGTTTAGACTCGCCCGGGCCAGAACACGCAACGGAATGGCATTGTTGACGTAAGACTTCACACTGAAAGTGTGATTGTCAGAAAGTCAGGAAACCTCTAAACTGTTTCAGAAAACTGAAAATGCCCCCGATTCTCAGTACAATTAGGTTGTATGTTACTAATGAAAGTAATGAATTACGTTCATCCTTGAAGCAGAATGTTTTGTTAGAAATGATGGGAATTTGAGTTTGTAAGTGAAATGCCAGTGTCATGAGAGGCCCACCCTTCTTCAAGGATTGTAAAAAAAAGCACCTGGATTCACAGGGCAACGGCTGTAACCCAAGTCCATGAGCTTTAAGCAAGTCAAGCCTTGGGGTTTGTACCTTTCATCAATTAAATATTAATTCTAAAATCACCAGTAACCAGAAGTTCTCTTTGTGGGGTGGGAAACCATCGCTTGGGGGACAGTTAACAGCCTCCCGTCGGCACTGCTGGCTGTCAAGGAAAGCCAGCCGCAGAAAGAGACGAGAAGGGTGTTAAACTCCGCCCAGGACTCCTGCCCAGCCAGGCTCGCAGCCTGTCTCTGGCTCTTTCTGCCTAAAAGGAAGACCAGTGAGTTTCCAGGAAGCCTCAGAGGCTCCCCGGCATGGCAAGCCGGACTGTCCCGTGGATTCCTCAGAGGGACCCGCCGTCTCCTCCTTGCAAGTGTTTCGTGAGCACTGTCTGTATGCCAAACTCTCTGCCAGGGTGCTTGCGTAACAGGGAAGAACAAACCTGACTCCATAAGAGATCTTCCTTTGGCTCTAGCCCTGTGCTGTGTTTCCTGGGCTCAGTCACGCTGGTTCTGTGCCTTTTGTAAGAGAATGTGGCCTTTGGCCTGAAATAGACAGGAGAGCCCGTTCCCAAGGCTCTGACCTTTAAGGGCATCACACAGAGATGAAAAGGTGCAGAACAGAGGAGAACATTTCGTCTTGGTGGAGGTTTGCAGGGACATCCTGACCTGACCTACGGGGACAGTTGCAAGAACAAAGTTTGCAGCAACCAACCACACCTCCCCCCCTGAATTCTGATCTGGGGAAGATGGTTCTCCGGGGCATGGGTCTGCCATCTTCTCCATCTGCCAGCTTTCCAAATAAAGTCTCTGTTCCTTGCCCCAACACCTCGTCTCCCGACTGACTGGCCTGTTGTGGGCGAGCAGAACGAGTCTGGACTCTGTAACACCTGCAGCACACCACTGACCAAAACTGACTAAAAGCCCTGCCTCGGAGAGCTTCCATCCACTGGGAACGTTCACAGGATGGAAAGGAAACTGCTTCCAGTGACCTGAGCCAGTGCCCTCCGGGACTGCGGATAGGACCCACAGAGTCATTGCATTCGCCTGAGCAAATGGCTGGGCCAGCCCACGCTGGGTCGGGGGTAGAGGGGTGGCGTGGGTCAGGTTCCCAGCCTCCAAAATCGAGGGCTGTGCTGCGGGCGTGTGACCCAACCCACAGTCTGGCTACCGGAGCCGGGTCTGGGCCACGCTGCCTTCACAGACCACCCTGCTCCCCGACTCTCCATCTGGGCAAGTCCCACCCGCTCGACTGGACAGTAATTCCCGGGGCCAGGGACCCTGACCATCTTAGATTTGATTTCCGTCCTCTAAAGGGCACCCTGGTAGGCATTTTATGAATAAGTGGTAATTAACTGGAAGGAAATTTCTGAGCCAATGTCTCCCACCCACGCTCAGCCCAAGGAAAGGGCACTGAAAGACACAGGACTTAATTACCAACCCGGCCACCAAAGGTAGGCATCGCCCCTCCCCCAGCTGTGAACTCGGACATCAGAGAATGTCCAAACTCAAGGACAATTGCGGGGATGATGTCCAGTCCAGTGGGGTCCAGCTAACCCAGCACCAGGCCTGCTCCCATCCCACGTCAGCCTCGGACTGAGCCTTCTGGTATGGAGATGTGAGCTTGCACTTGGCCTTTCTACGCTGTGAATTCTGTGGAGAACCCAAGCAGAGTGGATGCGGGGGCTGGGGGCATGGCCTCCGTAACCCTGTTGGGGTCTCCCCCAGTGGAGGGAGCCTGCAACCTGCAGACACCGGTAAGGAGTCGTCTGTGATGCTGGAAGCGGCTCCAGCGGAGTGGTGGGAGCACTTCACCGCAGAATAGAGGTCTAAGAAGACAGGGACAGTAGGACCCTTGCCGCCCTGATTAGCGGCGAAGGGGATGGGCGGCTGGCCACACCCCTAGTCCAGACCCACGGACCCCGCCTGGCCTGCGTGTCCCTGAACCTGGGCTCTCGGTGGACAGAATGTTTTTACTCTGCGGTGTTTGTTCCATAGATTTTCAAAGCTGGTCCTTGCCACCCCACAGGATTCCAATGGGGTTCCTCTATCTCACTGAGTGCTTCCACGTGGGTGGGTCCAGGTGTCAGACAGGTCACGAGGGGAGTGGCTGAGGCTGGACTGGCCTCAGGGCACTGAACCCCAGCTCTGAGCTGGCTGGAGACCCTCAGAGGGCAGGCAGTGTGAGTTCCAAAAGAAGAAGTAAGACCGGGACAGACCAGCCCTAGGCTCCCGCCTGTGACCCTATGTTAAATTAGGAGTCCCTGCCCTGGGCTCCGTCCAGGCTGGGGGCGGGGAGGGGGCAGCCCCACAGCACAACTGGCTCTCAGTAAAAACCTGAGAATAGGTGCCAGCAAGGACAGAAGGCGCAGGACCACCATGTGGGCGCAGAACGGGTCCTTCCTCCCACACTGGTGACACTGCTCAACGAGGGAAACGGGACAGTCGGGGAGCGCGGCAGGACCAGGAAGGCTACCCTAGCTGCTTGCGGGTAAGGGCGCTGGGAGAGCCAGCCTCCCCTAAGACTTGGGGCTTAACGTCTGTTCACAGCTCTCTCAGCTCCCGGCAGCCTGCAAAGTGGGTCCCGTGATCACTGTTTTTTTATCAATAGGGAAATGGAGACATAGAGAGGGGGTGGGGGGGAAACAGACACTAATGAACTCATCCACAAAACAGAAACAGACTCACAGATACAGAAAACAAACTTATGGCTACCAGGGAAAGGGATAAACTGGGAATTCAAGATTTGCAAGTATTAGCTACTACATATAAAATAGATGAACAAGTCTCTCCTGTACAGCACAGGAGATACATTCAATATCTTGTAGTGATCTCTAATGAAAAAGAATATGAACACAAACACATGTATGTATACGTATGACTGAAACATGCTGTAACCAGAAACTGATGCAACAATGTAACTGACTATACTTCAATTAAAAAAACAAAAAAGAGAGGAAACTCACCTAAACCAGAGAGCGGACGCACAGCAGAACCAAGCTCTGCTCTTGGACCCACAGCCCACACTCTGAAACACTGCTGCGCAGGGAAGGGTGGCCTCAGCGGACCGGGGTGTCCGCCCCCTCGCTGGGCTCCTGGGAGGACACCTCTGAGCCCCTGCAGTGTCTTCCTGAGAAGCTGGTTTTAAACGTGGGGCCTTGAGCCACATCAAGCCATTTACACTCGTGGCAGGATTCATGGTGGGCTTGACCTCTGGAGGGGCTGGAAACTGACGTGGGCCATGCAGACAGATGTTCAGCCACGCCCACAGACCAACTCCCAGGAACATCCTGACTCCCAGCTGCAGTGAGCACCCCGTCGGCAGTAGCTCACGTGAGCTGCCACGCAAGGTTTGTGGGAGAACCCCGTGCCCTCTGTAAGTCTCCTCGGGGACCAGAGAGCTGGAAGCTGTCACCTGGTGTCTCCTGGACCCTGGCCCACGAGCCTGCGCGTTGGCTGATTTGAGTCTGCAACCTTCTGCTGTAACAAGGGTACCACACCAGATGTGCTGAGTCCCGTGACTTCGTCCAAAGAACCACTGACCCCAAGGGTGGTCTTGAGGGCCCCTGAGCCAACAGCCCTAATAAGTGGCCGCAGTTCTAAGGAGGAGGGCTGCCTGGCGAAGGTGAGGAAACTGGGTTCATTTACCAGAACGTAAGCTGCTTTCACGCAGGGGAAAAGTAAATCCCCCCAAACAACCAAAAACTGCCCAGAGCGAGTCTAGAGAACGTTCACTCCCAGGGTAACCAGGGGACCAGGGCAAGGGCCCTGGCTTGTGAGCACTCTTCCTGGCTCGAGGTGGTGGTCCTTGCAGGGACGACCCCCCAGGCGGGTAACAGGAGCCAACCCCGCTCCCCGTCGGCACCGCCCAGAACAGCTGCCAGTTCCCTCTGTCAGGCGCGCCTATGCCGGGCAGGGTCCCACATCCCCCTGGACCAGGTCTTGGGTGACAGGCTCCCACGGGGAGCTGCAGGACAAGGTGCTGCCCGGGACTCCTGCGGCAGGCATCTCTCTCTCACACTCTCACACACACACCCCTAATCTCTCCCTGGATGCCCTGGACCATGCAGAGCAGTCCTAGGGAACGGATGCAGGATGCAGCCACTCTAGGAGCACCATCTCCCCACTGGCCCGTCCATGGGACACTGCCAGGGCTGCCAGGCAGAGGAATGGACCCTGGGACCCGCTCCCGCTCAGGACAGAGCTGCAGGCAGGCAGGGGACAGCGGCCTGAGTGAAGCTGGCCCGACTGAGGTCTGCATCACCCTGGCCTCCCCACACCTGTTTGTGGGGATGAACTGTAAAGTAGCCCAAGTCAGCTGCCCAAAGGTTCCTGAAAGGGGGTGGGGAGGCTAGGTCTTCTCCAAGTTCCAGCAGAAGCGAAGTCCCTCCCCTCTGCACCCACCAAGCCAGCCCTGAGGTGGTCTGGATCAGGGGTGTGTGCTGTGCACCACCATGTCGGCGGCAGGGCGTGGCAGCCTGCAGGGTCACTTGGAGGGCGGGGAGGGTGTCCACAGAGCCACATCCAGAGCCATTTTCAGTGGCTGCTGCAGATAAGAGAGGCCCAGGGAGGGCTGCCCCCCGGGCTGAGGCTGGGAAAGACGGGCCCCGATCGGCACCAGGGTCCGGCCAGCCTGGCGCCCCCATCCCCATGACCAGTTTCTGTCGTGTGCTCCAAGCCTCTGTGGGGATCTCAGGGTTTCCTGAAGCGAACTCTCTGTGAACATATGAGGGAAGTGGCCAGTGAACCCCTAAACCAGCTCGCAGGCCACCTGCACCATCAGGTTTTGTGCCGCCCCAGAGCAGAGGCTGGCGGGGTCAGCGCGAAAGTCTTCTGCCCTTAACAGGCTGGTGGGTATCTCTGAGGAGCTTCCTCTCCATCACTTACCACAGCTTGGGAGACATCACTGCAGACGTTCAAACACCGGAAGGGCTTGAACTACATTCCAGCGAGGGGGTAGCTGGAGTTTCCCCTGACTGTTTGAGTAAATATTACTTTGAATCTATTTCATGACTGTTTACTCTGAATCTATTTTGTGACAGTTAAACGTCTCTCATTAGCTGAACCGCTCCCTCTAAAAACGGCCCAGGAGACTCAGCACCAGAAATGTGCAACCACCATTTGGGTGGAAAGAATAAATACAAGAAAGGAACAGAGGCGTAAATGTTTAGAGAAAATGGAAACCTGCAGCCCTTCCCCGACCCCTGCCTGCGCTTTTGACAGACAGGTAAATCGCATTATTTTCATCCCTGCAGCTATGGAACCACAGCAAAATTACATACCTTTTCTCTTAATGCTTCCCAAAGACCAGCCTGCTACCTAGGCAAACAGGTGATCATTTGTAATATCATAAAAATGTCAACAAGAAAAAAAGAAAGAAAAAAAGAACAGAGGGGCAATCTGCATTCAGCCGAACACCTGGGATTCTATCTGCAGCAGTCCCAGACAGCAAAACCTCCTACGCCAGGCTTATGTGCTTGTCTTGGTGCATCACACTCTCTCTGATTTCTCCCTCATTCCTTCCAAGGAAAGGTGAAGCCAGCAAGTTTGTGACTCCCTGCAGGGCAATGAAGTCACACAGCAGCCAGCCCTCAGTGCATTGGACGACAGGCCCGCGTCAGCCCAGCCTGGCTGGTGGCTGTGTGATGCCAGGTGCATCCTGGACTGTAACAGAGCAGGGAGCTCTGGATGCCAGGTTCTCAGCAGGTTCCCTCAACACAGCCCCTTCCTTCGGCTGGGGAGAGATCCCAGGGGCCCGCCCCCTCCAGGATTACATCCCGTGGGTCTGCCTGGTGTGAGTGTGGGCTCTTTAGGGGGAAGCGGGGGAAATGCTGCTGAAATAGAATGCAAAATCGTGCGTGCACGTTCAGATGCGCATTCTGCACAGAAGACTCTCCTCAGGTTTTCCCACGCATCTGTGACCCCCAAATGCAAAACAGCTGGTTTCGATCATGCCCAAGAGAACTTTGATTGTAAGCCTCAGTCCCAGGTGTCACCAGGGGCTGTGTTTCCTAAAACCATCCTCTGATAATCAGCACTTAACGCCCAGTGTCACCACCCCAGAAAATTCCTGGTTTGGCTACAAGATTTTTTTTTTTCATTTGAAATAGACACACATATATTTATATTCACATTAATATAACTTTACTCACATTCACCGCCATCTAACTCCTTCCATAATGGCAAGCTGTATCTATGAGCCTCAGTAAACCCAAGCCCACATTGAGACCAGATCCTAACTCACTCCAACCGGCTATTTCCACCCACTTGGCACGGGCTCAGCAGACGGGAGAGACCCAGGCTTCTGTCCAAAGAACCAAGGAGGCAGCCTGCTCCGCCCTGAGAAACCACATTCCACCTGCTCAGCAGCCTCAGGGCTGGAGGTAAAAGCATCTCTAAGGACAGAGACACCAACACATGAGAACGTGTGAGTCAGTGCCCGCTCCTCCCACTTCCTGGGACCCTCGGACACAAAACCGTGTCCAACACAGACCTTCGGGCCAGGGCTGAGCACTGCTGACCCGACTGCCTGCCCACTGCTTGGGGCCGTAGTTTAGGGGGGCTCCCGGGGGTTGCTGCAGCCCTAGAAACTTCCCCACCCCAGGGGAAGCTCAGGATAACAGCTCCCAAGGCTTCTCCAGGCCAACCCACCGCTTTCTGACTCGCTGGTACCCAGCCCTGGACTCAGTGCAACACACATCCATGTCATCAGCTCAGTTTTTAAAACAGTTTGGTTGCCCACAACTTGTGGTCTACATCTACAATGGATTACTACTCGGAGAAAGACAAATGCCGTATATCACTTATATGTGGAATCTAAAAAAAGACACAAACGAACTTATTTATAAAACAGAAATAGATTCACAGACATAGAAAACAAACTTACGGTTACCAGGGAGGAAAGGTCGGGGTGGGTGGGGGATAAACTGGGAGCTCAGGATTAGCAGGTACAAACTACTACATAGAAAACAGATGAACAACAAGGTCCTACTGTACAGCACAGGGAACTACATTCAATAGCTTGTCATAGCCCATAATGGAAAACAGCATGAAAGGCAATATACATATATATATATATATATACACACACGTGTGAGTGAATCACTACGCTGTACCCCAGAAGTCAACACAACATTGTAAACTGACTACACGTCAATAAAAAAAAGAAGTTTGATTTAGATGTAATTCACACACCATACAACTCACCCACTGGAGGGCACAATTCGGTGGGTTCTAATATAATCATGAAGTTGGGTAGAGCATCACCGCCACCAAATCTAGAACATTCTTCATTATCTCAAAAAGAAACCCACACCTCTCAGGGGTCACCTCCCAACACCCCCCACCCACCACCCGGGCAGCCACTCCGACTTACATTCTGTCTCCACAGAAGTGCCTGTTTGGGACATTTTCATATAAAATAAAATAATACTCTACACAGTCAATTCTTTCTTTTTTTCCTTTTCTTCAATGCTCTTCTGCAAAAAGTCTTGCTCTTGGCCAAAGTTACCTCTGCCCACAGGTAGTTCTTTAAGTTCGATGTCTAAGTCACTTCAAAATACGAGAAGGCAACACACCAGAACCACCCTAGCCTAGTGTCCACCTCAAAAACGTTTTTGTTATGTCTTCAGCTTTCACTGAGGTCAAATAGTATTTGAAAACTATTGGGGTTTTTATTTTTTCAAAATCCCAACTGCAAACACTACATGAAAACATTCCTTATAGACTGGAGTGCTAGGAAAAATCTGCTCTCCAGATGAACTAATTATCAGACAAGAGAACTCTGTTACCTCATATTTCCTTTTTCTCCCTGGCTGCCAGGAAGCTCAGAGATAAATACCACATGTGACTGCAAAAACGTGCTCTCATCCCACAGTTGGTCATAGCCTAATGGTCTTTAACCTAGCAGTTACAGTGGAGTTTTACCAGTGCAGCCTGCAGGCAGATTCTTACCAAACTGGATTTCCTACGGACGAGGTCTCAGAATCTGCAATTTAAACCAGATGCCCGAGAACTCTTGTTACTCAGGTCAGGCTCTAAAGTCAAAGTGAAATGACAAGGCCTTTTTCCTACGACTGAGAAGACTTTTATGGAGAAACAAATCTAGTCCTTCCTCTTCCTCTGTCATCTTGGAGTGTCTGTGAGCCGCCTGGATGCTGTCTGCAGGGGCTGCAGTCAACACGGCACATTCAGCACTGAGGGGCCGTTGAAGCGATCCTTGGCTGAGACATTTGGGACACCACCCCTTTCTCGAAACCTCACAGACTCGACCTTGGTCTTCAGGGCATCCCAGCACTTTCCAGGGACACTCCAGTCCACCTAGATCTGTGCGGCCTCCTGGACATCACACAGCCAGCCTGGGGGCTCTGCTCAGCCTGAGGTCGTTCCTGCCTCAGCTCACCTGGTCCCCCTGCTCGCCCACTCCCGCACTGAGAGATGTTTCTCTCCTCACCTGCCTCGCTGGGGAACCAGGTCAAAACCAGAGGAGATGGAGGGAAACCCAGGAGCACTGAGCTGGCTGCCACAGCGGCACCGCGATGCCCGAGGCTGCATCCCACGCAGGGCGCTGGCGGCCGTGGGGGTTCACAGAGAACGTGCCAAGGCGGAGAAGGGGCCCTCATGGGAGGTGGGGACTCTGGGACCCTGTGCTACTGCCTGTGGGTGGGGGGTGGCCTGGCAAGTCCCGACCCCTAGGGCCTCACTTCCTCTGCCCCAAGGAGGGGTGGAGATCCCGGACTGGCCGGAGCAGAATTTACCTGACCAGAAAGACAGAAGGCGGGAGACAGGCGGGCAGGGCGCTGGGCACCCACCTTGACCCCTGGGCCTTAGGAAGCGGGTCTCAGCCCTCAAGGCGTACGTTCGTGGAGGGAGACTTTGATTGTGTGAAACACTCGGGGCATTTCCGTTGGGGGGGGCTGCAGTGTGCAGCCCAGCGTGGAGACAACAGCCAGCACGTCCCCAGTCAACCCAGGACGGGGGATGCTCGGGGCCCACGGGTGGGGGCCTTGCGGGAAGCAGCCTGCACGTGCTGAGCACTGAGTTCAGGGAAGGCTACACCCCTCCCGGCGGTTTATCTGGGGGCACGTTCTGCAGAGGGGCGTCAGGGCGATGGCACCTGCCCTCGTGAGCCCCAAGCCCACTCCCCGAGGTTTCAGTTGGGCAGTGGTGACCTGGGAGAACGCCGTCCAGCATTCCCATGGCGACCAGGCCGCCATAGAGGTCTGCACATCGTCGGAAACCCGAGCCCTGGCCATGTACGCAATGCCCCCATTGCGCTGCCTGCTCGTTGGCAAAGGCTTGAAAAGTGACCCTGTTCCCCAACCCGGCTGAAATCCAGGTTAACGTGGTGTCTGAGTGTGCTGGGCCAGTGTAACCAACAGCCACGTCTAGGCCGCTCACGGCAACACAAACTCATTCTCTCGCAGTCCTGAAGGTCCAAAGTCTGGATCAGATTCACTGGACTGAAATCAAGGTTCTCAGAGCTGGGCCCCCTCCGAAGGCTCTAGAGGAGGGTCCCTCCCGCCTCCTCCGGGCATCCCTGGGCTTGTGGCTGTGTCCCTCCAGCCCCTGCCGCTACTGTCATGTGGCCTCCTCTTCCCCTGTACTCAGATCTCCCTCTGCCTCCCTCTGGTAAGGACTCTTATGATGACATTGAAGACCCAGCTAGATAATCCAGGGTAACCCCCGTCGCAGGACGCTTAACCCCATCACATCTGCAAAGCGTACCGTACAAGGTGGCACACACGCTCCCGGGATGCGGGCCACTTCCCACTGGCCCCACACTTTCACTCCTCCGGGAGATGCCTGGATCCCTCCGGGGGTTAACACAAGCTCAGAGCTGGCAGATCACTCTTGCCTGGGCCTGCCCTTGGGGAGGGGACAGTCACCTGTTCCCGGGGGCCCTGGGTGAGGAGGGAACCAGCTTGTACGCTTTCGTTCATGTGCAAAGAGCAGAAAGACGCCTCGCCCTTTGGAGCCAGACTTCTGGAGAGCATGGTCCTTTCTGGAGCGCTGTCTGCACCCCTCACCTGCATCGCTCCCCGGTTCCCTGCAATCTGAGATGCGGGGGGCTTTGGGTGACCCCCTGGAAACAGTCTCCTTGCGGTTTGCACAGCATCACCTCCTCTCCATGGCGGAGCTGCTGGATGTGTCCGGGTCCCGCGACCTCTCGGATACACAGCCAGCTCCTCCTTCAACGCCCCGGGCAGCGCCAGACTGGGCCTCCCTCTCACTGCCTGGACCTAGCCTCCCCAAGGCCCAGCTCCAAGCCAAGGAAGGCCGTCTCCTAAATCTCTGGCGTTCCCTGTGATGGCAGGAGCACGATGAATGAGGTAAATTCCAGCCCTTGGGGGTCTGACCCGGCCCATCGTCAGCCTTCTGGGGTCCCGGGAGGCTGTGCCTAATCGCAGCCCTCCTGCACCCCAGCAGGAAGGAGTCCCCCATTTGGGCCAGCATCCTACACAAACATCACCAAAGAAAGCCACACAGCTTAACCAAGACTCTGAGGGCTTCAGACCAGGAGGACGCCAGGCGCCCGCACACTGGGTGCTCGTGCCCCGGGGTGTGCGGACAGACACTTCTCAGCACCTGATCACAGAAGCGTGGCTGGTTCTTGGTGCTGAACGTGCCCAGATCATTTGGAACAGGGGTCAGCAAACTTTCTGTCAAGGGCCAGCTGGTAAATATTATCAGCTCTGAGACCACACGGCCTTGGTCACAGCCACTCAACTGGGCTGCTGTGCCAGAGAAGACCCGAGAAGGAGGAAGTGTGGTGGTGTGACAATAAAACTTTATTTACAAAAGGCAGCCCCCAGAATGGGAGGAAAGATGTGCAAACCACGTACCTGGCAAGGGATTAATGTCCAGAACATATAAAGGGCGTTCACCATTCAATAACAAAAAAATCAAACACCTGATACAAAAATGGGCAGAAAAATACCATACGATATCACTTATACATGGAATCTGTAAAAAAAAAAAAAAAGGACAAACAAACTTGTTTACAACACAGAAACGGACTCACAAACATAGCAATCAAAGTTATGGTTCCCAGTGATGGGGGGGAACTGGGTGGGAAGGGATAAATTGGGAGTTCAAGATTTGCAGATACTAAGTAATACATATGAAACAAACAAGTTTATACTGTAGAGCACAGGGACCTATATTCAGTATCTTGTAGTAACTTACGGTGAGAAAGAACATGACAGCGAATACATGTCTGCTCCTGTGTGACTGAAGTGTTGTGCTGTGCACCAGAAACTCACAGAACATTGTGCACTGACAATACTTCACAAAAAGTTTTAAAAAGTGGACAGAGGGCTTGAATAGACATTTCCCCAAAAAATGGCCAATAAGCACATGAAAAGACGCTCAACATCACTGATCATCAGGGGAAAGCAAACCAAAACCACAGTGAGGGACCACGTCACACCCACTAGGACGGCTGCCCCCAGGACAACAGGAAAAAGTGTCGAGGACGCGGAGAAACCAGAACGGCTGGCACAGCTGGTGGGAACATAAAAGGCCGCGGCCACCATGGAAAACGTCACGGCGGCTCCTCGAAAAGTTACCCGTAAGCCACCGTGTGACCCAGCAGGCTGATACCTGCACACCCAGTGCCCAGGCAGCATCACTCACAACAGCCAAAAGGTGGAAACAAACAACCCGAGCGCCCTCTGACCGGTGATGAATAAACAAAAGGTGTTCTCCGCAGAGTGAGTATTATCTGACCTCAGAAAAGAAGGGAATTCCGACACACGCTGCAACACGGACGCGCCTTCAGGACAGCATGTTCAGCAACATCAGCCAGACACGAGAGGACAAATCCCGTCTGACTTCACTCACAGGAGGTCCCTCGGGGAGTCAGACTCGCAGAGACAGAGAGTAGGATGGTGGGGCCAGGGGCTGGAGAGGGGCGGGGGACAGAGTCTCAGCTTGGGCAGATGGAAAAGTCCTGGAGACGGTGGAGGTGGTGGCTGCACAGTGTTGTGAATGTGCCTAATGCCGCTGCCCTGTGCCCTTACACACAGTTCAGGTGGTAAATTTCTGCTGTGTGCTTATTATCACACACACACACAATTCAGTAAAAACAGCTGACAGGCAGGATTTGGTCTGTGAGCCACAGTCGGCCAAGCCCTGATCTGGGACCACACACAGGCACCCAGTTTTGGAAAGAATGGCTTGAGAATCATCACAGAAGACACCCAAGCCCCACCTCTGCAAATCATTTTGGTATGTCACGCCGCCGCCAGGAAAGTCACCCAGAACATCAGAAACTCTCCTACGTCATCTGATTAACCTCTACGGGATGTCTCATTACACCCGCAAGTGGAAAAAATAATTTCAGGCAATAACCACGAACACTTCAGGAAAACCGCATCTTTGAATTCGTCCACTCTAACATCTTGACTCACGGGTGAGAATTCAGAACACTGCCAATTAACTCCGTGACTTTAAAGTGGAACCCTTCTGCCGCTAATGATGCACCATCCTGGCGACTAACTGAAGTACCACTCGAGGGTAATTTCCCGTGTTTTCTGAGTGGCAGCCAGAGGCGATCAGGGCAAAAGGTCTGAAACCCAGAATCCACCCGAGTTTATTACGTGATAAATGTTCCCACTGTAAGATGACGGAGCTGCGGCGCCCACACGGGGGGCATATGTGATGAGTGGAGACCTCCAGGGGATCCAGAGGCCACTGAGGATGCAAGGTCCCTCGGTGGCTTCCACTAGGGCACCTGAGGAGGCAGGAGAAGCAGCTGAGAAGGAGAAGAGCCCAGAGAAACCTCGGCCTGACGGAGAACACTGCCTCCGCGCTCCCCCCACCCAGCACCCCCGGCTCAGGCAAGGTCAGCACCCGAGAGGCGGAAACCCCTCCCCACCCACAGTACGAGGGCCGCCGTCCTTCCCCCAGCCAAGAGGCCCAGGGAGGCTCTCTTGGGGCTAATCTCCCAGTGAACACCTGGTCCCCTGTCCCAGAGATGGCCAACTGCACGGGCCAGAGCCCTGTCCGGTGAACCAAGATTACAGCAAGTCACTCCCGGCCTAAGGGGCTGCCCAGTTCAGCGTTTTCCTTTTTCCTTCCCCTTTTATACATCGATGACCACGGTCCCTGGGACGGGCACTGAAATCTAAATGCCCCCCGCCCACTTGGGGCCGACTGTAAGCGGTTCCCTAAGAACAGGAGGCCCAGCCCTGACGAAGGACCCCAGAGCACGGGCAGCACCCCTCACAGAGCCCGGAATGGTGACAAGCGAAAGCTCAGATACACTGGTCAAGGGTCCCTCACTCGTGGTGAGAGGGCTTGGTGCAGACTGAGGTCAGAGAGGTTCGACCCGGTGGGAGCCACGCGGCACCCCCACCCCGGCCTGGGACAGATGACCCCCAAATGCAGAAACGTGCTGCAGAGTGGGCTTCGCCGCTGCCGCCAGCTGCCACTCACAATGAACGGCAGTCAGTCCCGAGGCCCGAGCCCGAGGACATCAAAGGCAGGCCTTACAAACAGTGCCGGGCAGTGCTGCCCAGGCAGGACCTTCCCTCCAGCCTGCTCCCCTCTACAAGAAAGAGCGGACCACGTCCCCCACTAGAGTCACGTGTCTCATGGGCACCCCTCCCCCCGGGCGGTGAGTGAGCAGGTGCGTGTGCACCAGGGTTCAGACAAGGGGTCCCTGCGGAGGGAGCAGCATCTGACAGCAGCTAAAGGCAGAGGGCAGGACGGCGTGGGCTGGTCCTCCACGGAGCCCCATCACTGTCCGCCTGCCGGGAGAACGCCTGTGTGTGCCTGGGACTGGGGGGAAGGCAGAGGCCAGAGACGCAGCTCAGAGTGCAGGGAGAGGCCACAGCCACGTGGAAAGGATGAACAAACAAGACAGTGTGAGGGTATGAATGGATTTCAGAGATGACTGGAGACCTGGGAGGCTGGCGGTGGGAAACTGGTTAGGAGGCCACCCTCAAAGCTGACGGTGACCCCCAAAAACCAGTGGGCACCAGGACCAGGACCAGGACCAGGGCAAGGCGCCAACAGCCTCACCTGCTGTGTTTATAACCCAGGACATGCATCCTCAATGGAATCTTGGAAGGTGAAATGGATCTTAGTGTTTTTAAGTATAAAGCACAGACACACAAGCAGAACAGAAGCAGATGTACAGCATTTCCGTAGCATTCAAGTTTCATTGCGGTGGACGATTTGGAAAAAGTGTCTAAGATGTCTCCTTGGACAGGCCATTATTTTTTTTAAAAAAGATTGTAAAATAGTGTCCAAGGGGGTGTGGACCTCACACACCTCCCTTTATGGTCCCCAGTAAGTAGGTTTGGGCCGGGTGGCCAGGAGTTGCTCCAAAAAGGGCCCAGTGTGCGTTCAGTCAGGGCTGGACTGAGCCTCTGCCCACCAACAAGGCCGGGCGCAGGGAGCTCAACGGCCGGGAGCCCCTCTCCTCGCCTGAGAACAGCAGTCGTTTCACCTTCCTCTGAGGGTGGTCATGGTAAAGCCTGGCACTCAGGCCACATTCTGCCAATGCCAATTTTAAGCATGTATTACAGATGAAACGATACCAGTGGAGCACACAGTAGGTGCTCAATAAAATGAGCTCTGGGCATTAATTAGACTGTGAGCTGAGGGCATGTCTTGGCTCTGCAAAACCACAGGTCCCTCCATGGTCCCTGCATCAGACACAAACAGGTGTCCTGGGGTCCAAGTAAAGATAGAGGCAGGGCACTTGTAACACCTCCACCGTCTCCCCTGGGCCGCACTGGCCAAGTCCAGCATGGACACGCAGCTGGGACACCTCAGAGCAGAGATGAGGAGCCAGACCTCGAGTCCTGAGCCGTGGTCCCAGTTAGTCCCCTCCAGGTCGCATTAGCCAGGCACCAAGGGGCAGCCTTGTTTTTCCAGCACCGAGGACAGCTCCACCCCACCCTCTCCCCACCCTGACACAAGCACTTGGGCCCTGACTGCGAGGAACTGACCATCTTTTCTGGCCACAGTGCCAAAGGGGTAAGGCGGACCACACTACAGCAACAGCGACTGGCTTACAGGTGACAAGGACAAGGCGAAGATGTTCTAACTCACCAGAGGCGCTGGCAGTCTGGGCCCCACAGAAAGGCTTCTTCAAACAGGAACTGTCTGCACTCTGGTGGGCCGAGGCACAGGGACAGGAGAGATTTCCGGAGCTGCAAGGGACAAGAAGACCAGGGCATGGTCAGACAGAGGCTCCAAGAGGCAGAACGTTGGAACACCCAGAGCATCCTGTATCTCTGAGCTGAACGAACTGCACTCTGCTTCCGGAAAGATGGAGTAGGCAAACTTTTCCCTACTCTTTCCAAGAAGTGCAACTAAAAACCCAAGAGTTGTAAAGAAAAATAAACTTGGAGAGGCAAAGAGAAGAAGGCAGACTGGGAATCAGGGACCCGAGGAGTGGCGCTGTGGTGAGTTCTCTAGGCTGGGGTTCTGCCTCATATCCCAGAGCTAAGAAGCCAGAAACCCAGAAACAACAGTAGAAGCACAAAAAAGCTGCAATGAATGACTGTTCTCTCCAGGCAAAATAAACAGGACACGGCAGCCAAGCATAGACGCTAGCTGCTCTATGCCAGATGCACACCACAGAAAACCTGGGCCCCAGCTTGGCCTGCAGCAGCAAAGGCCAAGAGGGAGCCTGGGCTTCCCCTCGTGTGGCTGTTTTGAGGCAGCCACACCCCACTGGGAGGTCAAATTAACCAAAACACAGAGCTGGGGCTTTCTTCCCCACCGGGCACTAACGAGTCCCCCTCTGGTCCCACTGTATTAGGGCAGGCGACCCGGGGAGGCTGGATTTCCACGTGCACTGGGCACTCCTCCCTCCCCCTGCCGGACTGGGGTCAGAAGAGGAGTAAAGGAGAGTCAGGACTTCCTCCATCACCAACAATAATGAAACCTGCCCCCTGCCCATGGTCTCAGGGGAGACCACGTGGGGAACAAGAACCCCCCAACCCTACCAGCAATTACAAGGAACTCCCCACTTGGTTATCAGCCAAGATCAGCTGAGGACCCTGGACTTCTGCCTCCACCTGGCAATAGTGAGGCGGCAACCCCCTTCCCTTGTGAGAGTGACGTGTAAACGAGCCAGCTAAAACAGAAGGTTCAAGTAGGGTCCACAGTCTCATAACATAACATGAAAATGTGCACATTTCCACTGAAAATCAGTCATCACCTCCAAGAAGCAGGAACATCTCAAATGGAGAAAAGACAACCAAAGGATGACAACACTGAGGGGACAGAGATGTGAGGATGATTTGACAGGGTTTAAAGCAGTAAACACGAAAATGCTTCAATAAGCAATTATGAACATGCTGGAAACATGAAAAAACAGAAAACTTCATGAAAGAAAGAGAAAACCTCAGCAAAGAAATAGAGAGCCTTGCTGACACGACGGGGTTATGTCCCAATAAACTCATCGCAAGTCGAAAACATCGTGTGGAAAACGCCTTTAATACCCCGTTATTGAGCATCACGGCTTAGTCTCACCCTCCTTATACACGCTCAGAACACTCAAATCAGCCTACATTTGGGCAAAATCCTCTAACACAAAGCCTGTTTTATAATGAAGTATTGAACATCTCACGTAATTGGTTGAATACTGCACTGAAAGTGAAAAAGAGTGGTTGTCTGGGGGTGAAAAAGCCGTGTGTTGGTTCTCTGCCCTCGTGATGTCACGGCCGACTGGGAGCTGCAGCTCACCGCTCCTACCCTGCCCAGCGTCACAGAGAGGCTCACGCCACATGTCACGAGCCCAGGAAAGAACAAAATTCAAAGTGCGGTTTCAACTGAATATGCATCACTTTCATACCGTCAAAAAGTCTAAACATTTTAAGTTAAACCACTGTATGCTGGGAACCATCCACAGAAGGAGAACCAACTGGAAATGTTAACTGAAAAATATAATAAATGAAGCAAGTTCAGTGGACGGAGTCAACATCAGAATGGAGGGGATCAGAGGAAATAATCACTGAACTGGAACCTAGAAGAATAAGAATTAATCAAACTGAACAACAGACAGAAAACAGGCTGAAAATAAACAAATAACTAGAGCCTCTGGAATCTGTAGGATTATAACAACAAAAAAAAAAATCCCACATTTGAATCACCAGAGTCCCAGAAAGAGAGAAGAGAGGGGGAAAGCTGAAAAAGAACTAAAAGCTAAAATAATAGTTGAAAACATCCCAAGTTTGGCAAGAGACATAAACCTACAGACTCAAGAAGCTGAAAAAACAACGCCCAAATAGGATAAACGCAAGGCAATTCACACCAAGATCCATCATAATTAAACTTCTGAAAACTAATAACAAAGAAAACTCTTACAAGCAGTCAGGGAAAAATTATACATTTCATACAGGGGAAAACAACGGGAGTGACAGTGCGTTTCTCATCAGAAACCACAGAGACAAAAGGAAGGGACACAGTGTTTTTTGAGTGATGAAAGAAAAGAAGTGTCAGTCTAGAATTCCATCTTCAGTAAAACTGTTCTATAAGAATGAAGGGAAAGTCAAGACATCCTCAGAAGAAGGGAAACTGAGAAATTGTCACCAGCAGATCTATCCCAAAAGAACGGCTCAAGAAAACTCTCTACACAAAAAGGAGACCTAAAAGAAGAAATCTTGAAACGGTAAGAAGGGAAGAGAACATGGCAAGCAAAACTACGGGTAAATACAGTAGGCTTTCCTTCCCGTCTCAAAGTTTTCAAGTTGTTTGACAACTGAAGCAAAAATTTAATGCATTCTCATGTATGTAGAGGAATTATTTAAGACATAGATATTATGAATGGGGGAGGGTAAAAAAATAAGAGGAGATAAGGCTTGTTTGTTTTCACTCAAACTGTATCACAGTGGATGGTAATAAAGGTATCTGATATAATGCCTAGGGTAAACACTTAGGAAGCTACTAAATCTCAAAAGTTACAGATAAACAAAAACGGATTCTAAAACATATTGAAATAACCCACAAGGAGGCAGGAAAAAGAAAACAGAAATGAAACACAGAGACGGAAAAAAAAACAAAAATGACAGACTTAAGCCCTAACATATCAATAACTGCATTAAACGTAAATGGTCAAAATATACCAGTTAAAAGAGATTAGCGGAGTGGACCAAAAAATATTTTAAAAGGATTAATTATAAAAAGTCTACAAAAATTCACTTCAAATATAATGACCTATTTAGGATAAAAGCAAAAGGATAAAAAAAGATACATTATGCAAACATTAACCAAAGGAAAGTACAATATTAGATAAAGTAGACTTCAGGGCAAAAAAAAAAAAAAAACTACCATAGAGAGGAACATTATATAATGATTAACTGTCAATCCACCAAGAAAACGTAATAATCCTAAATGTATACGCACCAAACAACAGAGAAGCAAAATATGTGAAGCAAAAACTGACAGAATTGAAAGGAAAAAAGGGACAAACCCACAATTAGAGCTGGAGACTTCAACACCCCCATCTCAACAACTGATGGAATAATTAGAAAAATCAGCAAAGGTATGGAAGAACTCAACCACACTAACAACCAACAGAACTAAACAATACTTACAGTGCATTCCACTCAGCAGCAGCAGAATACACATTCTTTTCAAGAGTTCATGGAATACACACCAAGACACGCCATATCCAGAGCTATAAAACAGGCCTCCATAAATTTAAAAGAAGTCAAATCATACAATGTATTCTCTCACCACAACAGAATCAAACCAGAAATTCATAACCAAAGGTAGCAGAGATCTCCAGATACTTGGAAACTAAAACAGCACAATTCTAGGTAATTGTTGACTCAAAGAAGTTTCCAAGGAGTCTTTTTTTTTAAATATGAAGAACCGAATGAAAACTAAGACACCAAACTGCACGGGATACAATTAAAGCAGCACTGAGGCAGAAGTCCTAGCAGTCAGTGCCTACAGCAGAAAACAAATAGTCTCACGTTGAAGTCTACGTTCCCGTCGCAAGAAGCTAGCAAAAGGAGAGGAAGATTAGGCCAAAGCAAGGGGTTGAAGGAAGAAAAGGGAAAGAAGAGGAAAATCGCAAGAGTGGAGATAAATAAAAACCAAAAACAAACACAAAATAGAGAAAACTGGTGAGCTGGCTCTTTGTAAAAGGCAATAAAATTGACAAGACTCTAGCAAAACTGACAAAACAGAGGGAGAGAGAAAAGACTCAGGTTACCGAGTGCAACGGAGGGCGTCGTCACAGACCCCGCAGGCATCAAAGGGAAAGGGCCACTACAGATAGCTCCACACACACTCATCGGACAGCATAAATGACACAAACCAACTCTCCAAAGAATATAAACTATTACAACTCTTTTGATATGAAACAGATCATTTAAAAAGCCCGATAACTATTAAGAAAATTGAGCTCATAATTTGAAATCTCTCATTTTTGTAAGAAAGGGGAATCTGCACGCCCAGATGGTTTCACTGGAGAATTCCATGAAACGTTTAAAGAACTAATATGCATTCTACACAGTATCTTCCAGAAAACAGAATCCAATCCACTTTATGGAACGAACACGACCCTGATACTAAAACCACACAGAGCGCGTACAGAAAAGAAAGACTGCCGGTCAATACCCTTCATAAATAGAGATGTTAGAAGTCTTTGATGAAATATTATCAAAAAGAGTTAATCAATATATGAATGAATTGTACACCATGACCGAGTACAGTTTATTTCTGGAATACTAGGCTGGCTCAATATTTTTTAAAAAAATCAATCTATGTAATACACTACACCAACAGGCTAATGAAGGAAGATCACTCGGTCACAGAAATCAATGCAAAAAAAGCACTTGACAAAATTCAATATCCATTTATGACAAAAATTCCCCCAAAAATAGGCAGAGGGGAAGTTCTTCAACTTGATGAGGAGATCTGCAAAACCTCACGTCATCAGCTAACATTATTCCAAAGGAAGACTAAACGTTCCTCCTCTATGATCAGGAACAAGGCAAAGATGCCTGTTCTCAGCACTCACTCTGGGAGAAGTTCTAGCTGGTGCAAAAGCAAGAAAAGGGAATAAAAAGCACACAGTTTGGGAGACAGCAGTACACCTGTCCCTGCTGCAGGTGAGACGACTGCAGGAGGGCCCAAGGAACCAGCAACAACCAAAAACACTCTGAGCAAAATAATCAGTGAGTCGAGCAAGGTCACAAGGCACAAGATAAAAACATAAAAGTCAAGTGTATCCCTATATACTAGAAATGAGTATGTGGGCACCAGAATTTAAAATCCAGTATCATTCATAATTGCTCAAAAAAAAATAAAATACGGAAGGTATAAATCTAAAAAGCACGTACAAGACTTGTATGCTGAAACCCACAGAACTTCGGTGAAAGAAATCAAGGCACATCTGAAGAAGTGGAGAGACACACTCTGTCCACGGACTGGGAGACTCAACACGGCCAAGACATCAACTTTTCCCAAAGTGGCGCGGGGTGGAACCCAACTCCTACCAACGTCCCCGCCAGATTTTTTTGTAGATATAGACAACATCATTCTAAGATTTACATGGAAAGCCACGGGAACTAGAGTAACTAAAGCAAACCTGAAAAAGAACCGAAGGAGAAGAATCAGTCCACACAGTTTCAAGACTCACTCAGCTGCAGTCATCACGGCCACGTGGGTCTGGCGGGTGGATATGGACACAAATCCACAACACTCAACAGAGAGCCCAGAAACAGACCCACACAGATATGCCCCGCTGATTTTGGACAAAAGCATAAGAGCGATTCAACCGAGGAAGGAGAGCCCCCTTCAGCAAATGGCACGGAGCGACCAAAGGCCAACAGGCAAAATAATGGCGCCCTGAGCCTTACGCAAAAATTAACTCAGAATGGATCATGCACATAAATGTAAAACTATAAAACTCCCAGAAAGAGATTCTTATAGGAGAAAATCCTCAGGACCCAGCACCAGGGAACAAGCTCTTACCCCTGACACCAAAAGGGCAATCCACACAGCGAAAACTCGCTAAGTCGGACCTCATCAAAATTAAAACCTTTTGTTTTGTGAAAACCCCTATTAAGAGGAGGAAAAGGCAAACCACAGACTGGGAGAACAGGTTTGTAAACCAGGCGTCTATCAAAGAACTGGCATCTGGAATATAAAGAACTCTCAAACCCTAACAGGATGAAAACCAAACAATCCAGCCACAACATGGACAAAAGGCATGCAGAGACGTTCCACAAAGGAGGGCAAAGTGGCAAAGCAGCACGTGAGAGATGTTCAACACCACCAGCCGTGCAAATACAACTGCACGAGGCATCACTACACCAGAGTGGCCTAAGAAAACAAAACAAAACAAAACAAAACAAAACAAAACAAAACAGTAACCTCAAACGCTCGTGAGAACACAGACAAACTCACATTGCTGGGGAAATACGAAATGGGACGGCCACACTGGAAAACAGTGTAGCAGTTTCCTAAAACTCTAACCACGCAACTACCGTACGACCCAAAAAACACACTGATGGGCATTCACCCCAGAGAAGTGAAGACTTACATTCATGCAAAAACCTGTACTTAATGTTTACAGCTTTATTCGTAACAGCCCCCAAAATGCAAACAACCCAGGTGTCCCTCGAATGGTGACGGGTGGGTAAAACCAACTGATGCACCCACCTCACGGAACCTCCTCAGCATAAGAAGGGAGGGGCTACGGATACACAACTACCTCTCCAGAGTTCTGATGACAGAGCCGCCAACCCCAGAAAGTTACTTACTGTAGGATTTCACTTCTGTATAATTACTGAAATGACAAAATTACAGAGATGGAAGACAGATTAGCGGTTGCCAGGGGCTGAAAAGCCGGTGAGGTCGGACGACGTCTGTGTGGCTATAAAAAAATGTTTCCTGGTGCCGACGGAAACATTTGCATCCGACTGTGTCATCGTCTACATCCTCGTTGGAACATTACACAGTTAGTTCTGCAAGACGCTACTCGTGGCATAAACTGGGTAGAGGATACAGGGGGCGGCTCTGTCTTCTTTCTCGCAGATGCAATTATTTTAAAAATAAAGCTCTTTTTATTTTTAAAAGTACATCGTAGAAAACTAAACAAATGAAAAGAACTTACACAGAGCAACTGTGTGACCCAAGATACATGATTCCACGCCAAGGAATATGCTTAAAGCTGATGAGAACATATGCCCACACAAAAAGCTGTACTCTGATGTTCAGAGCAGCGCGCTTCTGTTGTTGTCATGACAAGCTACTGAATGTACTTTCCTGTGCTAGGCAGCAGGACATTATTGTTTATCTATTCTGTATATAGCAGTTTATGTCTGCTAATCCCAAACTCCCAATTTACCCCTCCTCTTCCTCTCCCCCTGGTAACCATAAGTTTGTTTTCTATTTCTGTGAGTCTGTTTTGTAAATTAGTTCCTTTGTCTCATTTTTTTAGATTCCACATATAAGTAATATCATACAGTATTTGTCTTTCTCTGTCTGATATTTCACTCAGTATGATCATCTCTAGGTCCATCCATGTTGCTGCAAATGGCATTATTTCATTCTTTTTTATAGCTGAGTACTATTCCATTGTACATATACACCACATCCTCTTTATCCAGTCATCTGTCGATGGACATTAGGTTGCTTCCATGTCTTGGCTGTTGTCAACAGTGCTACTATGAACATAGCGGTGCATGTATCTTTTTGAATTGGAGTTTTTTCCGGATATATGCCCAGGAGTGGGATTGCTAGATCATAGGGTAACTCTATTTTTAGTTTTTTTTTTTAAGGAATCTCCATACTGTTCTCCATAGTGGCCGCATCATAGCAGCACTCTTCATAGCAGCCAAAAAGTGGAAATAACCTAAACGTCCACGAACTGATGACTAGGTAAATAAAATGTGGTTCATCCATGCAACAGAACCCTATTCAGCCACAAAAAGGAATGAGGCCCTGACACGCTACCACCTGGATGAACCTTGACAACATGATGCTGAGTGAAACATGCCAGACAAAAAGCACTTCATATTGTACAGGTTCCTTTTACAAAGAATTCACCAAATCTATAAAGCAGAGGACTGGTTGCCAGGGCTGGGAAGGGGAGACAGGATGGGAGTGGAGGGCAATGCTAATTGGTGCTGGGTTTGTTCGTGGGAGGATGAAAATGTTCCAAAATTGACTGCAATGATGACTGCAATCCACGGATACTCTGATAAAACACTGCATCGCACCCTTTAAATGGGCGGGTCATAGGGCACGGGAAATACATCTCAATAAATCGTTGAAAAAAAGAAAGCAGGGACCGGGTTCTAGGAAATTTGAAAAGCACTCACTTTCTTTTTTCTTTTTTTTTTTTTAATGTGGTACAGTCAGTTACAATGTGTCAATTTCTGGTGCACAGCACAGTGTCCCAGTCATGCATAGAGATGCATGCATTAGTTTTCATATTCCAAAAGCACTCACTTTGGAGTGACGCTCCCTGAGCCCCATAGAGAATAACTAAATTATTGAACTATTTTTAAATGTTAGCCTTCAGCGTTCCACATCTATTTTTAGACGTGCTCATCAGTCCAATGGAGATGGAAATCGTAATTGCGAAGCGTTCTGAAACAGCTCTGTAACCCTGAGGACAGGCCCCGGGCACAGAGTGGCCCCAGTGTCCTGGGCTGGGAGGCAGGTGGCAGCTCGGGTCCTAGGAAGTCACACCAGCCTGTGCCCTGGACAGACCCAGCTGCCTCAGCCCCGGGGGCCCCTCTCTGGAAGAGCAGTCTGCCTAGTTCCAGCCCCAGCTCTGCAGCCCGCCCCATCCAAGTTCCAGCTGATTCTGTGACACGGGGCTGCATGAGGGTGCCACTCCAGAGTCCCAGGGATTAAACAAGCTTGCACAGGTGGTTCCCACGGGGGACAAAGTCGACATCCTCCTCCCATCCAGAAAGGTGGCAGGAACGGTCCCACACTGCAGGTCCTTCCCAGGGCGAGGAGCTGACTCTGCCAAGTCAAAACAGCGATTCAAACACAAACTCGTACAGGAATGTTCACCACAGGGCCATTCACAAGAGTCAAGATGTGGAAGCAACCAAAGGTCCCTCAACAGATGAACGGATAGACAAAACGTGGTCCATCCACACAATGGAATATTATTCACCCATGAAAAGGAACAGAGCGCCAACACAGGTGACAAGGTAGATGAACCTGGAGACCATTCTGCTCAGAGAAAGAAGCCAGGTACAAGTGACCTCTGGTTGCATGATCCACTGACATAAAATGCCCAGAGCGGGCAAGTCCGCCAACACAGAGCAGGCTGGTGGCTGCGAGGAAGAGACCGCTGGTGGCAGGGGTTCCCTTCTGGAGTGATAAACACTGGAACTTCTGGAACCAGATGGTGGTGGGGTCTGCACAACCAGGTGAACGGACCACATGCCACTGAGCCGCACACTTTGAAAACGGCTGATTTCACGTTCTGTGTGTTTCATCTCAATAACAAAAAAGAACCTCGTTCCCAGCAGTTCACAAGGTTTCAGAATCTACTTCATGGGCTGAGGGAGGAAACAAAGACCAGAAGGCATGGCAAAAAGCCAACGTCTTCAGGGATGAGAAAAGGGAAAAAAAAAAAAAAAAACGCTCTGATCTTCAGTTTTTTTTCATCAAGCAACCTGAGGCTGATTTCCGCAGCCCGTGGGAGCAGCCGGAGCGTGAACAGCGGGTGTTTCCTGCTGTGTGTGGACACCGCCTCCCCACCGTGCTGTCCGCACTGCAGCTGCGGTCTGGGCTGGCGGGACCGTGACTTCACCTGATCTGCCCGTTCTCCTGAGACACCCGAGGCGCCCAGACGCTGCGCGGCCCACCAGGACCATGGGTGGTACCCGACTGCCACTCCTGCCTCCTTCCTTCCTGCCGCCTCTGCTCCCTCTGGATGCGAAGTTCCCGTGGGCCCTTGACCTCCAGGAAATGCTCTGAACTCTCCTCTGCCCCGGCTCAATTACCAGAGAGGGCAAAAGTGCAGGCAGAAATGAGATTAGTAACAGTTACCAGGTAAAATTATTCAGGAACAAAGTTAAAATATTAATCACACCCTCCAGCCGATCCACAGAGCCCATGACCCCTAAAAGCGTGAAACCCCACCCAGCCTCTCCAAGGTCGTGCACGTGACGGTGGTGGTGGTGGTGGTGGTGGTGGTGGTGACGGAACAGCCGGGAGGGGCCAGACACACCAGGTGCGCGCCTCCCGGGGCCTGCCTCCTGGGGACATCCTCTCCCAGTGACCCTAGACTCGGTCATCTTTTTGGCCAAACCGGCCAGAGCAAAGGGACCCGTGGGAGCCGGCTCCCTCTTGCCCTTGCTGGGAACCCAGCGACCACCCAGACATCAAGCCGGGCTTGGGGGGCTTGGCGCAGTTACCCACCCCCGTCCCTGACAACAACCAGCCCACCCCTGGAGACAGGACGGGGTCTGCTCCCCACTGACCCTAGGTGAACTCAGTGACCATGAGAACCATCCAGCTGAGTCCTGCTCAGATGGTTGACTTTCCAAATTGTGAGATAAAAAAAACCAAGGGCCAGCAAAATCACTGCCCATGGGCCAAATCCGGCCCCCAGCTCGTTTCTGTAAATAAGGTTTCACTGGCGCACGGCCACGCCCGTTCATTTAGGTATTGCCCTAGACCACTTTTGCTTTGTAGAGAGGCTGAACGGCAAACCAGCGCAAAGCAGCTACTCTCTGGCCCTGAAATGGCAGTTGTCGTTTTGCCCTATGTTTTGGGGGGGGGGGGGTCTGTTGCGCAGCAAAGCTGCCATGTCCCCTGCAGGGGCAACAGGTACCCTGGGGTTGCTGGGACCCCCTCAGCTGACGCAGCCTCTATCCAGTCGTCACTGACGAGGTGGCTATTGCCCCAGGCCCTCCACAGCTGAGGATCAGGCGGTGCCCGGGTCACACGGGCGGCCCAGGCAGGCAGCATCCGCAAAGCAGGGTCAAACTCCAGCTTGCCCCACCTGGGAGGCCCCAGCCCGTCACAACGCAGGCGTTCTGGAGAGGGCTCCTCACCGAACGGCGCAACTGACGTCCATCTCCACCTCCCAGGCCCTCTCTTTCCTCCTTAATAAAAGATGGCAGGATAAAATTTCAAATGAACAAAAGCACGTCCACATTAGGAAAATCCGTCTGAGAGCCAAGAAAGCCCACACGGAACAGCACCCTCCGCCCCCAGCCCAGCCATCTGGAGCTCCTGGCGGGGGCTGGGGGGGTTCACCTTGCGGGGAGCCACCCCCGTGGGAACTCCCCGATGCACCCAGGAGGACGGAGGAGCTCGCGTGGGCTCCCAAAGCTGCCGCTGTCCCCTGCAGGGGCAACAGGCACCCTGGGGGGGAGGTGCTGGGTCCCTCCTCAACCCAGCATCCAGAGCCCCAGCATGAGCCAGGTGCATTCGCAGCTCAGGCAGGGCAGGAATTCACAACGGGGCCTGAACAGGAGGTCACAGGCCAGAGGAGAGGAGTCTACAGACTCACACCTGCACGCGGCCCAGGTCCTATCTGAACAGATTAGCACACACGGGTATTGCCAAGAACGACGGAGAGCAGACAGTCCACGCATGCCAACACAGTCTTGACTTTATGCAATTATCTCACTTAATGCTCAAGGCCACCTGCAACATGTTATGACCCCATTTAAAGGATTAGCAAACTGAGGTCGAGAGGTCAACGGCTCATCCAAAGTCGCGCAGCAGTCACGTGGCAGAGCACACGCACCACCCACGTGGAGGACATGCGGGCATGCACCTAGGGGCATCCAAACATTCCTCAAAGCTGCAAAGATTCTGGGGCAAGCGCAGAGACACAAGTCAATCTTGGTCTCACCGCATCCTGGCCAGGGCTCCACTCTCCACGTGGCCAAAATCCTCCACACAGAACACCCCCGACCACGGCCCTGGAGAACGGCAGCCTGGAACATTGCACACACATCCCGGCCGGGATGAAAATGCGCCGGCAGCTTCCAGGCGTGCTTGAGTCAGTCGTGTGGGAAAAGCTGAACCAGCCTTGACCCTTGACACCCATCCAGAGGTCGGGGGAGAGGGCTATCCAAACAGAGTTACAGGCACATATTTCACAGCAGATGGTCAGAGGCCACCGGGCACACCAGGAGGGACAGACAGACGCGCAGGGAGAGAAGCCGGACAACATGCTCCCATCCCTTCAGCTGAGCTCAAAATGCCAGTCAAGGCACCTCTCTGGGCCTCAGTTTCCCCTTTTGTAAAATGGACATAAAAATACTTCCTCCACCAAGAGGGGTTCTGAAGATGCCACACGGCCACAGGCGTGAAGGTGCCCGGCACAGGTCGGCAGCGAAAGCTTCGGACCCTGACAAAGTCTGGAGATAAAATGCAAATCATGGTAACAATCCATCAAGCTACCTACAAAGATAGAGTAACTGTTTTTTAAAGGTTTCTCTTATTTTATCTTATTTTACTTGATGTGATGGCACAGCTAATGGAAAGCATTTAACCAGGGTGTTTATCATAATGTAATTAAGGAAGTAAGCCTGCGGAAGAAGTCACTTCTGCCTCAAAATGTGGAGTATCGTGGCGCTGGATGGCCTGCTACCTCAGGGCTATTTCCTGTCTTCTGGGAAAAGACTCACCCCACTGCCGGCCACTGACCCACAGCCAAGCCCGGACTACACACTTTGCTGGGGAACCTGCCAGGTGATTCAGGGGACCGCACACCCCGACAGCCTCAGGACTGTGTGGACACCCCAGCGGGGGCCAGAAAACTGTCCGTCTGTACGTCCAGGGGCAGCAGTGAATGCTAAACAATAAATAACAATATTCCAAGACAGTCTCAGTAATCCAGTTCTAAACTACTTTTTAATGGAGGTACTGGGGATTGAACCCAGGACTTTGTGTATGCTAAACACGTGCTCTAGCACTGAGCTATCCCCACCCCCACCCCCACCCCAAGAGTAAACCCCGGAAGCTACTTCACTGGGCCTGGGCTCCTTGAGAGTCCGCACTAATCTACACTGGCCTCGGGCTCCGGGGGGAGCTGCCTGGTCCTAGGGGCCTGGGACCCAGCAAGACCCCCCCTGGGACCTGGCCAGGTCCCTGTTCCCGCCCGAGGTTCTCAAAAAGGCTGAACCTGGGCCCCCAGCACCAACATTCTGGAACCCTGATCAATCCTAAATTAACTCTGGGCTCCCCTCCAATCCTGGTCTCTCTCAGAGGTGAGACAGAGCCCACCGCACTGGGGCAGAAGGCCGAGATGATGGAGGTTCTAGCCTCTCTCCCTGTTCCTCCAGTGAGGAGTCTGGGTTGCTAAAGTCAGGAAGCACGTCTGCAGGAAGGGGGCTCCGTCGGAGAATGAGCCGGGGGGGGTTGGGGGGGACAAGGTTGGGGGGCTGGGGGCGGGGAGTGACGGAGATGTTAGCTGTCTTGATTGTGGTGGTGGCTTTCCTGGTGTACACATGCAACAAAATTCACCAATCAGTACATCTGAAATATGTGTAGCTGACGGTGCAGGAACCAGACCACAGTGAAGGGGTTTTTAAAAATGTAAAAATAAATTTTAAAAAAGAAGAAGAAACAGAAGATCTGATTATATCTAGAACAAGAAGAAAGTGGGTTAAACTCCAAGCCCCATGTGAAGAGAAGCCCAGGCCCCGACGGCACCTGCAGAATCCCACCAAACGTTTCAAGAAGAATCAATGCCTTCACACAGTTCATCACACACTTTGCCCAACAGTGGAAGACGATACTCCCCACAACCTTACGAGGCCAGTGCTACCGTGACACCAGCTCAAGGGGACTACAGGCCAGCGGTACTCGCGCTCACACACGCAGAAAGCTCGGCAAAGTACCAGCAAACCGCATCCAGCAGCACGTAAAAACGACCACACAGCGTGACTAAGTGGGATTTATCCCCGGAATGCAAAATCGGGCTGACATGGAAAAATCAATTAATGTAATGCACCATATTAACAGAGTAAAGGACAAAAGGCAGCTGATCATCGCAAGAGATGCAGGAAGAACACCTGACAAAATCCAGCAGCCCTTCAAGACAGAAACGCTCAAAAACAAAGAACACGCGTGAACTTCCTCTGCTTCACAGAGGGCACCCCTAGAAACCACGGCTCACGTCACGGCTCATGGGGAAGGGCTGGGTCCTGCCCCCAGGATCAGGAACCAGGCAGAGGTGCTCCTTCTCCCACGTCTGCTCAGCACGGCACCGAGGTTCCTGCCCGGGCAACTGGGCGAGACAATGAGATAAATGCATCCAGACAGGAAAGGAGAAGTGGCTCCTTTCGGCAGAAGACAGGACCTCGTGCGCACACGTCCCCAAGCAGCCACTAAAAAAGAGCTGGGAGTCATAAACAGGCTCAGCGAGATTACAGGGTCTGAGATGAATCTACAGAAAAGAACTGGGCTCTCCACACAACAGCTTTGAACAACCTGCAAAGGACACTAAGGGGGTGGCTGTACAGCTCAGGGGCAGAGCGCGTGCTTAGCACGCGTGAGGTCCTGGGTTCACTCCCCGGTGCCTTCGTTAAAAAAAAAGAAGAGGAAATTAAGAACTCAATTTCACAATAACATCAAAAAGAATTTAATCTTTAGGCATAAATCTAGCCAAAGAAGTGGAAAATTTTATAAGCTGAAAACTAGAAAACACTTTTCAAAAAATAAAAAGACCCAACTAAGTGGAAAAACATCCTGTGTGTGTTCACGCCTCAGACCTCACACTGCTAAGACAGTACTTTCCAAAATGAGCTACAGATTCAAAACAGTCCCTATCAAACCCCAGCCGGGTTCTTTGCAGAAGTGGATAAGCTGGTGCTGAAATTCAAGGGACCCGGAACAGCTAAAAGAGCATCGGGACAGAAGGACTAGGTGGGAGGCCCACCCTCCTGATTTCAAAACTTGCTACAACATCAGTATGCAACACGGCGCCATTCTGGCACAGGGACGGGCGGAGAGAGCAAAGCGATGGGCCTTCAAGTCCAAAAGGGAAGCCAGTTTCTTTGGTCAACTGATTTTCAACAAGGGCACCAATATAATTCCATTGGAAATGGTGCTGGGACACCTGGACATCCACCTACAAAAGAATGAAGTTGTACCCCTTCCCGACACCACACACAAAAATTAATTCAAAATGGACCACAGACCTAAACGTAAGAGCTAACAGTATAAAACTCGTAGAAGAAAAGGCAGGCGCCAATTGTCATGACCTCAGGTTAGACAAATCCTTCTCAGGTGTGACACCAGGAGCACAAGCAACAAAAGAAAAAATAAGTAAATAGTTTCATCAAAAACGTAAAATTTTCCTTTTTTGGCGGGGGGTTATTAGGTTTGCTTATTTATTTAGTGAAGGCACTGGGAATTGAACCCAGAATCTCGTGCATGCTAAGCACACGCTCTACCACTGAGCCATATAACCTCCTCCCTAAAAATGTAAAATGTTCACACTTTAAAAGGACACAATCAGCAAAGGGAAAAAGACAACCTGCAGAATGGGAGAAATTATCAATTGTGTATCTGATAAGGGCTTTGTGTCTGGAAAACATAAAGAACTCTGATAACTTAGTAATAAAAGAACCAAAGCCCAACTGAAAAATGAGCAAAGGCTCTGAACAGGCATTTCCCCAAGTGAGATATACAAAGAATCAACAAGCCCACGGACAGGTGCTCACATCACTGACCAGGAGAGAAACGCCAACTCCAAAGGAGTAAGATCCTACTTCACACCCACCAGGATGACGCTCATCAAAGACGGGTAACAGCCACTGTCGGGGAGGAGGTGTGGAGATCGGAACCCTCAGACACTGCTGGCTGGAACGCTGAGGGTCCAGCCACTTTGGAAGACAGTCCGATAGCTCTTCCAGAGGTTCCATGTTGCATATCACGTGACCCAGCAATTCCACTCCTGGGTAAGAACCTTAGAGACCTGAACACAGGCCCACATGAAAACCTGTACTTGAACGTTCATAGCAGCGTGATTCACAGTAGCCAAAGAGTGGAAACAACCAATATGTCCATCAGCTGATGTACCAATGAGTCAAATGGGATGTGTCCATACAATGGAATATTATTCAGCCATAAAAAAGGAATGGCTGCTAATGGGTGTGAGATTTTCAGAAGTGATGAAAATGTTCTAAGATGATGATTGCACAACTCTTTGAATATATTCTAAAAACACTGAACTAAGTACTTTATATACTTTAAATGGGTGTGATTTGTACAGTGTATAAATTCTATCTTGGTAAAACTGTTGTATGTTTTTTTTTTAACGAGTTGAGAGCAGTGCCCGGCACAGTGGTACTCAACCTCGGTGCGTTGGTCCTGGGGCACACTGATGAATAGGATGGACGGGGGCCTGTCCTCCTGGACTTTCTTCCAGCGGAGGGAGGCGGGTGACAAGGGTGTAAACCACTCATGAACACATGAAACTCGAATATAAGAGAAAGAACTGAGGGTGGCCTCCCCCATCCCTTCTCTCCTACCCGTCTAGGGCTCCCTCCACAGAGGCAGCAGGAAGGAGGCCTGCTGGAGGGTTAACAGCACATCTTTGCCCTCCGAGAAACCATCCCTTCACCTGAGACCTGGGGATCCCTGATTCTCCCTGGAGCCAGGCAGGGGGACCCGGGGCATGTCACCACTTGCTCCCCCGTTTGGATGCCTCTCACATTCATGTTACTCAGGTAGAATCAACGCCCCAAAATACTAATAATCAACCGTATGCCCTTCCCCAGCCTCCACTCCCAGGTCGGCGAGAATGAGCCAAAAAAGCGCCATCAGTCAAGACAGAGCTGAGCTCCACCCTGAACTCCCAAGTTACTCCTTGACATCATCACGCGTTCTACTGAAAAACATCTACCCTGTTATTTAGAGTCGAGATGAGAAGTTACCGAACTTTGGGAAGTTGTTACGAAAGCCCCTGAAATCCCGGCTTGGCTGAGGACCACTCAGGAACAGAGCTTCGTAGGGTCTCGACTGGAACTAACCAAAACCAGAACCAGAACTTAAAGCACACCTAACCCCAGAGCCCACAAACCCCCAAACAACACCCCATTCTGCCTCCTCGGACGCCATGACCCCAAGCAGGGCACAGCCGGCCCCAGCCCTGCTTCCGGCAGAGGGGCTGGTGGAGACTCAAAGACAAAGTCTGTACCAAGGCAGGTGCTCAGTTACGCACCTGGTGACGCTCGCCCGCTTCAGAGACTTGTTCACTCAACAAACATTTATGCGAGCTGGAGGCGGGGGGGGGGGCGGGATGGGGGGGTGGAGGCGGGGGAGGCACACAGCGGGGTCTCTGACCACCAAGTGTGGAGCCGCGCTTTAAAAGGCTGCCTTTGCTGCCCCCGCCCCCTGCTGGGCCGAGCAGAGCTTGGTCACAGCCCAGTCTCAGACCCCTCCTCAGGGACCCCCTCAACCACGCCCGGAGCCCCCAGCTTGGGTCTCCCTGGAAAACCTGAGCGTTTGGACAAGAGGGAGACTAACTTCTGCTTCCAGGATTCCCCTCGGTCACTCTGGAACCCTGGGGACCCGCGGCTGAGCCCGCCAGCTCCTCCTCTACCGAGGTCGCCAGGGAGCCCAGGGAAAGGAGGGCCCGGCCGGCGCAGGCTGCACAGCACGTGACAAGGACCAGGCTGGGACTCCCCGCCCCCCCGGGCTCCAAGCCCTTCCTCTAGGGACAATCTTCACCCCCAAAACAACCCTCAGGCCCAGCAAAGGGTCAAGACCAGCAAAGGACTGACTCACTGGCGGGATGCATCCCGGTCCGTGGCCTGGGAGGTCACACACGGGGGCCGCAGGGCTGAGGACCAGAGAGGCAGGCCGTCCACGTCCCCGTCTCTCCATTACCGCTTCGGGTGCTCCAAAAGTCCTCTCCTTCTTAGGCAGACTCCGCCTCCTCCCCGCTGGCGGCCCCCAACCCCCCATCCAGCCTCTGTCCACCAGTCCCTCTGCACGTGGACACCCTCACTGGTATCAAAAAGCAGCTTTCCTGCCACACAACACTGCCCAGGGAGCTGCCTGGCCGCCTGACGGCCACCACCACACAACTCAGCTTTGGTGACATCACTCACACAACACAAGTTACACCCTTAGTCATCAAGTGCCCGCCCCCATCAAACCCCAGCTGTGGAGGGAGCCAGCTCCTGCCTTCCCTGAGCCCGCACCCCACCACCCGGACTCTGCCACCAGCCAGTCTCTTCCGGGGGTGGGGACCACGCGATGACCTCCTGAAGCCCCTAACCAGACTTCACGGACGCATCCTGAATGACGAGGAAGGGGATACGTGGAAACATCCACCTGGCTTCCGGGCAGAGCCAGCTTTCAAACACTTCCATGTCTCAGGTCCCATGCTTCCTCCAGTGGTTCCCAATGTGTGGTCTAGGGAACCCTGGGGGGTTCCCCAAAGCCCTTTGGGGGGCTGGTCGATGAAGTCAAACCATTTTCATGAGAACTCCAAGATTAGTTGTTTTTTCACTCTCACCCTCTCCCAAGTGTGCTGCAGGGTTTTCCAGAAGCTACACAACGTGTGTTACTGCAACAGGCTAAATGCAGCAGCAGATACGAGAATCCAGCCGTCTTCTACGAAACCAGACAGTAAAGAGATCTGGCAAAAACGTAAACCAGTGCCACGGTTTCGTCTTGTTTTTGGAAAATAGCTGTTTTTCATAAAAATATGTTATTTACATGAACACATATGGGTTTACCACTGTCACCTTTAAATGCATTACTAATTAAATATTTCAAAATTCTTTCTGAATTTCTAACAGGATAAATATCAGCAGATACATTGCACATAAACAAACTGCTCCCTGGGGTCCTTAAAACTCTACAAAGAGGGTAGGGGCGTCCTGGGACCAGAATTTTCAGAAGCCCTGTGCTACCGGGCCCAGTCTCCCTGGAAGGAGCAGAAAGATAAACTCGGGCATCACCCTGAATCACACAGGGGAGGGGGACGGGCAGGCACCTAATTCTGCGCCATGGAGTGGGCAGCTGGCTGGCAGAGGGTCCGAGTGGTAGGGAAACCCTGTCTACCTCAGTTTACTCATCTGGAGAATGGGTGTGAGGGTACCAGCGCCCACGTCTCAGGGCTGAGGATGGAGTGAGTCGGCCGTGGAACCCTGCCAGGCCCCACACTCACTGTTACCCTGATTTTCATGATGTAAAGTCATCAAGATGGTCCACCGAGGAAGAAGCAGAGGGAGAGACAACTCTGGGAGCCTGTTTGGCCCCACGGTGACAGTAACAGTCCTGTGTCCCCATCACACTCCCCCTTCACCTGTCTGAGCGGGTGTCCCTCCCCAACAACCCAAAGAACTTCATCAGAGGTTTGATCAAGAGACAAAGAAGCGTCGGGAAGGAATCCTGCCAGACTCAGCACAGAAGACCCTGCCAGCCACTCACCGGCCTGGGACAGCCCCAGAAAGAGCCCAAAGAATCAAAACACACAGAAACCAGACGGTCTAATTTCACACACTTTGGGACCATTTCGCTGCAGAAAAGCAGGGAAGGCCTGGAACTCTCAGGAACCGAGAACGTGGCGCCCCCGGCCCCACGTGTGGGGCGTCGGTAACCCCACACGCCAGGCTGGCCACCACCGTCTGGGAATGCTATCCGGACTCTACCTGGGCTCCATGTGCAACAAAAACATCCTTGAACTGTGGCCTTTTGTTTGCCCCACCCCCAGCCCCCAGGTGCCAGCTCCGCAAACATTCTGGCAGTAATCCTGGTGGCGGCAAGTTCACGTGCCACCTGCCAGGAACTGACATCCCGGAGCTGCCCGGCCTGGAGGCACCCCCCCTCCCCCCCAGCTAGCCAGGTCTGAACCCTCAGGGCGAGGCCAAGAAAGAACAGGCTGGTGGCCTGACTGGTTTTGCGACTTCCGGGAGCTGAATGCACACGTGGGAGGGGAAGCCTGGAACCAATGATGCCTTCCAGCCACTGGGGCAGGGCCTGCTCCAAACCAGTGCCCTTCCAGAACCCTGGGATACAGAGAGAAGCAAGACCCGGTCCTTTCCTTGGTGACAGGGGACCTGCACGCAGCACAGCAATTGCCTGCGGTTTGCCAGGCCCCCACCTCTCCTCAGGATAATGGGAGCATGGAACAATGCATGGAAATCAGAAAAGAGGGAGGGTAGAGCTGGAACAATGCATGGAAATCAGAAAAGGGGGAGGGTAGAGCTCAGTGGTAGAGCGCATGCTTAGCATGTTGGAGGTCCTGGGTTCAATCCCCAGTACCTCCAGTAAGAAAAAAAAAAAAAAAAAAACAGGAAGGAGGAAGATGGGGAGGCAGGAAAAATCCCGGGCAGGAGGTACTGTGCCCTGTGCTTTCCAGGGTGTCATCAAGCAGGAAGAAGTCCCCCCTCCACTCCTCACGCAGGGGCCCCAGGCTGAACTTTCCCTCCTCGAAGCTGGCCTTCGGTTCTGCTCAAGATGTGTGAGGTCTGCGCTTTTGGGACCCAGTCTGCCAGGCCACAGTCCCCACCGCTCCATCCTGCCTTTCTCAGGTTCAAGCCACACCGTGGGTCCGTTACCGGTCACTACTGTCTCCGAGGTGTCACCACTGTCCCCAGGTGGGAATCACCTGCCAGAACCTTGAGGGCGGGGCTGAATCTTACCCACTTCTCTCTCCTCCCCTGCAGGGGGCTTCAAACTGGGGTGTGTGGACCCAGAAAGGCCTGGGGTCCCCCTCTTCCCAGCAGCCCCTCCCACCCTTTACATCCAAAAGGCTTTCCAGCCCCCTCTGAATGTTGTGGTGGGGAGGGAACTCCCTAATACCAAACAAAGGGGGAACTTCAACTAAGGTTTTCATTAAATCACACCAAACACACCCACCATCTGATCTCTAAGAGCTGTATTTCCAATAACACTTTCCTATTTCCATTTCTAAAAATCCGTAACATATTTATAGAGTTTGATCTCAGGGCTTTCTCAATCCAGAAGCGACTATTTTTTTTTAATACTTAGAGACTTTAGGTCACAGGAAAATTTTAAAGTTAATTTATGTACAGTTTCCCTGCAGAGAAACATGCTCGATCGATTAGTAAAAGACTCACGAGCATAAAAGTCTACCACGTTGGGATGAAAGTCCTCGGGGAGGTGGTGGCACCAACCCAAGGGAGGAAGGGGGCCCTCCAGGTATTTGTCAAGGAAAGGTGGGTGTCAAGTCACCCTTCGCTGCAATGGATACGGTTAAAGTTAGGGAACAGTTACTTCCCAAATGTCAATATTTGCCTTGCAGACCAGGTTCTACATCCTTATCAAATACTTAAAGCTATGAAGCAGGATTTTAAAGGCTGACGTGTGAATGCACGGGGCGTCCAGGGGGACGGCGGCTGGAGAACCCTGGGGTGCGTGTAAGGCAGCGCGGGTGCAGTTCTCTCGGCTTTGCTGGGTATTTCGGTTTTTCATACGAAAATGTTGCAGAAGCCGTGTGAGAGGACGGGTTTTTCAAATGCCTAGGGAGTTGAGAGGCAAAGAAAACAAATTGGGGGGGGGGGGGAGAAAACTGCCCCAGCGAGTCTCCCAAATCAGGCCTTTTAGTTGAAGCAGCAGCTCAGGACTCTGGGCAACTATCCTTCTCAAAGTGTGTTCCCAGGACCCCTGACAGGGGAACCGCTGGGGAGCTCCAGCCCGACTTCGGGGGCCTCAGTCAGAATTTCTGGGGCTGGGCCTGAAGCCCCTCCCCCGTGAGGCCCATCATGTGAAATCTGCAGCTTTGACCCTGGGAGCTGGTGGCCTCACTCGATCCTGAGAGTCAAGGAGCGAACTCCCGCGAATCTCACAGGGCAGTTTTCAAGCCCTGCCCCGCCCCCTCCCCGCCGGCGGCCAATCAGCAGGAGCCCTGCCCTTCGCGCCCGCTGCCCAGGCCTCCCAGCAGCCCGAAGGCCTCTCCTCCCAGGAAGTGACGCGCATCCCAGCTGGCCCATCCCTGGGGCCCATCCATCGAGAGTGACCCCAAAAACAGGGGGGAGGGTATAGCTCAAGCGGTGGAGCGTATGCTTGGCATTCTTGAGTTCAACCCCCAGTACCTCCCCTAAGAATAAAGAAACCTAATTACCTTTCCCCTCCAAAAAAAAAAAAAAAGTGACCCAAAAAATAGATAAACGAGGTCCTACCGTAGAGCAGAGCGAACTACATTCAATACCTCGTAATAGCCTATAATGAAAAAGAACATGAAAAGGAATCTATACATGCACATGTAACTGAATCACTATGCTGTACACCAGAAATGAACACAACATTGTAAACCCACAACATTGTAAACTAGTACTGCAGTTAAAAAAAAAAAAGGAGTGGCCCAGCTCAGTGACCCTGAGCCCTGGACAGGCTCTCAGATCCGCCCCAATATTGGACTGGGTTCACCTTTCGCCTCCATTAAGACTGGAAACCCCTCTAGTGGAGCTAGCTGCATCCTTGTCCCCCGAAAACCCACCTCAGAACAACCACCAGAGCCAATGAAACGAACATTTTAGCCACTTAAAAGTACTTCTTGATTCTGCTTTCAAAGAAAAAAAATAAAGGGCTCTCACCATCAAGGAGTGTGACCAGATACAGAGGTTTTCGCTTGCTGGCTCTACCTCTTTGTCGCACCATGGTAACAAGAAAAATCATCTCCTAACCGGAGGAATCTCCCCGCTGGGGAAAGTGCATCCCAGCCGTGTGCGGCGTCGGGGACTCAGGGCTGGGTTCTCCCAGGCTGCCTGGGCGCAATCCCTGCTCCCCACTCACTAGCTGTGTGGTCTTGGGCAAGTGGCTTCACTCCTTTGAGCCTCAGGCTCCTGATCTGTGAAGTAGGAATAACTGATCGCACCTCTCTCTTTCTGGAGTTGGCAAGAGCTGGATGAGGTCACCTACAGCAAGAGTGTGGCACACGCCAGGCGGGCAGGAACACTCAGCAGGAGAGAGCCTCACAGCTGCTGGAGTAAGAGGCAGACCGTTCTTGCCAGGTCCTGGGGCAGCACAGGCGAAGACAGGGCCAGACACCCAGGTCCTGCCCCGGTGTTCTGATACCCCCGTCCCCCCTCCTTCCCCAGACTGGGTTGGGGACCCTCTCTGTGTCCTACAGCACCCGATGGTCACCTCCATCACAGCCCCTGTCCCAGTGTGCACCAACTGACCAGTCCCTTCTCTTCTGCTGTCTATTCTGGAAGCTTCTGGGGTGGCCCCCATGGCCAGCTTCTGGCCCTCAGATGATTATTTGTTGGGCTCATTTCTACAACACATAGAGAAAACCCAATATAACCCAGACCACCTCTGAAGGCACGGCAGGCTCCTCATTTGGGTGGGCGGGGCGGGGGGGGTGGCCAGGTCACAGTGGTCGCTCGGAGCCCCTCACCCCGTCGGTTGACAGCCTTTCAACAACTGCCCAGGTGAGTGAGGGCTCCAGGGGCAGCTCCCAAGATGAGAAAGAGTGGCCTTTGTCTGGGGCGCTTTCCTCCTGACCCCACCACAAACCAGGCCTTCGATCAAAGCGGAGGATTCGATCACTGGATGATGGCGGTTCCTAAATGTTCCCTCCCTGGGGCTCAGGACAATGCAAGGCTCAGAAGAGGCACCAAGTGTGCTTTTCTCCTGGCTTTTCCAGCCACGCCTGCCCCTCTCCCTGCCCCTCCCCAGGCTCCCGGAGGATAACTCTCTACTTCAGATCCCACAGCCTGCAGCCATGCTGGACCTTAAGTTTACAAGGCAGGGGCTAGAATCCAGGGAAATGAGTTCAGGGGTCAGGGGCAGGGATCCAAACCGAACTCACTCCTACTGTCCCCTTGGGGCAGAGGCACACTCGGCCCCTTCTGCAACTCCCAAACCGAGCCTCACTTTGGTAAAGCCCCCCTTTACCTCGTCACCCGAGGTGACAAGGACACCAGAACTCTATCATGTAGGATCTAGGGCATACTTGGGAATAAAGCAACGAAGGTAATGGGGGGGGTTGGATGGGGGACATAGCTCAGCGGTAGAGTGTGTGCCTGGCATGTACGTGCATGAGGTCCTGGGTTCAATCTCCAGGGCCTTCGTCACGGGGGAAAAAAAGAATTATTTTTCTATAAAAGTCAGTTTTGACTAGTTTTTCCCTGCACATAGGTTAACTCCTGGCATGTTTTTTCTTCCACCCTTTTCCCCATCATCAATGAAATGTAAAATGCAGAGCTATCTTGGAACTCCGCTCCTCCACTCCTCACATCTGATCCTGATGGTCCGGCTTCTCCTGGACAGGGTCCCCCGGAGGCTGGGACCGAGTCACCTGCACAAGGTGACCCCTAGACGACAGATAGGGGGCCTTGCCCACAACCCCAAGCACTTTAAAATAAATGAATGAATGAAAACCTCTGGGAAACTCACCTGAATACGAATAGAGCTTTCTAAAGCAAACTGTACTTGGAGCCAGTAGGCAGACTCACTCGCTACCCCCACCCGCCACCAATAAAGGGATCTGATTTGTTCAAAGCAGCCAAGGGCTGTCAACAGTGCCCACTGCGAACCACCCTTACCGGCAAAAATCCCTTTATTCATAAAGGGTTCCTTTAGATACCTGAAGAATTACAGCCTCTTCCAAAGAAGAGGAAGCTTTCCACCCAATTCTTTCTTCTTGGAAAAGCAGAAATTCCCAGCATAATAATGGAACCCCTTCCTTTAAGAACATTGCACCCCAGGAGTTTTACATCCAGTCACTTCTGAAACAGCCTAACTCCTATTAAGACAAGGGTCTCCCTCATGTCTTCTTAAAGATACCGTGACTTCCCGGGCAAAACTCCTTGCCACCACTTATTAACCCCCACCTCAGGGCAGCCACGTCGATGTCCCCCTTTAATCACCACCGAGCCCCCAGTGGGTACAAAGCTCCAGGCAGACAGTTCAACACCCTTCTTACACGCAGCCTTGCGATCGCCTACAAGTGGTTTGAAAACTCGAGTCCCCAAAAGCGGCCGCATCCTGGGCTCCTCTGGACCTCCCCAAGCCCCCAAGCACCAGGTTCCACGCCTGGCGAGGAACAGGCGGTCCACTGATTATTATTTAACGTGGGTAGCGGGCACTTGGAGACAGGCTGAACCCAGCGCCCACTGACTCTCCCTGCGGCGGGTCAGCAAAGCCGCGGGCAAGTCCCAGGTAGAGGCCAAGCCGCCATCCCTCACTGTACTTCTGAAATTACCTCTCTGCTTCTTGGAGCTTAATTTAATTAGCGGATTGACCTCATTAATGTTCGAACTTGAGTTTCAAACAAAAAGAGGTCACGAAACTATCCAATTTACCTCTTCGAACTTCTACGCAGAAACCACTTTATTTTGGGAAGGCCTCTGAGGACTCCCAAGACGGTGCCCCTCGTACCGCGGCCTGAGCTCCCACCCAAGGGGCCCAAGGGCCTTCTCAGATCCAGCCACCTAGGATCGCTTTAAAACTCCACCGCGAAAACCTACTGTCACAGCAGCGGCCTCGCCCCCTCTGGACGCCCCCAGCCCCTCGGAAACACTGACCTCGCCTGCGCGCCGGTTCTCTCATCCCGGGCAGTGTCACCGCGCAGACACGCCGACCCCCGCGCCCTCCGAACCCCGGCGGCGAGGTCCACCCCGACCCCCGTGTCCTCCGAACCCCGGCGCCGAGGTCCACCCCGGCCCCCGCGCCCTCCGAACCCCGCTGGCGAGGCCCTCAGAGGGGGTCGCACCTGCTCGCACAATCCAGTGGTCCCAGCTCAGGTGGCGAGTGCGTGGTCGCTGTCTCCAGGCGCCCCCCGCGCCCCGGACGCCCTGAGGAGGCGCCTGGGTCGCGCACGGGATGCGCGGGCGGAGCCGCCCGGCTGCCGGGAGGAGGAATGCCCGGGCGAAAGTTGCCGGGGAAACTTGAGCAACTCGAGCGCGCCGGTGCCAGCCTCCTGCATAATTCACCGGTCGCCGCGGCGGGGCGAGGAGGCCGCTCACCTGCACCAGCTGGGCCCCCCAGCCTGGCTGGGGTGTGCGGCGGGCAGAGGCCGGGCACCTGGCGGGGGCTCTGCTCGATCCCCAAGACCCGGGGGTGCGACCCGCGACCCCCGGGGCCTGCGCCAGGTGCACCGGCCCCGGCCTCACCGAGCCCGCTGCTTCAACTGCGCGCAACTGGATGGGGGCTGTGGGCGCTGGCGCGCCCGGGGCCGGGGTAGCCGACGCAGGGTCTCCGGGGACCTGGCGGAGGCGGCGCGGGTCCCCGCCCCCCCGGGCGCCCCCTGGCGGTTCTGTGCGAATTCCACTGCCGGGCAAGCGGGCCCAGGTATCCGGGCCAGCGGGCGGCGACCTAGGGCAAGACCACCGGCAGCGAGTGGAGGTAGATCCACCTGCCTTGCCCCAAGGGGAGACACAGGGCGCGCTACAGGTGAAGACGTCCATGAGCGCGTGGTGGGGGGGAACAAAAGGGGTGTTCCTCCTTTCAGCTCCCACGCCGCTTCCAAAACGGCCCCTACTCCAGAAGGACGACGGGGGGCGGGGGTACCTCTACAGAGAAGGGACTCCCACCAGGACCCGAGGAATCCTTCCCCCAACCCCCTATCCTCAGCCTCTATGGGTCCAGGACTGCGCCTACTCGGTAGTTAGTGTTCCTGGAATCCAGACGCTACCAAAATGCAGCCGGTGAGCATGGTCGCGCGCCCGGGGGCCACCTACTGTCTTTCCCAGCCGCGCGGGGTGCCCCAGCCACCCCCGCCCCGCACCCGCAGCGCCCCGCGACGCCGCCGCCGCCTCACCTGGCTCGGGCGGCAGCTCGGCGAGTCCGGGCGGGCCGGAGCCCCCCGGAGAGGACCGGCGTCTGCACGCACCTCGCTCGGCCGCGGGGACCCGAGCGGCGCCGCGCCCAGCCCGGCCGGAGCGCGGGAGCCGCGGCCGCCGCCGCTCAGGTGTCCGGGCCGGGGGGGGGGGGGGGGGAGGCGCCGCGGCCCCGCCCCGCGCTGCAGCGGGGGCCGGGGGCTCCTGGCGGGGGCTGCTCGGCCGACCCTCCCCTCGGCCGGGCGCGGGCGGTCGGGACTGGCGAGGGTGGGGGAGGGGTCCTCTCTCCGCCCGAGGGCGCGCGCGGCCCCGGCCTCGCGTGCGCCACCCGCCCCGGATCTCCCGCCTCCGCGGCCGACCCCTCCCCACCTGGCCCTGGCCGGCTCCGGTCCGCGGCGGCGACTGGCGCGCGGCTTGCGGGGTCTGTTGTAGCAACCGGGGGACGGCGGAAGCCCGGGGCCACCTTGGCCCCGCCCCAGCCCGGGCTGCGTGGCTCGGCGCCCCCCGCCCCTCCCCCACCCCGCCCGGTGCGAGCCAGCGGACCAGAAAGTCCCTTAATTTTGTAAAGCGCGGCTCATCCTGCGCAGCCCACTCCCGCTCGAGAGGGTTTTATGCTAACAGGATTCGGAAATACAGGGGCCGATCGCACATGTGAAGGCGTGCGGAGCAGATGAAAACTTTGTGCCTGGGCAAGGCGCCGCCGTCGGCCTCCCAGGCCACCGTCCACCTGGGCGCCTCCGTCCTGGGCGTGCAGAGCCGTGTCGCGGGAGGGCGGCGGCCCTCGGGCCGGGAGGGGGTTAGAGGGCGGGGGCGTTAAAGTCAACCGCTCCACTGAATCCTGGAGCCGGAAAGGCACCCTCCGGAGACGCCCGCGAATCCTATTATGATCCGGGACTGCGAGCTCGTTAGTGTTGCCGAAACCCAAAGCGGGTTGTCTTAAGCCCCCGGCTCCGAACTGGGAAGTGGTTTTGCTCCTCCCGACCCGGGGCACGGGCAATCAGCTAATAACTTTTCTCAAGACCCCAGCAATTCACTGCGCATGCCACCTGCAGGAGCGGCGTGCCTCTGAGGAGGCTGCCGAGGGAGGCTTCTGAGCCCTGCGTTTTCCAGTATTCTGAAAAGGAGGAGCGCTTTCTGCCGCCCAGATCTGCAGTCCCGGGAGGGGTGGTGGCAAGCGCCAGCGTCCAGGCTATGATGTGGAGCAACACGCTTCCGGAAGAGCGAGCCTCCCGCCGTGCAAACCCCCAGCCCCGTCTCCCCGTGAGGAACGTATATACGTGTGTATTTTTAAAAGTCAGTTTTATAGGACATGCCTGGGAGATTGCATGGGCCGGTGACTTCAACATACCGAAGGCAAAGTTAAATATTTGCTCTAGATACTTTTTTTCCCTGCTTGCATAATTGTCCCACATTTCAAAGAAGTCTTTAAAAGCACTTAGATTAAAAAAAAAAAAGTTGTGTTTGAGGCCTAATATTTCAGGACACAGATGAAGTCCTGTAACTCCTTTAGGGCAGCTGCCAGATACCAACTTCTTTCTCCCCTCTGCTCCCTTAAGCGTGAGATTTAATAAAACGTTTGTTGAATGAATAAAGGAGACAATCAAATCGTAATAATCCTTAAAACCGGAAGAATGAAGCCCAAGTAGGCACTTGCAGGCATAATTTCTTTGACTTGGAGGCAGGGGATCCTGCCAAGGGGGGTGGGGAAGGGTGATCAGCAGAAGGTTCTGATGTTCTTTGGGCTTGGGAGTGACAGATCTCATAGGACAGGGCTTATAGGGGGTGGGGGGGGCTTTCTTCCCCAACCCCCACCATGATCCCAAATAAAGCGAGCTATCCGACTAACGCTGTATTGGCCCTGCAACCCCAAGTCCCCAAGATACCACTCCCCTCCAACCAGATTCCCGCCTCCGAACACTCCCGCCCAGATTTCTAGAACCATCTTGCAAATAGTAAAGGGAGCAGTTGGCCCGAATCCAGCTGTGGCCACACGACTGCTGTCCTCACATGCCAAAGCCCTCCTGCCGTGGTCAAGAAATACTTCCCTGGGGACCCAGGTCTCAGCCAGCCGGTCCACCCAGCTGGATGTCCCTTGGCCACCCACTCCAGTCCCATTGATCTGTTTCCTGCTCAACAACACTGCTCTGTGCGAGCCCCATCTTTTGGCATTTCAAGGACAGTATCCTTCTCACGTCCCAGTTTCTCTGCGTCTGTCTGGGTATCCAGTTCCACCTTGTACGGACTAGGCAGCCTCCTTCCAGTCTTCGGCAACCTTGAGTGAAGAGGCTCGTGATCCAAAAATAGCAGCGTCTCCTCACCCCTTCATGACCTGGGAAAGTGTTCCAGGGTACAGGGCCTCCCCACCCCCTGACAGCCCGTGCCTACCGGTGGTTTGGACCGTCACACGGCACCACGGTGCTGCTCCCTGGAAGCTGTCTTCCTCCTGGTGGACCCAGTGCGGTTCATGTCGCAGAGTGCCTTGTCTCCGTTTCAATTTAGGAGACGAGAAATACTCCTTTTTGCTTCTTGGTGTCAGAACTCCCTGGTTTTGTTTCTGTAAGCTGCCTTTTCCTGGGTGCCCCAGACGTGTCTGATGCTGCTTGAGTGAGCTTGAAGAAGGAGGTTGCCTTTCCCATCTATAAGCTTTTCTTTATGCCTGTAAAACCTGCAGTGTCCACCGTCAGTCACAATATTTATGGCTTGCCCCCTGAGCACAGGGCACCCCAGGACTTCCCAGAAAGAGTCACTGCTTTACAGAGAACTAGAAACTGGGACATCGGACCGTGAAGAGACGCAAAACATAACTGACTCCTCTGTCCTGGGAAAAACATTATAAATATTTTGTGGCTTGGATTAACCCAGATGCACATTGCACTCAGCGGCAGGCCTGGTCTGTCCCTCTAGAGGAAATGCTCCTGGGTTTGGGAGGTGAAGGCAGGTGTGCCCAGGGGAAGCCAAGTAAAGGCAGGTGTGCGCAGCAGAGGCCAGGTAGAGGCATGTAAAGGGAGGTGCTCCAGCCAGCAAGTGCGTCCCGTTTTCCTCATCCCTGCCAGATCCCCCCACACTTCTGCAGTTTTTTCTACTTGTTTTCCACTACAAGAGGTCTACTTCGCTCATCTTCCCCCACCCATCAAATGTTGGACCATTCACTCATTTCTTTGTAATTTCTTGACAGCTTTGGCTCAGTCCCACATCCTGGTACTGTAAATACTCCCAGATCGTGCAGACCCTTCGACTTCTCTGCCGGCGTGCCTCCCATGGGGCCCTCCATAGCTTCACCGGGAGTTTTATGACTCTCCATTAATTTTCCACAAATTTCTTTTCCACGGACTTGTTTCGAAAAGCCTCGCGGGACTGATGTCTGAACAGAGAGTGAAGGCTGCTAATTCCGGGAGCGGGGAGGGGAAGTTGGCTCCTCCTGGAATCTGGGATGGGAGGAGGGGCTGGTCAGGCTTTTCCCGCTGGACTGGAGGATGGGGGAGCAGTGGGCAGAGGACAGGCAGGCAGGCAAGGGGCGGAGGGAGCTGAGGCTCCCCCTGGGAGGCCACCTCCAGGCCAGCTTCTCTCTGCTTTCTGTTCAGGGACTTCTCCCAGGCCTCCTGCGGGTGCAAGTACAGTCTGAAGCCTGGAGGAGTTGTGGCCCCAGGGACAGCCCTCAGCCATCCTGGTAGATGGGAGGTGCAGATTCTCTGCTGCTCACAGGAGTGAACAGTCCTGCTCAGGGAAGTCCTGGGGCCTCTAAGAAGGTACCTCCCATGTTTATGGCAGAGACCTTGAGAAAACCCTGTGATCCTGTGTGATGTCCATGAAGATGAAGGCAGAATCAGGCAGAACCAACATTGCCCTGGAGGTGACATGGCTGAGGCCAGGGGAAGTGCCAGTTAGGAGGGAGTGGGTCAGCTGATGAGAAACAGCAGGAGCTCCTGGACGCTTTTCCTGAAAAATGAAACATATCAGAAGGTCCCTTTGTAACCAGCTCAGAGGCTCTTGGGGTTTGCTTGACAAGCAGACAAATAAGCAAAGCCTTTTACATTATCAACAGACAGAAAACCGCAGGGCTTTGACAAAACAACACACCATGACTAGGTGAGGTTTATTCCAATAATGCTAGAATATTTCACCATTAGCAAATCTGTTAGGAGGTATGTTTGACCCAACAAAACTTCTTAGTTAAAAAAAAAAAGGAATTGTTTGAGAATATTTTGATATTGTTCAGTTTTAAACCTCAAAACAAATCCAGCGTGACATTTAGTATGAGACAGTAAATCACTCTCATTCGGTCCAGGAACAAGACACGGGAGCCTGCTAACATTGCAGTGCTTAATCTTTCCCTAGAAGTGCTAGCCAATGCAATGGAATAAGAAAATTAAATGAGAAATAGAAGTATTTGAAAAGGGAGGCAAACATCATTTGGGGAGGTGCTATGAATTTTCTAGTTGAAAAATCCAAGGAAATCACCTGAAAGCTCATGAAAGAGTTTGGAAGAGGACCATAGGAAACCAGTAACTTTTCTATTGATGACCAGTAAGCAGTTGGAAAGAGAAAGGAAATAAGGAAGTTCCTGGACTCGACAGAACAAAAGGGAAAAAAGTGCCGAGATAAATATAATGAGAATTTTGTGAGGCTCAGAGGGAAAAAAAAAAAAAAAAACTAAAAATTCTCTTAAGAGAAAACAAAAAAAGTAGAATAAATAAAGGACAGGTATAGAGCTGTGGTTGGGAACAGAGTCTGTTAACCCAGACCACCTGGCTTTAAGACCCAGCCCCACACTGACTAACTGGGCGGACTTGGCCGTGTATCCTAGCCTCTCTCTCGGCTTCCAAACCTGGAGAATGGGACTAGAAGCCACACAGTCCTGCTGAGAGGGCTAAACGAGTGCACCTGCGCACACTCAGAAGCACAGGGGGTCGGCGTAAGCGCGGCTCCATCACCGTGACCGCTGCCTTCGTGGTTCTTCAGCAGGAAATCTCAAAGCCATGAAGAAGCAGCTCTCCCTCAAAAGGTCATTAAATTCAGGGTGGGGGAGGGTAGAGCTCAGTGGGAGAGTGTGTGCTTAGCGTGCACGAGGTCTGGGCTCGATCCCCAGTGCCGCTGTTGAAAAATCAATAAATAAACCTAATTACCTCCCGACCCATAAAAATAAATAAATAAATCAACCAAAAACTAAAGACAAAACAATGTTTTAAAAAATCATTAAATTCAAATGCAAGCTCAAACAAAACCAGGACAAGATTTTTTTTTTATTTGGCATGCAGTATATCTAAAGGTATAAACATGCAAAAAATATAGTAAAGATGCTTATATCAAGAATATAGAAAAGTCTAAATAAAAAAGACTAGCCAGCTACAGAATGGACAAGGGGGTGGGCATATAGCTTAGTGGTAGAGCATGTGTTCAGCATACCCAAGTTCCTGGGTTCGATCCCCAGTACCTCCATTAAAAAAAAAAAAGAATGGACAAGACTTGAACAGACCTTCCGAAACCTCTCAAAAAGATCTCTAAGCAGATGAGAAGGTACCCAATTTTATTATTCACCAGAGACAGGCAAAATAAACCAGCAATGAGATCACGCCCAACTGGCGACAATGGAGAAAGCAGATTGTACCAAATGCCGGAGATGCTGGTGGTGGAGTCGAAATGACCGCTTTGGAAAGTCGTTCAGCAGCGTCTACGATGGCCAGCACTCTAGGTGCACAACCAAGAGGGATGCGGGCATGTGTGTGGGCACCCAAGCCACGGGCAAGGATGCGTGTGGCACTCGTGATGTCACAGAACTAGGGACCACCCAAAGATCCATCAGCAGAGATGGGAATGAAGAAATTGTGCCACATTCATGCAACGGAAAACCAGTGGGTGATAAGATTGAATGAAGCCATAAGAAAGAAGGGTATTTTACCATTTGCAGCCCTTCATTCACCTTTTTTTTTCTGCATCTTCTTTATCCATTCACCTGTGGACGTGCACTTAGGGTGCCTCCGTATCTCGGCAATTATAAATAATATTGCTGTTAATAGCTGGGTGTGTGTATCTTTTCGAAATAATTCTTATTTTGTGGCTGGCTTTATTCTATTGATAACTATGGAATTTGAAAAAGCTAAAGCTCTAAACGTTCTTAGAAACAATGAACAGTGCACATATGTAAATTTTAAAATATGTGCAGTATACGGTGCATATGTATTTACGTGCAATATATTGTGTATGTGCAGCCAAGCTGTGACAATTCTACCTTAGAAAACTGAAAACTGAAAAATAAAAAAATAAAATAAGAAAAATACCAGATGATGTCACTCATATGTGGAATCTAGAAAAAGAAAAAAAGACACAAATGAACTTATTTACAAAACAGAAACAGGCTCACAGACATAGTGAACAATCTTACGGTTATCAGGAGGAAAGGGGTAGAAAGGGATAAACTGGGAGTCTGAGATTTATAGGTACTGCTATATATAACATAAACAACAAATTTCTTCTGTACAGCACAGGGAACTGTATTCAATATCTTATAGTAACCTATAATGAAAAAGAATATAAAAACAAATATATGTGTCTATATGTATGACTGAGACAGGATGCTGGCCACCAGAAATGGACACATTGTAACTGACTATACCTCAATTTTTAAAAAGTAAGTACATATTCTAAATATGTAAAGATTCTTTTCAAACTAAATATCTGTTTAGAAAGTGATCGAATTCATCAAAATCTCTAATTGAAAAAACGGATAAATGACAGAAAAGGACACGTTATTTTAAAATACTAAAGAGTGGTAAATCTGTTCAGTGAATGGCTCTGGAGTGATTGAGCCTCCATATGCGAAACCATGAACCTCACACCTTATCGAAAATGACCTCAGGCTGGGTCATAGCTCAAGATAAAAGATGAAGCGATGTGACTTTCAAAGGAAAACCTCAGAGAAAGTCTCTGGTCTTGGGTTCTTAGTCACAACAACAAAACACCACCCATAAAGGAAAAGAAAACGGGTAAATTGGACTCCATCAAAGTTTCAAAGTTCTGCTCTTTGAAAGACACACTATAAAGAGAATGAAAAACAAGACACAGACTGGGAGAAAATTGTTGCAAATCGCATGTCTGACAAAGGGCTTGGATGCAGAATACTCAAAACAGGAGTTTGAAAAACTCAGCAATAAAAAAAAAAACAAACCCACCCAAGGGAAACGTGGGCGAAAGAGGAGGACAGCCCCTTGACCAAAGAACTTCCCAGGGCAGACGAGCCCCTGAAGAGACGCTCAGTCATTAATCGTTAGAGAAATAGAAATTAAAGCCACACAACAGTTAGAATGCCTGGAAAGAAAAAACCGCTGGCGAGGACGGGGAGCAGCGGAACTCTCACCTGTCGCTGGTGGCCACGGAAGACGGCGCAAGCTCTTTAGAGAACGGTTCGGTGATTCTGCATGAAATTAAGCATATGCTGAATGTATTTCACACAGGTATGAATCCAAAAGAAATGAAGAAGTTTTGTCCACACCAAAACCTGTGCAAATGTTCGTAGCAGCTTCAGTGCTCCGAGCCGGGAATCTGGAGGTGCCCGGGACCCCTGCTCCCCACCCCAGCCTTTCACATCTCCAAGTCCCCCCATCCTCCTTTGCCTGCCCTGCGTCCAGCCCGCCCCCCCCCATCCTGCCCTCTGTCCTCCATCATTTGCTGCTACTTCTGAATGTCCACCGCCTCTGTCCCCCTCCGCCTCATCACACCTCCAGAGGGCTGGGCTGGCCCCCTTGGAATTTCTCCCCTGCTTTAACTCCCACGGGCTCTCACCCGCCCTGGGTCAGCTCCAGAGTCCTCCTGAGGTCCTCAGAGGTGTCCGCCTCCATCCTCATCCTCTCCCAAGAGTGGCTTACACGTCCCCTCTCTTCAGAGAACCTTCCAGTTCTGCTCCTGCTCCTGTCTCTGCTCTTACCACACCGGGGATGATGGGCAGGCCCACCGATCGGCACTCAGACACTTGCTGTCCCTCCGCTGGGCTGGAAATCCTGGGGGGGCCTTGGATTTCCTGTCCCTGGGGCACCTTTCATGTTCGCAGGGGAAGGTTGGAGCCCGGGTCCAGGGGATGGTTCACAAACCAGCCCCCTACACAGGGGGCAGGGAGATACAGAAGGAAGAGGTAGCCACTCTAGACAGGCAAGTGACAGGCCAGATAAGCAGGGAACTTACATACAGACACATACGCAAGACCATGAACACATCTCCGCACCTACTTGCCAAACCTTAAAGTTTATAGAGAGACCAGAGCCCAGTCACCTCCACCGGCTGATGGTCTCAACACCAGTCTAGGTCACATCCTTGAAAACAGTTCCCGCTGTGGGCACGGTGGGCAGAATACACGTGTTCAGGCACAGGGGACGGCTGAGGAGTCACCAACTGCCCCGGGGCCAGCTCGTGGGTCACATGGCGGCCGTGTCCTCCCGGAGACCTCCGCCCACACCCCGTCTCTGAATTCATTTAATGTAGGAAAGGAGTTTGGACTGCAACCAGGGACTGGTGTTTAGGGTGCAGTGGACGGGGCTCCCCGACACATGTTCTGGCTCCTAATCCAGACCCATCACGGAAAGGAGGTGGGTTTGGAAGCCCCCACAAAGAGGACCGGCCACCTGGGCACACGGGACACTGAGACAGGGCGGTGCTGCCCGGGAAGGGTCCTTGTTGACGGCACAGCACGGGTTCCCTGTGCACAAGGAAACAAATCTCATAACAACTTAAGTGTTACAAATAGCCGGAACTGGTTTTCGTTCAAAGAATCAATTTCCAGGCATCCACTGCTCTGCAGGTGATATTTTTTTAAAAGAGTGAAACACTGTAATTTTAAATAAGTAAATGATAGAGATGGCGATGAGTCTGGCCTGTTGCCGCCGGCTGGGAAGGAGGTGGAGCCATTTGGTAGGCTTCCCGCTTTTCACAAAGCCCTCTCCCTCTGCCCTTCCGAGGTCAGAGTTGAGGAGATTGATTCTGGATGGAAGAGGTAACATAAAAGTCAGGAGAAAATGTCAGCGGTGAAGTATCTGACTTTCTGCAGCGAGAGGTGAATGCTTCCTCTGCTGGCAGCCCGGAGTGGAGGGTCCGAATGTTCTAATCCCATCCCAGAGTCCACCCTTAGGACAAACATGAAGCCGAGCACGGGATCATCTTGTTGACAGCGATTTAACTTTCTCTCCTGATGGAGGGGAGGGGCGGGGCGGGCAGCCAGGAGGTCCGGGTGCCCCCAAGAACCAGCTCGTGCACCGCAGGGGAGCCCCCGCTCTAGAAAGCACTGCTCCACGGTGCGTCTGAGACCCTGTTTCTTCATTTGTCAAATTCCTCCAAAGAGTGACCTCTGAGGTGGGAACGGGCCATTCCTTGTTTCAATGGCAGCAGAAGCTTGGAGCCCGGAGGAGCATGAAAGGGGATGCCCCCTCTCCGCCACCATGTGCCCCCTTGGTGATCCCACTTCACTGTCCCAATATCTACCCAGTGCTCCAGGGGAAAGTGGAGACACTGGACGTGGTACAGGGCTGCAAAGAGGATGCTATTCAGTCAGATTTTTATTTGCACTAATTCTTATTATAATTAGATTATTATTTTGGATTAATTGTTAACCTTCTTGCTACACTCTCTTTTAACATTGTTACATTGTTATTATTGTTGTTCATTATTAAAATAATAGAGTAAATGTCCATCAACAAATGACTGGATAAAGAAGGTGTGGTACATATAGACAACGGAGTATTGCTCAGCCATAAAAAAGAATGAAGTAACACCATTTGCAGCAACATGGATGGACCTGGAGATTATCATACTGAATGAAGTGAATCAGACAGAGAAAGACAACTATCATATGATGTCATATGTGTGGAATCTAAAAAAGAGATACAAATTCTATCTGCAAACCAAAAACAGACTCACGGATACAGGAAACAAACTATGGTTACCAAAGGGGAAAAAGGCGGGGAGGGAGAAATAAGGGGCTGGAAATTAGCAGACACACACTACTATATACAAGGTAGACAAACAACAAGGACCTACTGTACAGCACAGGGAACTGTATTCAGTTTCTTGTAATGAGCTTCAACGGAAGAGAATCTGAAAAGAAAAAATCTACGTATTATGTCTATGTATAACTGAACCATTTGCCACACGCCTGAAACTGACATTGTAAATCTACTACACTTCAGTACAATTTTTTTTTAAATAATAGACTAAATGGATAACCAAGTTTTGCCAAGGCAGACACGGAAGATAAGAAGTCCCTCTCGGGGGAGACCACCTCTCCTGTGCAGAAGTGCATCACCCCTCCCCCGGGTCCACTTCCATTCCAGGCACGTCTCTGAGGGGGAGGCGGCCCCGAGTTTGGGAGGAGGAGACGGGGGGGGGCGGGGAGGAGGGCTGCACAAGCGTCCTGGGTTCCAGAATTTCTCCGATTTGCATTGTGAACAATTGCACTGGTGCTAATTGGTCCCCTGCCGCTCTGTGGACCTCAGAGCCACCCCACCCAAACCCCCTCAAACCCACACAAAGCGAACGTGAACCTGTGCTGTTGTTGCATGTTTGGCAAGACAGGTCAGTGGAAGTATGTGGGGGGCAGAAGCCACCTCTAAGAGCGGCGGCACCTAGTGGGCGGGTCCAGCTTGGAGCAGGTACCTGCCATGTGACCTGGTGCAGGAGCCCTGGCTCCAGGTGGACCAGCCTCATGATGCTGGGGGCTTACCTATGCGCGCTGAGCCCCCCACCCCTTGTTTGTCAAATAGAGACCATAAGAGTACGTGTTTTGTTGCCTTTTGTGACAGTAAACGAAGTCATGCCCAGAAAGTGGCTAAGCACAGAGCCTGCTCCGTACTAAGTGTTTGTTAAATGTGAGCGATTGTCATTATAAGAAGTGACTGGGGAACTGGAGACGCTTGATCCAGAAACGGAGTCTTGAGGAGGCTGCAATCAAGTCACCGAAGGAACGGCAGGTGGAAGGAGAATTAGACTTCGTCTACCTCTTGTGATTCGGGTTCAAGACAGAGAACTTTCTTGACATTGGCTCAGTGGCCCCAGCTACACTGCCTTCGGAGTGTACTTGGAAACTCGAGAATTTGGGGTGCAAGCGTTGAAGACTGATTTTAAAACACATTTCACAATTCTTTGAATACAGATTTGGTTCTTTTACAAGAGTAAAATTAATTGATGTTTAAATTAAATTTTCAATTAAAATTAATTGATTTCTTTCTTTTTTTCCTAAATCTTAGGAAAGATTTTTTTTTTAGCAACAGTAAAATCTCACCCTACACTTCTTGCCAATGGCTCTGCTGAGTGGAGCTGTTTGTGTCCTGGCCAGCTGCCCTTCCAGACTCAGGGGACCACGGTCTCACATTCTAGGAACTGCAGTCTTTCTCTATGCCTGTCAGATCTCCTGCCGTGGGCTTCCTTCTTGTCGGCAGCAGGTGTGCCCTCCTCGACGTGCGTGGCCCATTTCAACCAGGAATCTGTCTGAAAAACAGCACATTCTTGGGCTCACGGCTGTGGCAAGTGTGCATTTTATTATTTGATTGGACAAAAGACAAAAACGTCTCCGTGGTGCCTCTTGGCGGTGTGTGGCCCACCTGCGGCCACCTGGGCACACCCCTCGGGAGCCCGATCAGGCTCCTGCAGGAACACGTTGGACTATCTTGGGGTAGCCCTCTTGGCTACTGCGTGTGCTCAGGCAGAGGTGAAACAGGCCCAGTGTCACAAGATCCAGCAATCCCACTCCTGGGCATATGTCCAGAGGAAACTCTAATTTGAAAAGGTACGCACACCCCAATGCTCACAGCAGCACTATTTACAATAACCAAGACATGAAAACAGCCTAAATGTCCATCGACAGATGACTGGATAAAGAAGATGTGGTATATTTATATAGTGGAATACTACTCAGCCATAAAAAGAACAAAATAATGCCATTTGCAGCAACATGGATGGACCTGGAGATCGCCATTCTAAGTGAAGTAAGTCAGAGAAAGAAAAATATCATATGATATCACTTATATGTGGAATCTAAAAAAAAAGATACAGATGAACTTATTTACAAGACAGAAAGAGACTCATAGACGTAGAAAACAAATTTATGCTTACCAAAGGGGAAAGGGGAAGGAGGAATAAATTGTGAATTGAGGATTTGCTGAAACAAACTGCTATATATAAGACAGATAAACAACAAGTTTCTACTGTACAGCACAGGGAACTATATTCAATAGCTTATAATAACACCTATAGTGAAAAAAATATGGAAAAGAATATTTGCATATATACATATAACTGAATCACTTTGCTGCACACCAGGAATTAACACAACATTATAAATCAACTAAATTTTAATTTAAAAAAATTTTTTAAAATTTTTCAAATGGGCCCAGTGTGGTTTCTGTAGTGGGGTCCCTGTGCCGGCTGGAGGAGTGAGCCAGGAAAGATTACAGGCTTTCTAACCCTACCAGGAGGGTCCCTGAGAACAAAACAGGGGTTTCAGCTCAACCCCTGGACCACCCAGAGGGCCTCCTAAGCCTCCTTCATTAGGAATAATTAATGCTCTCACCATACAGGGCTTTGTCCTACAGGCTCTGGCATTCAAGGTTAATTGGCCCAGTGATAACTTAATTACAGAATGCACACCAAGAGTCATAACCAGTGTCTTCCATTAACGCTCCCTTCCCGCTCCTTTCCGCGTATTCCCTGAGTGCCTCTTAGCGTGAAAGCTGTGGGGAGTTTCCAGGAAGAGCATCGCAGGCCAGGAGAGGACCAGATTTTGCTGCCATAAGAGATACAAAGGCACAAGGAGAACGGGACTCACAGAAAGAAGGAAAAAGACGCAAAGACAGTGGTGAGGCAGGCAATCGGTTATTTTAATACAACTGATTATAGATCGCGGTCATATCTGAATTCTTTTCTTTTCTTTTCTTTTGGATTCTATAATGAGAACTTGGATGGCTACCGAGGCCCGTGCGGGTTCGAGTTTTTGGTGCCACGTGTGTCGTTAAAAATAGCAAATTAAGTGGCAGGCATGGTTAAAAAGTAAAATAAAATAAAGGCAGCTAGATGGAGTTGGCTTTTGTGTGGCTTAAGATTCCCCAGGCGGAGCCTTAGGGAAGGATGGGGGTGGACACCTCGCTCCCAGGTTTGAGCTGGGCCCTGTCGTGTGCAGGCAAAGGAGAGGGTGTGCCTGCACCTGCTCGCGGCAGCATGAGGTCGGGGCTGAAATATTGTCCCACTTGGAACTGTGACTTGCTTCAAAAGACTTAATTTCAGCACTTTGGTTGCTTTATTTTTTAACAAGACCTGTCTCCTGAGTCTTGGGATTAATAACTACTGGAATTGCTGTCAAAGAGCCGGCCAAGCAAATTGCAGAAACGTACAGATGATAATGGCATGAGGGAGGCGGGTGGCTAATTGGACCATGGCTTCGTGGACTGTCCAGTGGCAGCACATTAAAGCCAGGGGCATCCTTACATCACCTCTAATGTGATGCTGGAAATAGGAGCCCAAGACCTGAGAGCTGCACAAAGGGACCTGCCTGCAGGGCTGGAAGGGCCATGGGGCAGCTGCTGGCCCCATCTGAAACTGATGATGCCAGCAGGGGCCCCGCTGTACTTCTTACTGCAGAGGCTCCACCTGCACTGGGGCTGCCAGTGGGGAGCCAGGCTGGTTTTAGATCAGAGAGTGAAGAGTGTGGCAGCCTGGGTTCACTCTTTTGCCCTTAACATCATAGATGAACAAGTGCTTCTTTTAAAAGACCTGATTGGAGAGCTATCCTTCCAAAACAGAAAGAGGAGTGATGTCAGAAGCAGCTGGGAGGAGCATGTATCAGCCAGCATGGGCTGAGCTATAGTGTGATAACAAACATCCCCTGATTCCAGGTGGTTTAACAAAATAATGGTCTGTTTCTTTCTCACCCCTGTGGGTCTGGGTGGCTTTTCCAGAACAGCTGTCCTCTAGGTGCCTCCAAAATAGTGCTGGCAAAGGAAGAGAGCTCTGGGAGAACCCCTGCCAGCTCTTAAATGTCTCCATGCCTGCTTCCACGGATTCATCATTGACCAAGGAACATGGCATGGCCATGCTGAACCTCAGGGGGTCAGGGATGTAGTTCTTCTCTGTAGTGTGCTCAGGGTGGGGAGGAGGACCAGAAACAGGGTAGACCGGCCTCCGTAATGCTTACAGTGAGGCCGTGTCTTGTGTAGAAGTGCAGGAACGACCTTCCCGGGGACTGAGCTTCCATTTAGGGTTCCTGTCACTGGGTGGACTATTCTCACCTGGGTAATTTCCTTTCCCTGGGGGCATGCAGTCTACTCCCCCAGTATATCAATAGGGAGACCACTGAAGTCACAGGTGTGCTTCCTGAAACAGTGGCCTCACAGTTGGCAGCACTGAAGAGCTCGTCTTGGAGTCAAACAGACCTGAATTTGTTACCTACCACTTGTGTGACTTTGGACAAGTAAATTCACCTTCTAAACCTCAGTTTTCTCATATTCCAAATGGGGATAACAGTGATTACTAGCTTATCCCATGTAGTGAAAATTAAATAAGAATTCAAGTAAAATGCTCACAGTAAGGGCTCAAAAGGTGAGTGTGAATGTTGGTGTTGTTTGTAGCACAAATACATTCTACTCACTGACACGTTCACAATTCAAGTCTGAGAAAACAATATGGCGGAAGAGTTGAAGAACTACGGTACCAACAACAAAAGCTCAGTTAGTCGCTTCTCCAGCAGAGCCCCGACGTCCTTTTTTCTTTCTTTCAATATAGTGCACCAGATTGTGTTACTGTTTGGTGAATAACTACTCTTTCCTCCCACCCCACCCTGCCCTCCCTCCATGGGCAGAGCGCACCCTTCTCCACCCTGTTGTTTTGACTCAGTTTGCTCACTGGGTGGACAGGACCCCCCATTCTGAGCTGGCTGTGGCAGTGCAGCATAGGTGCTTGCCAGCCCTCACACCCTCCTGACATCCTCCATGAAAAGAACACATCTCAGACATGCCCTCCTTCAACCGCAGTCCTGGAATGAGGGACACACAGACTGGAGCTGACCTGTAGCTCATCTGACCCACAGCCTGGGACCCAGCCCTATGGAGCCCAGGGGCCCAGCAGAGCCACGCCTCCCTCCACTCCCACCCCACAGTCTTGTGAGTAAGAAACACATGTTTGGGTGCAGAAAGCCACTAAGATTTCAGGGATATTTGTTACTGAAGCAAAAGCTGACTGATACATTCAGAATCTGAAAGACCTTGAGCCCTTAGCCCAATCACAGACTAACATTCAAGATTAGCATCAAATAAGTTATGTTTGCTAATATAGAAAGACATCTCCAACATACTGTAGTTTGAAAAATGACTAATTTGAAAATATGTTTGCCATTATATAAACTTTTATAACTTCATATGTATGAGTATATACATAAACATAAAAATTCACTTGTGAAAATATATTTGCCTCTTCATATTGAGAATTATGGGTGATATCTTCACTTATCACTTTCTGCATTCTTTTTAAATTATAAAACTATCCCACATACAGTAAAAAAAAAAAATCCAAACATTATGAAAGGGATATCCAATGAATAAAGTCAGTTTTTCTCCTACTCTGACCCCCAGTCTCACTCATCAGAGATCATAATTTCTTTGTGTCATTCTAGAAATGTTCCCTGGTAGCCAAATTTTCAAATGACTCCAATTCACCAACTAGCCAAAAAAGTAAAATTTAACCAGTCTCTGAGTGAAAAGACATAATGGTCTAAAATAATATTGTATCCAGGACTAATTCTTTTTTTTAAATTAAATAGTCAGTTTACATTGCTGCGTCTATTTCTGGTGTCCAGCGTAACGTTTCAGTCATACATGTACACACATATATTCCTTTTCATATTTTTTCTCATTATAGGTTACTGCAAGATATTGAATATAGCTCCTTGTGCTCTACAGTAGAAACTTGTTGTTTATCTATTTTATATATAGTAGTTAGTACTGCAAATCTCAAATTCCCAATTTATCCCTTCCCACCCCCTTTCCCTCTGGGTAACCATAAATTTGTTTTCTATGTCTGACTCTGTTTCTGTTTAATAAATAAACTCATTTGTCTTTTTTCTTTTTTAGATTCCAGATATAAGTGATAACATATGGTATTTTTCTGTCTCTTTCTGACTTACTTCACTTAGCATGACAATCTCCAGGTTCATCCATGTTGCTGCAAATGGCAGTATTTCATTCTTTTTAATGGCTGAGCAGTATTCCATTGTATAAATACATCACAGCATCTTTATCCAGTCGTCTGTTGATGAACATTGTTGCCATGTCTTGGCTACTGTAAATAGTGCTACTGTGGACATTGAGGTGCATGTAGCTTTTCAGATTAGTTTTCTCTGAATATGTGCCCAGGAGTGGGATTGCTGGATCATAAGGTAACTCTATTTTTAGTTTTTTAAGGAATCTCCATACCATTTTCCATAATGGCTGCACCAAACTACATTCCCACCAACAGTGTGGGAGGGTTGCCTTTTCTCCACACCCTCTCCAGCATTTATCGTTAGTGGACTTTTGAATGATGGCCATTCTGACTGGTGTGAGGTGATGCCTCACTGTAGTTTTGATTTGCATTTCTCTGATAAGTAGCAATATTGAGCATTTTTTTTCATTTGCTGGGACTAATTCTTCATGTACTACACAGAACTAATCTGTTTCTCATTAAAATTATGGATTAAATTTTAATCCTCACATTTCTAGAAATAACAAAAGTCTTTGTACTCTTACTTGGTTACCTAGTTGAAAGGTTTATACTTAGCTTCAAAAAATAAATCTCATTTAGTGCAGGAATGCAGGATTATCTATCATGTTGTTAGATCAATTTTTAAATCTGTATTAAAGGATTTTAAAGAAAGGGAAAAATTTCCCAAGGATCCGGTCACTTCTCCAGCACTTCTAGGCTTGCCCTGGAGATGACAATTTCTTCCATGTTAGTGGAATTTGCAGTTAAGAGATGGATTCATGTGAAGGGAAAGAACATAAATTTACATATTAGGTTCTCTGTAAATTGTGTGTGTGCTCGTTTCTGTGGCCCAACTATGTTATTCGTGGAAGCAACCAAGGGAACATAAAGTCAGATAGAACTTGACACATCGGTGTGCGAAACAGCTGAGTGAAAGCTGACGTGTGGAGGCAGGTTCCCAAGAAGACGGGTTTTTTGTTTTGTTTTTTTCAAGTGGAGCATCTCCCCTGGTTTGAAAGAGTTAAGTCATTGAAAATGCTAATTTATCCACAGAATGTGACTCATCCTGAGGTCAAGGAAGGCCCCAGGCTCCCAGGAGGCAGTTTCACCCTCACGGATGTAGAAGGTAAGACCTGTGGGCTAAGGTGTGGGCCCAGCTGGGGGGCAAGTCCTGGTTGGGGTCTACGCTGGCCTCTGTCCAGAGGATGGGGAACTTGGAGTCAGAGTTGTGACCACTTTGGAAACAGGGTGGCAGGATCTTGAAACATTAAACACACAACACACCCCCTCTGTAAGACCCAGCCCATCTCCCTGAGGTACTGGCTCAGGAGAAAAGAAAGCACGAGTCCACATGAAGGCACGTGCCTGAATGTTTGCAGCTCCATTTGTAACAGCCAAAAGCTGGAAACAGCACAGACGTCCATCAACAGGTGAACGGATGAGCAAAGTGTGGCACACCCACACCTCGGAGACAAGTCGGGAACACAGAGAAGTGAGCTGTTGACACAGGCATCAATCTGGGTCAGTTTCAAAATAATGATGCTCAGGGAAGACCAGACTTAAAAAAAATCCATACCATATGATTCCACGTATATAAAAGTCCAGAAAATAGTAGAAAAATCTAGACTGACAGAAAATAGGCAGGTGCCTAGGGTGGGGGGTTACAGGGGAAGGAGGCACCACCACGGGCACGAGGGGGCCTTGGCAGGTGATACCTGGGTTCACCATCTCGATGGCGGTGCTGGCTTCACGGGCAAACACCACGCACTCGTGGTTCTCTGGAAGGGATGTTTTGCCCCTCGTGTGGCGCTGTCTGGAGACATTTCTGTTGTCACTTCTGGGGCAGGGACTTGCTACTGGTATCTGGCAGGGGGAGGCCTTCAGGGGTGCTGCAAACATCCTCTAATGCATTGGACAGCCCCCATAACAGACTTCCCCAGCCCCAAATGCCAGCAGTGCTGAGGCTAAAATCCTTGGTGTGTAGATACGTCAAAACTTACCAAATTGTGCACTTCAAATATGGGCGGTTTGTGGTACTTTGATTATACATCAATCAAGTTGTAAAATAATGAGCTCCCAGCCCCGCCGCCTGCTAGCTGTGCGACGCCGGCTGTTGCAGTTCACCGCTCTGAGCCTGGTTCTGCCCTGGAAACAGGGGAGACAGTAGTGCTTGCTTCCCAGCGCGGTGTAGCATGAAATGACATCCTGGCGGGTGAGCTATTCCATGTCTCAGAACCTGAAAAACCGTCTGTGGAAAAGGCATTGTCCCCAGACTCGAGTCCTCACAGGAACCAGCGGACCCGGTAAGAACGACCCCGGATTGTTTGGGTAACGGTCCCAGGCCTGTGGGGCGGGGGAGGAACCCTGGACAGACACTGGCAACGGCCTCCCCTGTAGGTAACAAGGACCTTGAGGTGACCTTGAGGCCCGACTTACGGTCTGACCCCCCGCAACAGGAAATACAACTCCGGTGTGATTTAACGTAAAACACATACATTTACATTTTGGCTGAGGTTATCGTTCACTGGGCTGCAGCCACAAAAACTCTCAAGAAAATTGAAGAGGCTGGAAGGTCTGAGCAGAGCCCCGCTCACAGGCCCTCCTGTCTGGGCTCCGCGCCTGGCGGGGCCGCCCCAGGGCGGCTCACGGGCACGTGTAGCTGGAGAGCCAGGAACCACTGCAGCTCCCCCGCTGGGCCTCCCTCGCTTCGACTCACCTGCACCTTGAGGAAGATAAATAAGAGAGGCTTAGGAAGCAGGAACGCAGAGTCCTCAAACAGCTCTTTGTTCGCCGGGGAGGCTGGGTGAGATCGGCAATGATGCTGGCAGCAAAACAGCGCACCTTTGTCCACGTGCAGTCCCGGGACCTTCCGGAATCCAGAGCGGGGGGTGGGGGCGGGGTTACTCTCCCCGCTGTGACAAGCTGTGGCACCTTTGGGTCCCCTTCCGTCCCCAGATGTGCTAAGTACTGTGTCCTCAGAAGCCCAGGCAGCTGCTGGTGGCCCCAGAGGGGTCACCTTTACCTACAAGATGCAGCCGCATCTGAGAGCATCTTTAAGAAGGCAGTGGGGTGACGGTGGATCCCAGGGAACTCCAGGATCCTCCCCCAAGATCTGTGGTCCTCTGGCAACAAGGAGGCCACTTCTGGCCCGTGAGGATTGTAGAAAAAGCTCCCACTTCTGACCATGCCCCGTACCTACCGGGGAGCCTCTGCTGTCTGCAGAATGAATCCCACGCCCCACAAGATAGGGGCTGGCCGTGGTCTGGCGCTACCTCTGAGTCCATCTGATGTTCATGGCCCACCAGGCTTCCCTCGGCTCCCCAGGGAACCCAACACGTCGCAGAGGAGCACCTTTTTGGCCGAGGGTGTTTCCTCTGCTGAGAACGTGGTTCCCGTTGCTTCCGGACAGTTCCAACCCCATGGAGTCCTCAGGGCTCTTCTGAAACAGCGCCTCCTCCAGGCAGCCTGCCTTGATGTCCTGAGGCTGGGAGACATCTCGGCATCCTCCGTTCCTCCCAGGAAAGCATTGGCAGCAGGGGCCTGACCTTCTCTGGCAGGAGTCCCTCCCCCACAGTTAGACTGAGAGAGGGGCCGTAGCTTGGTCCCTTGTGTAACCTCAGTGCGGGTTTGGTCCCAGGCACAGAGAAGTCCCGATTGCTGTGTGTTGGATACACGTGCTCAGTGAGGGATGAGTGAACTGGTTTTCTTAAGGGATTGTATGATCTAGCAGAAGAAGGGGCAGCTGAGGGACGGTCAGCCCTTGTGGAGAGGAGAGAAGCCCACTTCTCAGAACCCCCTTGGGCTCTAGTGTCTCGAGGCTTCTTGTAGACCAGAGGAAACGTGGAAGCTGCCAGGCCCTGGGAACCTGGCTCAGAACAGGCCCGGCTGGTTGGGTGGGTTCTGTGGGGCAAGAAACAGGAAGAAGGAGGCTGTTCTTCATAATCCCTTTTGTTTACCGCAGACACTAAAACAGGGCAGGATTGTTCTGAGATGCCAGACGTCCTCCGTGAGAAAGACCCCACTGGACCGAAAGGTCTGTTCAAGAATGTGTGGAGCCTGGGAAACCCAGAGAGGAGCGGGAGCTGAGCGGGAGGCGGCGGTGGGGCCCGGGCTGCCGCATGCCAGAGCGGCTGGCACTGGCTCAAGAGGCAGCTGGACACATTTCTCCACAGCTCTGCGGTCAACCACGCCACCGTGTGTGAGGGTCACATGCCACTATGTGTGAGGGTCAATTTTACACGCCACCTTGCCTTGGGCCACGGAGGGGGAGGGAAGGAGCCCAGATATTTGGCCAAACGTGATTCTGGATATGTCTGGGAGGATGTTTCTGGATGAGATTAACATCTGAATCCATAGACTGAGTCAAGTAGATGGTCTTCCCCAGAGTGGGTGGGCCACATCCAATCAGTTGAAGGCAGGTCTAACTCGAACAAAAGGCTGAGGAAGGAAAAGTTCACTCTCTCCCTGGCTGTCTCTGAGATGGAACATTGGTGTCCTGCCTTTGAACTCGGATTCAGACTGGAAGTTGCACCATTGGTTCTCTGGGGTCTGGACTTCTCAGTGGCCATAATCACATGAACCAGTTCCTTATCATTAATACCTCTGGGCAGAGATGAACAGAGAGATATACAGCTCCGTCCTATTGGCTCTGTTTCCCTGGCGAGGCTGGCTAATACACTGCAGTGCCTGCAACTGCCCACGGAGGGAACATGCACACCACGGGAATCAGCAAGTATGATAACCAGCCCCCCCCCCACCCCCCGGGCCCCTCCCCGGGCCCCTCCCCCGGCCCAGCCACAGCCCAGGGAACATCTCCGCCTCCTGGAGACCTTCTCAGGCCGAGCAAGGCCATGTGGCTCCTCTCCCTGCCCCCTGCGACCCCTCACTGAGCTGACCTGGACCTCTGCCATCCCCCAGAGCCACTGCTGGGAGACGTCCCTTCCTCTGAGGCAGAGGTGCCCCCTGGTCCTCCCTCATCCCTGTCTCCATCTCTACTCGGTCCATGCAGGCTTCTTGTCTGGGCTCCACTGCCCCGTGGGGTCTCTGATCGCATGACCATGTCTTGCTCTTCTCCCTGCCCCCAAGTCAAGGACGGAGATGGACATGTGGAAGGTGCTTAGGACACGACACGAGATGGGATGAGTCTGCGGAACAGAACATGCGTGTCTTCTACAGATGTGCCCTGGAGACCCCTGCCACAGCCTTGCCTGGGGAGGACTATCGGCCGAGCCCTCTCCGTCAGACAGGATCCTGTCAGTCCCAAGATCCCCAGGGCGTGGAGCTCATCTCAGGTGGTTTAAGGCGGGTGGAAAAAAAAGAAAGATAATTTACCAACTCCTGAATCTGGAGAATTCTGCTAATCAGGGCAGCACGGTTCCATCTGCCATTTCATGATGTTTTATGAAGGCAGCGCTGACTGCTGGATGCTGGGCTGCCCGACGCCCTCACGTACACAGACGGTGCGCGTGTCCTGCTGAGGAGGGAGGGTGCCAGGAGAGTTTCTCTGGGGCACACCTTCCCAAGCCTGACTGCTGGCCCGCAGGACCCCCTGTGCATCCTTCCCAGCCTGGTGCGTCCAGATCTGCCCCCAGGGCGGGCGATTCTGGAAGGCTCCTGCCGCCCCACCACCACCTTGCCAGCACTTGGCATTGGCCACACTCTACCCCTTACAGACCTGCTGGGTGTCCAGGGAATTCCCTGTTTGCATCTGCGGTCTCTGAGCAGGGCAGACTGGAGCAGCTCTCTGCTGGTGTGTGCATCACGCCCCTCACCCCTTCTGTGAACTACCTCTTTGGGTTGCTTTCCCCCCGTGTAGTGCCTTAAAGCGCCATATCCGCCGTCTGTCTCTGAAACGGCAGGAAAGCTGGTTACCTTTAACTAAAAGCAGACTTGTGACAGCAGGAGCGTTCCACACGCACATGAAGGTCAGGTCCAGCCCTACTGCTGCCTTCCTGGGTCCTCTTTCCTGTCATCGCTGCAAGAGTGGTGAGCTTGGGCACATGGCCTCCAGATGCAGCCGGGGAGAGGGCTCAGGCTGGGCACGCTGGCGAGGCGACACCGCAGTCTGCAGCCCCCGCACCCACACGTGCTGTCCTGGCAGAGCTGCAAGCCGAGACTGGACAGGCTTTAAACCCTCCCTCGGCGGTCATTCCAGCTGCTCCCTCAACTGCTGACAAGCAAGACGGGGCAGTCACTCGGCAGGCTGGCTGGCCGCCATCACAGCAGCCAGGCACGTCTGGTGCTCAGAGCCCGGCTTGCGACCCTGGGGGACACAAGACGGGATTTTTAAAGTCTGGATCTGAAAGCAGCTGGATCATAGGATTCTAAAAATGTTCAGTTTAGATAGCCGGCCCAATGCTGAAAGCCATGATCAGGGCTCAGCACCAGGAAGGGGCCCCCGAGAACTTCAGCAGGTGCCAGAGGGACGATGGAAGGCCGCAATTTGAGGCAGTCCTTCCATGAAAGCTGTCCCATGGGCTGTCCCCTCCAGTTGTGCGGGTGATACCTGCAAAGGGCTGGGTGACCCCGTTCACATCCACTGAGGAACTGATGGTTTCCTGGAGTGGATAATGGCAGACCTGCCCACCCTGAGACTGTGTTAAGTCAAGACCCAGGGCTCTGGCCTCGCCCATTCAGACACAGAGACCAACAGCCTCCAACAGGGAGAAGAATCAGATGGTAAGGCAGATGGCAACTCTCCTCCCTGGAGAGGGGAAGTGATTGGTCCACCAAGAAATGGTACCCCTCCTCCAAGTTTGCAGCCTCTTCCCACATCTCTCTCCAAAGCAAGCTTGCCAGCAAAGAAGTTTTTAGGAAAAGCGTGTCCCTAATATGGCCTGTGATACACTTACACTAAAATATTATTGGTTGCTTATCTGAAATTCAAATTTGAAGAAGCTGTAGTATATTTGTACAATGGAATACTACTCAGCCATAAAAAAGAATAAAATAATGCCATTTGCAGCAACATGGATGGATCTGGAGAATGTCATTCTAAGTGAAGTAGCCAGAAAGAGGAAGAAAAATACCATATGATATTGCTTATATGTGGAATATAGAAAAAAAAAGGAAAAAAAAGAGGACACTAATGAACTCATCTACAAAACAGAGACAGACTCACAGACATAGTAAACGAATTTATAGTTACCAGGGCAGGGGTGGGGACAGGGGGTGGGAAGGGATAAATTGGGAGTTTGAGATTTGCAGATACTAACTACTATGTATAAAATAGGTAAACTTCAAGTTTCTTCTGTAGAGCACAGGGAACTGTATTCAGTATCTTGTAGTGACCTATAATGAAAAAGAATTTGAAAAGGAAATATGTATGTATACGTGAGACTGAAACATTTTGCTGCCCACAAGAAATTGGCACACTGTAACTGACTGCACTTCAATTAAAAAAATTTTTTTGAGCATGCATTCTGTAGTTTTAAAAATCTTATCTCTAAGTCATCCTTTTTTTTAATAAGGAGTTTTAGGTTCATGGCAAATAGGAGCAGGAGACACAGAGTTCCCCTATCTCATGTGCCCTCTGACCCCAACACACATGCACTCCACCCTGTGTGTTGACACCTCCCACCAAAGTGGCACATTTGTCACAACCCGGGAACCCACAGCAAGGCTGCATCGCCACCCCAAGTCCGCAGTGAACCCGAGGGCTCAGCCGGTGCTCCACATCCTCTGTTTGGCAGATGTGTAATGTCATGCATCCACCTGGATTGGGGTGGGCCCAGTGTCCTTCCAAGGGAAGAGAGGAGCAGACCCAGAGGAGAAGGTGAGGTGAAGACAGAGGCAGAGATGGGAGGGATGTGGCCACAAGCCAAGGGCCGCTGGCCGTCACTGAAATCTGGGAGACGGGCCCAGAATGGACTCTCCCTTAGAGCCTGCAGAAGGGAGAACCCCCCACACCTGGACTTCAGGTGTCTGGCCTCCAGACTGCAAGGGAATCGATTTCTGTTGTTCCAAGCCCCTCTGTTTGTGGCCCTTTGTCACGGCAGCTGCAGGTCCCTAAAACAGGCCGTGAGGAGGTAGAAAGAAGTGAGCATATAAAGTGTGGGTGCAGGGGCCCCTCCAGACGAGCCATCACCCTTGTGCCAGACCCAGAGCCATTTCTGGAGGGGAGAGCAGAGGGTGCAAGGGGTGAGCTGTTTATCACAACAGGAAAACCAGACAATGAGGAGGCCACGGTGGCCACGCAGCACAGGTTAAGAAAAGAAGAAAAATACTGTATTTCAGTTTTGCCACCCGCACTCAATGATCAATGAAGAATTTTCTTTCTTCCCCCCAAAAAGAGCATCTTGCCTAGACTCGGGGAAGACAGAACAGCGTCTCAAGCTCTCCCCGGTTGGCGGGGTCGGGGCCCCAGCTTTCCCAACGGCACCCGCGGAACCCCGGGGCCAGGGGCTGTCTGCTCCCCCGGAGGGAGGCCGGCCTTGTGCCGGCCCTGGGAGGGCTAGGCCCGGCGGCCGGCCGGAAAACCGAGGACCTGGGTGCTGACGAGGCAAATTCAACAAGGTTCCCGAGGAGACGCAGGGAGGCGGTATGAGCAGAGATTTAGAATTTTTGTCTTTAAAGCAAATGGCTTAATATAAAGTATTTTTTTATAATTCTTTAAAAATATTTGGGGGGTAATTAGGTTTTTATTTATTTATCTTCAACGGAGGGGCTGGGACAGAACCTTCTTCTGCATTCTAGAAACCTGCTCCTGGGCCAGAAGCCACCCCAGATAGTAGCATCTGAAAACTGCAGCATCATTTGTCTCTCTTCTGTACATCGCTGGGGGTGACCAGGCTCAGCTAGGGGTCCTCCTGGGTTGCAGCCAGGCGGTGGCTGAGCTGGGTTTTCTCGGAGGCGTCCTCCCTCACGTGGCTGGAGTTTGATTCTGGCTGTCAGCATCCAACGATGCTAGAACACCAACCTGCTTCTTCTCCAGGTGGCCCGGCTTCCCCACAGCCTGGACGCTGGGTTCCAAGACGGAAAGACAGGATGAGCCGTCTGAAGCCGGGCTGCCTTTATGACATAGCCTTCCGACCTCAGAGGTCACGCGGCATCCCGTTTGCTACATTCTGTTCTTTACAAGCCAGTCGCTGAGATGACCGTTATGCAAAGGGATGGAAATCAGGTTCCAACTCTTTTTTTTTCCCTTTGTTTAATTTATTTTTTATTGAAGTACAGTCAATCACAATGTGTAAATTTCTGGTGTACAGCACAATGTCCCAGTCATGCATATACATACATATATTCATTTTTATATTTTTTCATTAAAAGTTATTACAAGATATTGAACATAGTTCCCTGTGCTCTACAGAAGAAACTTTTAAAATCTATTTTTATATATAGTGGCTAACATTTGTAAATCTCCAGCTCCCAAATTTATCCCTTCCCACCCCCTTTCCCCAGTAACTGTAAGTTTGTTTACTATGCCTGTGAGTCTGTTTCTGTTTTGTAAATGAGTTCACAGTGTCCCTTTTTTTTTTTTTTTTAAGATTTCACATATGAGTGATATCATATGGTATTTTTCTTTCTCTTTCTGGCTTACTTCACTTAGAATGACGATCTCCAGATCCATCGAAGTTGCTTCCAATGGCATTATTTTATTCATTTTTAAGGCTGAGTAGTATTCCATTGTATAAATAGACTGCAACTTCTTTATCCAGTCATCTGTCGATGGACATTTAGGTTGTTTTCATGTCTTGGCTATTGTAAGTAGTGCTGCTGTGAACATTGGGGTGTGTGTATCTTTTCAAATTAGAGTTCCCTCTGGATATATATCCAGGAGTGGGATTGCTGGATCATATGGTAAGTCTATTTTTAGTTTTTTAAGGAGCCTCCATACCATTTTCCATAATGGCTCCACCAAACTGCATTCCCACCAGCAGTGTAGGAGGGTTTCCTTTTTTCCACACCCTCTCCAGCATTTATCATTCATGGACTTCTTGCTGATGGCCATTCTGACTGGTGTGAGGTGATACCCCATTGTAGTTTTGATCTGCATTTCTCTGCAAATTAGTGATACTAGGCTCCAACTCTTGATGGCAGAATGTTGAAGAATTGGCAGGCGTGTTTTGAGCCATCAGCCTTTCCTTCTGGATTGAGTGGAGGGAAGTGAGGTGGGTCGGCTCTGGCTTTGCGGTCTTCCGAGATCACAGACGGAACTTGGGAAACAGCCTTGGGGAAGTGGGGAGCCCACAAGTCAGGTCACTGTTGTCCTGTGACCTGGTCCCCGAGCCCGTCCGCCCATCTGAAGGGGGTGGGAGGAGCTGGCAAGCATGAGTCCTGGATTCAAACCTGCTTCTCTCTGCCCCCAAGTCCACAGCCACACAAGCCGTGCCACCCCTAGAGTCTCCCAAAGCTTAATGGTGGCCGCATATTCCTAGAGGTAAACATACATCCCCGAGAGTTTCATTCACGCTTAGATTTTTATTTAACCAAACCAAACTCGTGACTATCGACTCTGCAGGCAGAACGGCCAGCAGCCTCGTTTTCCTCTGTTGCCAGCAGCTACCCCGACGTACCTTTGCAGGGCTCTGTGCTGGGCGCTGGGAAGCAGGCAGGCCCTGCCCTTCCTCCCCACGGTCAGGGTTACAAAACCCAGCAGGAACGCGCAAGGAGTATGAAGTGGTGGAGGGCTCTCCCTCCCCCTGCCCGCCCAGCCAGCAGCGGCTGCTCACTGGAGAGCCCCTTGAGGTGACCGGAGGATGCGGGAACCAGAACAGGGACAGCATGGGGGAGGGGAGCAGACCCCCGCACCACACCTCTGTGCACCTGCAGAGGGACATCCAGGCTGGGAATCCAGTGGGACCTCATGCCCCCCACCTTTCACTCTGGTTCATGAGCACTTTGCTGGAAACCAACACCCTTCCCTCTTTGCGCTGGTCCATCAGCTGGAAAATGAGTGATTTTTGATCATTACTGACTAATTTCTAAATGAGCATTATTGGAGGGATTAATGATTCATTGCTTACCCAATAGCAGCTCCAGGTGACCTTCTGCTACACAGTCAGCTTTAACAGGCCTTCAGAGCCCCTGTGGGGGGAGGGGAGAGCTCAGCCACACAGTGCAGGCTCAGCATGCACGAGGTCCTGGGTTCAATCCCCAGCACCTCCGTTAGAAAAAAAAATCAAGTAAAACAAATAAACCTAATTACCTCCTCCCCATAAAGCAACAACAAAAAAGCAAAGTAGTTACACTAAAACAATGTATTAAAAAAAAAAGCACCTGCTAGAGAAAGTCATGGTCCAACCTTTGTGTGTATGCTCCCCCTCCCCCGAGTCAGTCAGATACATTCATGTCCCCAGGAAGGACCGACATGCTTATTTGGAATAAGAGTAGGCTGATCGGTAGAATCTTCTAGAAGGAAGGAGCAGGGTTGAGTGAAACCTTGCAATCAGGTAAGGTCATCTCTGGGACATTAGTCCATTATGGTGAGTCTGCAGCTGCAGGCCAGGAGGACTCAGTGTCAGGATATCCCAAAAGCTCTTCTCCTGAGAATCATTCCTCATCTTGGACAAAGGAGGCTCCCCTCTTGGATGGTCAGAAAGAAAACACGTGAGACTGCTGGACAGAAGGCCTGGGTTTTAGCCCTTGGTGTGACCTTGAATGAGTGTCAGTCTCTCCATTCCTCCCATGTCCCAGAAGCAGAGGTGCAACCTTTCCGTTCACCAGGCAACACTCCCCGCCCTGGACACAGTGGAGATCCAGGTAAGCATGTCCCTGCCCTCACTGAACCCAGAGTCTCTCTGGGGAGATGGAGATTGAACACATGAGTGGGTATGTGTATAATTAAAATTGTGGTAGATTTTCCAGGGCAACCCAAAGGTTTTAAGAAAGCGTACACAGTGAACATTCACTGGTTGCCATCCAGCACCCATTTCCCTCTGCCCTCTTCCTAGCTGCAACCAGATTTTGGGGGGAGCTCCTGTCTATGGGGCAGACCTGGGGTTGGGTGGAATGGACCCTACCCCTAGCTCAGGAAGAACACCGATGGAGATCACCTCTGTGATTGGTCAGTGATGGGCATATGACCTAGACCTAAGCCAATCAGCACCGAGGCGCCCCCTCTGCTGTAGCAATTAATCTGGAGATGATCCAGTCAGGGTGGAGGTAGGAATTTTGTTCAGTGGCTGGGAATGACAGACCATTTTTGTACTGAAGGGCTAGCCACATAATTTTTCTCAAAACAAAAGGGGAAAAAAAGGGCTTCTTGTTCAAAAGCAGGAATAAAGTACCATTAAAGCTGCTAAAGCACCATTTACAACCGCCAGGACATGGAAGCCATCTAAATGTGCATCCACAGACAACTGGATAAGGAAGCTGTGGTATATTTATATGGTGGAATACTACTCAGCCATAAAAAAGAATAAAATAATGCCATTTAAAGCAACATGGATGGAGCTAGAGATCGTCATTCTAAGTGAAGTAAGCCAGAAAGAGAAAGAAAAATACCATATGATAGCACTCATATGTGGAATCTGAAAAAACACACACACACACAAGTGAACTTATTTACAAAACTGAAACAGACTCACGGGCACAGAAAACAAACATGGTTACCGGGAGGGAAAGGGGTGGAAAGGGTAAATTGGGAGTTCAAGATTTGCTGATACTAACTATAAAATGCTACTATTTACAAAATAGGTAAACAACAAGTTTATAATGTATAGCACAGGGAACTACATTATCTTGTAATAGCCTACAATGAAAAAGTATATGAAAAGGAATATATGTACGTGTACGTATGACTGAAACATTATACTGTACACCAGAAATTGACACAATGTTGTAAACTGGCTATACTTCAATTTTTGAAAAATTATTTTAAAAAGTCTGTCTTGGGATAAGAATGTCCCTTGGGGGGCAGAATTGGCCCCAGTTGAGAAGCACTGGCTGCACAAGGGTTAGTGGAAACAGCCTGACATCCCAGAGTCTGAAGGAGGAATCCGCACGGACCGACCATGGGACTTTGTGTATGTTCTGGAATGTTCTGGCGTTCGGTTTTCCTTATGGGGAGATGAATACTCAATGGGTTTATTGTGATCAGAACAGGCACCGCATGTCCAAAGGTTGTCATGCAGAAAGCAGGGACTCAACAAAGGGCATTTCAGATTTTGATTTCAATTCCCAAAGTGTGCCGTATGGTGTGTCCCACATCTGGCGTGATACCAGGCCCCCAGAAGGCGACCCATCACCCGGTGCTCACAGTCCTCTGGCGGGTCCCAGGCTTCTGGAGGCCTGGCCCCCTCCCTTCAGACGTTCCTTTCTCCACGTGGGGCGTGAAGGGCGTGGCGAGGGAGCCGAGAGTCCCTGAGGGGGTGAGAGGCTCCTCTAAGCCCCCGGGCTGCCTGTGGACCCTCCTAAACTTTGCCATCAATTTGCATTTTGAGAAGATGCTTCTGGAATGTCCAGGGCTAGCTCGAAGCCACGCTCCTCTGGGTAAATCACCAGGGTGGTCCCGGAAACTGACCTCCACCCAACGGCACCCTAGACTGGCTGGAGCCCTCTGCCCAGGCCATTCGGGACGACACTGGGCTTGAGCTGTCCACACTGCTGGAACTGTGGGTCTGTAAGGCCAGTTACTCACTCTGTGGCTGGGCCAAATGGAGGGGACCAAAGGGTTCCTTTTCTAACGTCTGCTGCTTTGGCGTATGTGAGCGCTTACTTCCTTTCTTTAAGAAAGTCTTGAACAGGTGGCCTGATATCTGCCCGTTAGCAGCATTTCCCGCGCACAGGGCAGCGTTGTTGACTGTAGGCACAACGCTGGTCAGCGGGTGCCCAGGACTTAGCCATCTTGCTTCACTGAAACCTTCTACCCGTTGGACAGCTCCCCACTTGCCCCTCCCCCCACGCCTTCATCCATTCATTCCCTGAGGGGCACGTAGGTGGTTCCCATATCTTGGCCATTGCTGTTGCAATGAACATAGGGCTGCAGATATCTCTCCAATATCCTGATTTTAATTCCTTTGGATAAATACTCGGAGGTGAGATTGCTGAATCACGTGATAATCTTATTTTTAGTTTTTTGAGGAACCTCCATACTGTTTTCCAGAGCAATTGCACCATTTTACATTCCCACCAACGGCGCACAAAAGTCCCATTTCTCCACATCCTCACCAGCACCTCTCTTTTATTTTTTGATGGTGGACATCCGAACAGGTGTGAGATAATAGCTCTCTGAGGTTCTGATTTCCATTTCCCTGATAATGAGTGAGGCTGAGTATCTTCATGTGCCTGTTGGCCATTTGTACATCTTCTTTGGAGAAATCTCTCTATTCAAGTCTTTTGCCCATTTTTAAATTGAGTTACGTGGTGGTTCTGTCTCCGCTTATTTAGTTGTAGGTGTTCCTCATCTATTTGGGATATTAACGTCTCAGGTGTGTGGTTCACAAACACTTTCTCCCACTCGGTAGGTTGCCTTTCCACTCTGCTGATGGTGTCTTCTGTTATGTCAACGATGATTTTCCCATCTTTGCAGTGCTAGCCTTCACTTGTGCATGTGAGACTCACCTATGTCTTTTCATGGCTTGATGTATTACTATTCTTTTTATAGCCAGACAGCAAGTCTGTGTAATGATGCACACCGGTTTGTTTATCCATTCCCCTGTTGAAGAATACCTTGGCTGCTTCCAGCTTTGGGTGATTATGAATAAAGCCTCCATAAACTTTCACGTGCACGTCAGTTGAGTAAATGCCTATGAGGGCACTTGCGCTGATGAGAGTATGTTTAGTTTTATAAGAAACTGCCAAACTGTCTTCCAAACTGGCTGTACCATTTTGCATCCCCACCAGCAATGAATGAGAGTTCCAGTCACTCCACATCCTCACCAGCATTTGGTGTTGTCAGCGCTTTGAATTTTAGCCATTCTGATAGGCATGAGGCAGTATCTCTTTGTCTGAGTTTGTGTTTCCCTGATGGTAAATGATATTGAGCATCTTTTCAAATGCTTTGTTATGGATGGAATGTTTGTGTTGCCCCCAAATTCATATGCTGAAACCCAAACTTCCATTGTGATGGCATTTGGAGGCGGGGGCCTCGGAGAGGTAATTAGGGTTAGATGAGCTCATGAGGGTGGGACGTTCATGATGGGATTCGTGCCCTTACAACAAAGAGGCAGAGAGAGCTCACTCTGTCCACACAAGGAACACCCATGTGTGGACACAGCAAGAAGGTGGCTGTCGATAGCCCAGAAGAGTGTTCTCACCAGAACCCGACCATGAGGGCTCCCTGGCCTTGGACATCCAGGCTCCAGAACTGGGAGGAATAAACTCCTGTTGTTTAAGCCACCAGTCTGTGGCATTTTGTTTTGGCATCCTTAGCAGACTGAGGCAAGATTATGTGCCATCTATATGCCTTCTTTGACAAAATGCCTTTTCGGGCCTTTGCCCGTTTTTAAACAGGGTCATCTTTCTTCTTCTTGTTGTATATTTTTTAATTCTTTGTATATTTGGAATGTACGCCTTTTATCAGATATGTGCTTTGCAAATATTTTCTCCCCCAAATCTGTAGCTTGTCTTTTCATTCTTTGGCAGAGCAAATCTTTTTAATCTTCATAAAATTCAGCTTATTGGTTTTTTCACCTCTAGCTTGTGCTTTTGATGCTGCGTCTGAAACTCATCCCCAGTCCCTCGGTCATGTAGATTCTACCTGTGTTTCCTTCTGGAACTTTCACAGGCCATTTTACATTTGGGTCTCTAATCTACTTTGAGGTCATCTTTGTGTGGGGATTTGGGTCTAGATTCTTTTTTATTCTGCATGTGAATGTCTAATTGTTCCAGCACAGTTGTTGAAACACTGTTTCTCCAGCCAGCTGCCTTTGTGCCTTTATATGCGTCTATTTCTGGGCTGTCTTGTTCCATTGATCTACATATTTATTCTTTAACCAGTACGACACTGTCTTAATTACTACAGCTTTTGGTAAGTCCTAAATTTTAATAGAATGAGTCCTCCAACCTTGTTCTTCAGTATTGTGTTGGCTACTCCGGGTTCTTTGTCTTTCCAAATAAATACTGGAACTAGTTTGCTGACATTCACAAAAGAGTTTGCTGGGATTGCACTGAATCTACAGATCAAGTCGAGAAGACCTGACATCTTAACAACATTGAGTCTCTCGGTGTATTAGCGTGGACCATCTCTCCAGGTAGTCAGATCTCTTTGATTTTTTTCATCAGCGTTTTGCAGTTTTCTGCAAACAGATTTTGTACGTATTTGGTTAGAATTATACCGAAGTACTTCCTTTGGGGGGTGCTATTGTAAATGGTATTGTTTCTTAAATTTCAGATTCCAGTTGTTCACTGGCCATTTGTAGGAAATCAACTGGCCTTGTGTCTTGCAATTTTTCTTGTTAGCTTTAGGAATTTTGTACATTCCTTGGGGTTTTCTATATAGACAATCATGTCAACTGCAAATAAACACAGTTTTATATTTTTCTTTCTATTCTGTAGGCCTTTTTTATTTCATTTACTTGTTTTATTTCATTAGGTAGATTTTCCAGTTGGATGTTGAAACGGGGTGATAAGAGAGGACATCCTTGTCTTTTCCCCAATTTTAGGGGGAAAACATTCAGTCTCTCACTGTTAATGTGACATTAGCTGGGTTTTCCACCAAATATTCCTCTTATTAGGTTAAGGAAGTTCCCCTCTAGCCCTAGTTTTTTGTTGTTTTTTTTTTTTTTTTGAGAGTTTTTATCACAAATAAGTGTTGAATTTTGGTAAATGTTTTTTCAGCATCTACTGATGTGATCATACGGTTTTTCTTATTGTCTGTCAATATGATGGGTGCATTGATTGATTTATGAATGTTGAGCCAGCCTTGTACTCCTAGAAGCAACTTCACTTGGTTATGGTGTATTAGCCTATTTTTTATAAATTGGTGGATTCCATTTACTAATGTTTTGTTAAGGATTTTTGTGTCTATGCTTATGAGAGATGTTGGTTTCTAGTTTTCTTTCATTGTAATGTCTTCCCAGGTTTTATCATCAGATTAGTGCTAGTCTCATGGAATGAATTGGGAAGTGTTCCCTCTGCTTTTATCTTCTGGAAGAATTTTTGGAGAATCAGTATTGTCTCTTCCTCAAATATGTGGTGAAATTCACCAGTAAAACCACCTGGGCCTCATGCTTTCCTTTTTGGAAGGTGCTAAAATAGTGATTCAATTTCTTTAGTAGATACAGCTCTGGTCAAGTTATTTATTTCTTCTTGTGTGAATTTGGTAGTTTGTCTTTCAAGGAATTGGTCCACTTCATCTAAGTTATCAAATTTGGAGTCATAGAGCTATTTATAGCATTCCTCTTTTTATTTATTTTGATGTCTATAAGATCAATGTTGATGACCCCTTTTTCATTTCTGAAACTTGTGTTTTCTCTCTTTTTTATTAGTTATCCTAGCTAAGGGCTTCTTTATTTTATTGATATTTTCAGAGAACCAGATTTTTGCTTCATTGATTTTCTCTGTTATTGTCCTATTTTCAATTTCTTTGGTTTCTGCTCTAATATTTATTAGAATTTATTAGTTTGTCTTCTGTAGGCTTATTTTGCTCTCTTTCCTCTAGTTTCATCAGGTGGAAGCCAAGGTTATTGATTTTTTTAACTCTCTTATTTTTCATATATGCATTTAATGCTGTGAATTTTCCTCTGAGCCCTGCTTTCATGCATCCTGTGAAATTTTTAATAAGGTTTTTTCATTTAGCTCAAAATATTTAAAATTTCTATTGAATCTTCTTTTCTGACCACAGCTTGTTTATACTGTGTTGTTTAATTACTAAATAGTTAAGAATTTCCTAGCTATCCGTTTGTTACTGGTAGTTAGATTAGTTCCACTACAGTGTAAGAGCATACTTCATATGATTTCTATTATGTTAAATACGTAAAGGTGTGCTTTATGGCCCAGAATATGAACAACCTTGGTGAACGTTCCATGGGAGCTTGACAAGAATGTGCATTCCACAGTTGCTAAATGAAACGTTCCGTAAGTTTCAGCTAGATCATGTCGATTGGTAGTGCTATTCACATCAACAGCCTTACTAACTTCCTGCCTGCTTGGTCGTCAGTTACTGACAGAGGGCTGTTACATCTCCAGCTGTAATAGATTTGTTTATTGCCTCTTTCAGTGCTATCAGTTGTTGCCTTATTTTTGAAGCTCCTTTTTTTGGGTATGTACACAACTAGGATTGTCAGGTTTTCTTGACAAATTGATCCCCCATCATTATGGCTCTCTTTATCCCTAATCAATATCCGCATTTCGAAGTCTGCTTTGTCCAAAATTAATGTAACTACTCCAGTTTCTTTTGATTGGTGTCAGCATGCTATTCCTTTTTCTATCCCTTTACTTTTTCCCTATCTTTAAAGTGAATTTCTCGTGGGCAATATAGAGCTGTGTCTTCTTTTTTTTTTTAATCTACTTTGACAATTTCTGTTTTTTAATTGATGTATGTAGATCATTCACATTTAAGTGATTTATTGACATATTTGATTTAATTTCTATCATGTTTGTATTTGTTTTCTATTTGTTGCATTTATTTCTGCTTTTCCCTTCCCCTTTCTGCATTTTTTTGGTTTTTCAATAATGCTTTTTTAAATAAAACTTTTAGTGGTTGCTGTAGAATTGACATCTTGACAATACTAGGTCTTTCTATTCATGGACATGGACCATCACTCCACTTATTTAGTTGACTTCATTCATTGGAGTTTTGTGGTTTCCTTATATAGATCTTGTACATAATTTGTTAGATTTATACCTAAGCATTTCACTTTTTTTGGATGGTAATGTAAATGGTATTGTGTTTGAAATTTCAAATAACAGTTGCTCATTGTCAATATATAGGAAAGCAATTGACTTTTGTATATTAACCTTGTATCCTGCAACCTTGCTATAATTGCTTATTACTTTCAAGGGGTTTGGGTCAATTATTTTGGATTTTTTTCTCCTAACTTTTAAAACTCAATTTTACTGAATAATTTATTGATACAATTCTTTAAACAATTTTTTTAACATGTTAACATTTCATTACCTTCTCTTCTTGCTTGCATGGTTTCTGATAAGAAATCCACTGTAATTTTTAATCTTTGTTCCTCTATAGATAAGATGATGCCTCTGGCTTTTTTCAGAAAATTATTTGTGCCTTTGGTTTTCTGCAGCTTGAATATGATATGCCTAGGGGTGTGTGTGTGTATGTGTGTGTGTGTGTGTGTGTGTGTGGTATTTATCCTGTTTAGTGTTCTCTGAGCTTTCTGCATATGTGCATGGTGTCTCTCAATTTTGGAATGTTCTTTGTCGTTATTACTTCAAATATTTCTCTGCTCTCTTCTCGCTTTTTCTGATAGTCCAATTACACACAAAAGTGTATACTATGTGTTTTATTGTCCCACAGTCCTTAAACATTCTGTTCTTTTTATATTTCTTTCTTCTCTTTGCATTTCATCCTGGAAGTTTCTCTGGCCCCATCTCCAAGTTCAGGTTCTTTCCTAGGCTGCATTGCATCTCGTGATGAGCCTACTGAAGGCATTCTTCATTTCTGTTACTGCGGTTTTTATTTCTAGCATTCCCTTTTGATTGGTTCTTAGAGTTTTCATCTCTCTGCTGACATTACCCATCTGTTCTCACATATTGTCTGCTTTTTCCATTAGAGCCCTTAACGTATTAATCATAGTTATTTTAAATTCCCTGTCAGGAAATTCTAACATCTGTGTCATATCTGAGTCTCGCTCTGAAGATTGCTTTGCCCTTGCAAACTATGTTTTTCTTGCCTCTTTTTTTTTTCACGGAGGTACTGGGGATTGAACCCAGGATACGGTTACAGGGGCCTCCAGGGTCAGGCTGTAGGCTAAGTGTGTGTCATCAGCGCCCCCAATCATAGGCCACCTGAGGACCGGGGACTGTGTTGGACAAGGTGGTGGCTGCGTGCGACCTAGTGGCTCTCGTTTTGGTCGTCCAGTGGGACCACCGGTGGGGTGACCAGGCCATCTTTCGTCCTTTTGTGTTGACAGTTTCTGGTGAGCCTTTGGCCTTGTGGAATGTGAATTCTCCCTTCTAGGTACCGACCGCTGTAGTGAGTTACAGCCTCTCTGGAAGAAATTAAAGTCTGATGTGCAAATGCATCTTGGCGACAAGGCTGGAAACTACACAGTGACCTCAAGGTTACCAAGCTTTTAAATGGTTGTCACATGAGCCAGGCCACACAGATTGGACACGTCCGATGCTGGTGACGGTGGTGGAATTAAGCTCTGAAACCACTGATTTGGGATGACGTCTTTGTTGCTGGGTATAATTAACTGCTTTACTGAGCTGGCCTGGCACTCACTGGGCTCAGGGGTTCTCGAAGTTCTGCCTCTGCTCCCAGCCCCTCGGCCCCAACCCCACCGGGCCCCAGGCAGAGGCCTCCAGACCCGACCTGGTTCCCCAACTCGGTGCCTCCCAACAGCAGGACCACCCAAGCCGCTGTCTCCCGGGAAAGGCCCCGGGCGGGGGGCTCTGAGCGTGCAGCATGAGCTCGGGCTCTCCCACAGGGTGTTTTCCAGGACTTCTTACCTCAGCGGCTGTGTCGGCCTCCGTCAAGCCCTGTCGGGTGGGCTGAGGGGCAGAAATGCCTCCTTGTGTTTTGACCTGTCCTTCCCTCCACCGACAGCAGAGCTGGGTCTTAGCCCAGAAGTGTGAAGGAGATCACAGGTCTTCACTGACTTTAAATCAACCCCAATGCCAGCAGGACCTCCCGTCTGGGCTGCCGGTGGACAGAGCAACCTCTGTCCCGGCTGAGACACCTCCTTCCCCCCCAGCCCCAGGTCACCCAGACGTCTGGGGCTGTGGCCCCCAGAGCTGGACTTGAGGGGCTCAGGGCAGGGCTTTGGGGAGGCCCAAATGGAGAATCCAACCACATCCGCCCTCCAGCTTCTTCCCAGTCTGGGCAGCGGTGCCTCTCCGCTCGCCCACCCCCTGCTGGGGCACCTGGCCTGAGCCCCTTATCTGCAGAACGGTCCCTGTTGACACCCAGCGATCTCTGGTTCCTGCCCTGGGCTTGCGGGTGCACAGGGCTGGGCTGGGCTGGGCAGAGGGGAGGGGAGCAGAGGGGAGACGTACACGAATAAACAAAACCAGTAGATTCCCGTGCTGCGGGCACATTGTGCAAGAACGCCGCGTGAACACCTGCCGTTCTCGGTCTTCCAGCATTTTCCGTCCTTCCATTGCCGACAGCACATGGTGTGCTGGGGGACGGTCACCCCCACCCACTCTCGTCCCCGAAAGTGGTCAGTGGGAGGTGGCTGCTCACTGACACGTGCCCCAGGGCCCAGGCTGAGGGAGGCGGATACTGGGGACACCAGAGCTGAGAAGGAGGCTGGGAGCCGGTGAAAGGCCAGTGCAGGGAGGACTCAGGGCGGCTGTGTCCCCCCAGCAGTGACCCTGAGTAAGGAGCTGGATATGAAAGGCCACGGCCAGGGCTGCTGGCTGAGAGAGGAGCCCTGGCAGATGGGCGCCAGGGAGGAAGGGGTGGGGCGGGGGAGGGTTCCGGGAAGGCTGGGAGGAAGGGCTGCTCAGCTGGAACGCCGGATCGAGCTCCCGGAGCCCACGTGGCCCTGCAGGGAGAGATTCGCAGAAGCCCAGTGCGAACACGCAGGCGCAGGTGTGCCGACCACCAGCAGGAAGCGAACGCGGCCCCGGCTGACTTGCGGCCCCGGGTCTGGGCCGCCGCCGCCGCCGCCGCGCCACGCGGCCTGCGATTGGTCCCCGCGCCGGCCCCGGCTCGGGGGTCTGACGCCTCACCTCCCACCCGAGCAGGTCGCGGCGGGCTCGCTGGGCTGGGGGAGGCCACGGGGTTGGGTAAGCGGAGTGAGGCCAGCCAGGAAGAGAAGCGGGCCGGTGGGCGCCTTCTGGCCGTGGAGGAAGTGTGCTGAGGGAGGGCAGCGGGAGCGGGGACGCTTCCCGGGGGCTGTGCGCTGGGCGGCACCGGAGGTGACCACGAACGGAACGCTTGAAACAGCAGAAGTTCACTGACTCACAGTCTAGGGGCCAGAAGTCAAGGCGTCGGCAGGGCTGGTTTCCTCTGAGGCCCAAGGGAGGCTCTGTTCCAGGCCCCCCCACCCCCCCGCCCCCCCGCGCCTGGTGCTGCCGGCCACCCCCGGCATCCCTCCGTGAAGCTGCGTCCCTCCCACTGAGACAGGAGGGAAGGGGCCGGGGCACAACCACTGGAGGAGTAACAGCAGTTAGCACCGAGATGGCAGAAAAGTCACCCCCCAGTAGACCTGGAGGCCCAGGATGGCGGGAGGTTGGCCCTCCAGGGGGCCCTGAGCTCCATTACACACATCGTAACGTCCTGGCGTGGTGAATGGCACACCCACAGGTGCCAGGACGGTTCGGAGGCTGACCATGACAGAGCAAAGAAAGGGCAGGGGCCCAGTTCCTGGGAAGCCCTGCCCTTCCCCCAAAGTAGTCGGAATAATCTTCCCACTCGTTAGCGTATAAAAACTAGCGGCACTGCGCCTCGCGGCCCCTCTCTCCTGCCTTCTGAGACGCCAGCTCTCTGTCTACGGACTGTGTGTTTGCCTTTATCTTAACGCCCCCGTCCGTGCACTTCTCTAAATAAATCCACCTTCACTCTACTTGGGCTCACTCTTGAATTCTTTCCTGCACGAAGTCAAGGACCCTCATTTGGCGGGTCGCGTCCCAGGGACTCAGTGGAGATCTGGGACACAGCCATCCCCTCGCGCCCCGTTTCCCTGTGTCACCACCTCAGCTTCTGTCTTCACCTGCTGCTCTCCCCATGTTTCTGTGTCTTCACCTGGCTTGTCTTCTTACAAGGACACTGGTCGTATCGGATCAGGGACCACTCAGATGACTTCATCTCGGTCAAATCTCTAAAGATCCCATTGCCAGATCAGGTCACACCAGCACACACTGGGGTTAGACTTCAGCAGACCTTCCACAGTGGCTCCCTTGAATGCCAGACATTGAACAGTCCTGGTCCTGACTCCTAGGAGCTGTCTCGTCACAGGCCATCTGGGACTCCTCCACACCGGCTGTGCCTGGCTCTGCGCTGGACACTCTGTCACTGTGTCACCCATGGGCATCATTCATTCAGCTGTGTCCACTCACTCATTCACTTGCAAGGATGCCAAGAAACCTGTCACCACTACATTTGATGACAGGTAAGGACCAAAGCAGTGATGGGGACAGGGTGGTGCTTTTAGGTGAGGCATCTTTAAGTGGGGCTGAGTATCAGGGAGATGGCACGGGGTGTGGAGAGGGCATTTCAGGCAGAACGTCTGTGCAAAGGCCATGAGGTTGGCCTGTGAGGAGGCCACAGAGGCAGGAGCATGGGTGTTGGGGGAATCGACTGCAAGATTAAACCAGCAGTGTTGGAGGCGAGGGTCCCACAGGGCCCGACAGGCACAGGGAGAAATTTGGACTGTATTCTAAGAATGGCAAGAAGCTTCTTCTTCTTCTTTTGAATTTATTTTAGTGGAGGTCCTGGGGATTGAACCCAGGACCTCATGCATGCTGAACAAGCACTCTAGCAAGCACTCTACCACTGACCTATGCCCTCCCCCGAGCAAGAATTTTCTTGAAGATTTTAAGATGGGAAGGCAGTGAATCTAATTTGCATATTAAACAAGGGGTGGTCCCCGTTCTGTAGAGGCTGGACCAGCGGGAGCAGAGGGAGGCAGGGGATCTGCTGGGAGTCTTGGCAGAAGTCCAGGAGGCAGCGGTGGGGGCTGAGGAAGGGGAGAGGAAGGTCCCCGGATGGACTGGCTTGGGGTTCGTTTGGTGGACAGCGAGAAGTAAGGAAGAAAGAGGAAGGGGAGGAGGTGGTCAGCAGGGGCCGGGGGTCGGGGGGGGGGCGGTGGCGGGGCCATGGTCTGGCACCTCGGGAGAGGGCTGAGCCTGGGGCAGGAGGGAAGTCAGGGTTCCAGGGGGAATTCCAGGGTAGAGGCCCCGGAGGGCCGCGCCGTGGAGAGATCGGGAGGAAGATGCTCAGACACCTCTTGGAACACAGCATGGGGTGGGGGTGGGGCGGTGGTGAGGAGAGAAACGGGAGGCGTCGGCGTTCAGGTTCTCCGTAACCTCGAGACCGGGCGGCCTCCGCACCAGAAGGAGCAGAGGAAAACGGGCGAGGAGCCGGCCCCGCCGTGGCCGACCGGCAGCACTCAGGGGACAGGTAAGGAAGAGGCGTGGGGAAGGGTGCCCCCACGGCCCTCCCGTCCGCGTCCTGCTCCCCAGAACCTGTGAGTGTGACTTTGTGTGGGAAAAGGGGCTTTGCCGCTGTGACTAAATGAAGGATATTGCGGTGAGAACACCCTGGATCATCTCCGTGGGCCCTTATGTATCCTCATAAGAGAACCGGAGGCAGATCTGAGACTCAGCGCCAGAAAGAGGAGCCACGCGAGGATGGGGCAGAGACTGGAGGGATGTGGCCGCAAGCCCAGGGACTCCTGGAGCCCCAGAAGCTGGAAGAGGCAGGAAGGACCCTTCCCCGGAGCCTTTGGAGGTACCCCCCCACCCACTGACATCTCGACTTCAGACTCTGGCCTGCAGACTGTGAGAGACAAAGGTCTGTGTTTAAGCCTCCCTGTCTGCGAGGCTTCACTTGGGCCGCCCCGGGACACAGAGGTTGCAGCCCCCTGGCTCCTGTTCTCTCAGGTTCCCGCACCAGGACCCCACGGGACCGGGAAGGGCGTCCTGGGCTCAGGCACTCGGAGCACCAGCTGCTGGGGGCCTTGGCAGTCCCTGGGGATTAGGCCCACGCCCATCTCTCCCCAGGAAGACTGTCCTGTACCCCACAGGTCCACCGGAGTCCGGCTTCCCCAGAAGCCACGCCTCCATCTGGCAATGCTGCTCTCAGCTCTGGGAAGGGCCAGGAAGGAGCCATGTCCTTGCTAAGCACAAGGATGTTCTGAGTTTCAGCACCATTAAATTACAAATCAGAGGCGACCGGCCGCCTGAGGGGCACCCGCGGACAGAGGAACGGACATGTCCGCAGCACAGCCGAGCTCCTGGGTGAACAGGACTCAGAAGGTGGGAGAGGCCGGCCCGGGCCCAGGGGAGCGTGAAGGAGGGTGGGGAAACGTGGGCTGTGACTTACTGGTGACTTGCTTGCTTGGGATGTTAAAGGCCCTGTGTGTCCTCCTCCCAGGGTGCCTAGCAGACACACGGCCCTTCTACTGGCCTTTGTGTCCATCTGTCATTAGAGAGGTGAGGCAATTGAGAGAGGATAAAAGGGGAGGGTCTGAAGGCTGCCTTAGGCACCCCCGGGGAGACCTGCTCCCAGCCCTTCCTGCTCACAGCTCGGTGACAGTCAATGGTGCCCTTCAGGTAGTGAGTTTCCTGGCATGGGAGGTATGCAAGCCTGGAGGCTCGGAAAACTGTGAGTTGCAGGGGTGGTGGCCCCTCGGGTCCCCCGCACCCCTGGGAGTCCACGGGGCAGGTATGGACGTGGACCGGTGGTCACCACATGCTGCAAGATGTGCTATTTCCTTCCCTGAGCTCCAGCCCTTGGGGGCGGGTGGGCGGTTACATCAGGGGCTATGGATCTGGTGTCCAAACCCCTTGCTTCTGATGCTGCTGGTCTGCGTCCTGCAGGGAAACACCTTCAACAGGTGAGGTTTCACCTGCAAATCGGATTGCTGTTTTGCGGCCTCTGACTTTGAAGTTGAGCACGTGGGCCCCTGGTTCCCTGCCTCAGTCTGCCCTCGCTCCCAGACAGGGCAGGTGCAGCCCTCCACCTGGTGCAGGTGACACCACGCGGGACAGCACAGACGCCCCAGGCCGCACCCCCACGGCTGTTTCTGCACCCCACTTAACAGGACAACCTCTGTGTCCCTCGATCCTGTATTTCTAGGCAAACTCTTCCAGCCATGCCCCCCAAAGCACAGGCCCAGGAAGCGCCAGCCGGACCTGCCCAGGGAACTCTGTCTCCTAACGGGGAGGCCGGGGCCCTGCTGGGACCTGTCTGTCCCCTTGACCACCGTGAACAGAGGGGCTGCCCAGGACTGAAGGCCTGGCCCTGTCTGGATTCAGCCTGGGCCCCTTTCCTGCCTCACTGGCCATCTAGGCCTTGGGACCCATGACCTGGACCGTAGGCCCTGACCCTACCTAGTGGCAGACTCGCAGACCCCACCTGCCTGGATCCCTGGAGGGAACTTGACCACGCTTCTGAGCCTGTTTCCCCAGCTGTAAGGTGCTGAGTGACCATCTGTAGCTCCCAAGGTGGCTGTGAGGACCAGAGGAGCCCATCGAAAGAATTTTTGTTAAGGTCACCGAGTGACCTCCGAGTTGCCAAATGCCAGGCCGGCTCTCAGTCCCTATCGTCTGGCTCTGCAGCATGTGGTCAGGTGACCCCTGCCCCTCCTTCCTGGGCTCCCAGGATGCCATCAGCCTGTTTCCATCCAACCCCACGGGCTGCCCCCTCTTGGCCTCCTTTCCCCCGGCCTCCTCTTCTTTCCTTCCTCTTAAAGCTGGAACCGCCCAGCCTGGCCCTGCCCTCTCCCGTCCACATCACTTCTGTGCTGTCCACATCCAGGCCTCGGCTCCCAACACCGTCCGTGTGCCGACAATCCCAACCTGGTCTCCAGCCCAGACCTCCCTCCCAACCTCCAGACCTGCACACCCACCTGCCCATCCACCTGCCCATCTCCTCCTGGATTCCACAGCATCTCCAGCTCCGAGGGACCCCAGCCCAGCTCCTGACTGTCCCTCCAAGTCTGCTCCGTCCTGGGCTCTGGCACCTCCAAATTTTCAGGTGGTAGCACCCCACATCTCTCTCACGTCCACAACAAATCTGTCCAGGAGCGTCTCTCTTGCAGCCACAGCAGATTTGTGCAGAGTGGTTAACTCTGCCTTCAAGATAAATGCTGCAATCACATTTCTCAGCCCCCGACTGCTGCCTCCTGGAGCCAAGCTGCCTCGTGGTCCAGCCTGGGCCGTTGTAGTGGTCTCTCCGCCAGCCCCGGCCCCAACTCCCACTCTCGTGGCTCTGTGTGACACAGCCCTTGGTGTCATCCTTTTATATATAGGTCACATCATGGGACTCCGCCCAAAGCCCTGTAGGGCTCCTTGTTTCTCTCTGGGTAAAAGTTAAGGTCCTTGCAAAGGCCTGCGAGTCTGAGGGGACCTGCAGAGCCCCCACCCCGATATGTCCTCCCTGACCCCACCTCCCTCCATCCATTCCGCAACTCACTCAGCCCCAGGCCCCTGGCCCTTCCCCAAGCTTCCCACGCACCCATCCACCTTAGAGTTTGCACAGGCTGTTCCTCTGCCTGGAATGCTCTTCCGCACACAGCCTCACAGCCTGTGCTCACACGTCACCTCCTCCACGACGTCTCCCCCGACACTCCATTTAACATGCCTCCTGAGCCCAGTGTGCACCCCAGGTCCTCCTAATTCCACCTCATCGAATATAATCACCTCCCCAAGGCCCCGCCTCCTAAGACCATCACATGGGGGGCCAGCAAGGCTTCAGCGGATGGATCGTGAGGGGACACATTCCGTCCACAGCCCTCTCCTTTCCTATGGCTACCCCTTCTTGAGAATTTACCCATGTATTCGGTAACCTACCTATCCATCAGGTGTATTGCTGGGAAAGGAATCTTAGTCCCTTTGAACCCGACGTGCTCCAAACTCCTAGAAAAGTGTGGGACACATAAAAGGGGGGATAAATATCTGTTGAGTGAATTGCGTGAAAGCAGCGACCGCCTGCGCAACAGGGCGCGTAGGTTTCCGCCTGTCACCTGTCGCAGAGGAAGCACTTAAGGAGCCCGAGCTGGAATTCGAGAGTGAGGGCTGGGGGAGGACGGACCACGTGATTCTATGGGGGGGCATGGTTGCTGCTGCCTTGGTGTACCCTCCCCGGCCCCGTCCTGCCCCTACCCAGCCCGCCTCGCCCCGCCCCCATGAGCAGGAGGAGGAGGGAGGGCAGAAGCAGAGCCACAAAAGGACCGACGGCTGGCTCTGACCCTTCAACCCGATGCACATCGGTTTAGACTCTGCTTCATAATGAAATGCTTTTTAAATCGTTTAAACGCGAATGTGAAATCTAATTTCACAGAACAGCCACAAGTGGCCAAAGGAGTATTCCATTTGTCGACGAAATGAAATATTTGACCTGTTTAATTAAGACACATATTTGAGTACCCTCAGCATTTTAAAGCATTGCATCTGCAAGGTGGGGTTGAGTCTCAGGAAGTCAGGAAACATCAAATTCTGGAGATTCACAGGACGCGGATGGATGCGGAGTGTGAGGCGACTAACTTCGGCAGAACAGCTGCCTGTGATCTCCATCCCCCTGCCCTCCCCGAGTTCCCCCCACCCCTCCAAGCACCAGGTGATGCCCTGCTGGGAACCAGGTGGAGTCCTCACTGGGGAGGGAGCTGGGGCAGGGGATTCAGACTGATGGGCTCCTGCCCAGAGTCCTCTCTCTGGAGCTGCTTCTTCCCTGTGCTGCGCACTCCTGTCCGTCCCACGTGGGGTCAGAGCCACTGGGTGGCACACACGTGGCTCTGCTGGGGGGGCCGTCTGAGCTCTTCACTCCCTGAACGAAGACTGATGGAAACCCTGCAGTTCGACTGAATCCTTATACAAATGCACATTTCCTTTTTCTTGGGAAGAGGGTCAGTTCCTTTCACCAGACCCTCGAGTCTTTCATGATTCCTAAAATATTCAAACCTCCGATCTATTTGGAGAGAGAAGCAGTCCCCAGCACTTCATGAGGACTTACTCTGTGCCAGGTGGGCGCTACAAGATTTCTCTAATAGCATCTCTTCTAAAATTTTTTAATAGATTTTTTGAGTTACAAGAAGCTGTACACACTTCATGTATACATCTTGATGAGTCTGAAGGTGCACAGCTGTGAAGCCACGGCCACGATCTATGATGTGAACTCATCCATCACCTCCACAAATCTCCTCTCCTCAGTTATTTTGTGATAAAAACACGTAACATAAGATCTACCCTCTGAGCAGCTTCTGAAGCCTCCATGCAGGCGCTGTGCTGGACGCAGCTCTCTGGGACTCATTCCTCCTGCGGAGCTGTAACCCTGTGCCCTTTGACAAACTCCTCCTGGTTTCCCCTCCAAGACCATCCCTTGCATGAAGGGATTAATCTCTCAGTGACAAAAGCGAGGAAATGGAGCCCTGCAGATGCTCAGGGCAGGACTCAAAGGGGAGCAGCAGGCTCCCAGGGCTGGGACAGGTTCCCCAGGACAGGGCGCCCCTCAGAGCCTGATGAGGGGGGGGAGTGGGTGCAGAAATGAAGGGAAACAGCAAGTGTGCCTGGACCAGCCTCCGGACTGAGGGGCGGTGGGTCGGGCTTAACGCTGGAGCTCGGAGGGCGCGGAGGGGAAGCTGGAGGGGACAGGCAGGGGGCAGCAGTAGCAGGTGACAGGGCGGCGGCAGATCCCAGAGTCAGGGACATGCTTCAGGCCAGGTCTGCACATTCTGGCAGGCTGTCACTCTTTGACCTGGGTCCCCAGCTGCAGAAAGAGGCCTGCTCACGCACCCATCATGTCTAGAAAGGAGTCCTTGGGCCCTACTGGGATGTGTTTTTGTGAAAAGGGGTGGTGGATGGGGCTCTAGGAATGTGCCCTGGACCTGGGTGCCTGGCCCCATGGGCAGTAGGGCAGCCAGCAGGAGGGCAGAACCTAATTCTCTCTTTTCATGTTTTTGGGGATTTTTTGTTTTTCATTCTTATTTATTTGTTTGTTTTAGGGTCAATCAGCTTTTAGATTTTATTTTGTTATTGTAGTAGAGCCATTTCCAATGTTGTGTCAATTTCTGGTGCACAGCATCACGTTTCAGTCACACATACACATACATATATTCGTTTCCATATTCTTTTCCATTATAGGTTACTACAAGATACTGAATCCAGTTCGCTGTGCTGTACAGGAGAAACCTGTTGTTTATCTAGCTTATACATAGTAGTGTGTATCTGCAAATCTCGAACTCCCAATTTATCCCTCTTGCCACTGATTTAGGCTCCGCCGCCGGACTGGGACAGTAAGAGCTGCCTCCTCCCAGCCTGCCCCTGGGAGGCCTGAGCTGGCACTGGGTTCAGTGCAGATCCTGGGGCTCCCCTCCGGCCGTGATGCCAGGCATCCCCTCCCCTGCCCTCGCCCCCACACTGGAAACCCGCTGAAGCAGTGGGGCAGAAAAGGCTCCCCTGCCCACGGGCTCCTTGCCCTGCGGGGCCCTGCGCAGGAGGCAGGCCTGATCACTGGTGATTGCAGCTGCAGCTGTGGACGCAGGCGCAAATGGGCCCACCGAATGCTTCTCCAGACTCAGCCTGCATTAAGGACATTAAGAGCCTTGTGCCTTGATCCTGAAGCTAGATTCATGAAATTGTAGCAAAATGAGATGGAAAAAGACGGGCCAGCAGTTCCCTCTTCTCTGATCTCCTTATTCAAGCTCAGTTTGGTGTCCAAACACACGCTGATGCAAACACTGCATACTGCCAAGGAGATTTAAAAGGGCAAGATATGAGATTATGCAATTTCACGTTGGAAAGTGTGTGCATAAATTTGCATATCATATGCATCTGTTATAATGGATCCTAAGTCACATAATCAGCTTAAAACAATGAGTTCTTGTCTGACCGTATTTTTATTCATTTCCTACAAATGACATGAATCCCAGCTCTACAACGGGGATTACACTGACAACTAGACTCGGAGTTGCCCGCAAATCTCCTCTGGGAGGGAAATGCATTAGGATTCAGGGCAGGCAGGGGCCCAGGTACTAACAGCTTGACCCTGGTCTGCGCTGCGGCCCCTCCTGGCCTGGGGTTTAGAGCTTGTGAGTAGTCTTAGCACCATGAGGGACTCTGAGTTGATTATCCTTTTGTGCTGAGGGTGTCCTAATCTGTAAAATGGACACAATTCCAACATTTGCTTCGTTTCTGCCTCTTGGGTTGCTATGAAAATTACCAGTGTCTCCAGTCAAATTTTAGTTGCAAGAAACAAATACTGTTTGTGATTTAGGTTTTAAAACGAGGGATCTTGGACCAGCTGGAGTTGCAGCCCTGGGCTGGGACACCAGACAAGCCTCTCTGAAAGACCCCAGAGCCAGGGAGGTGCTCTTGGAAGTGCTGATTTCTAGAATGTTCCCCGGGGACTGTGATGCCGGGGTTGGCCCCTCAACACCAACACAGCCCATGGCCAGACCACAGGAACCCACAGCTGCATGGCTGAGTCCATCAGCGGAGACACCGGCCGTCCTCAGCTCACACAAGTGTATAATTGGAGAATGCTAATTTGCACACAGTGTATTTTTCATTCAGAACCCTGGCTGCAAGGGCATCTCGGAAATGTACTGTTTTGTTTCCCTGTTTCTGTACAGCAGGCAGCCTCCCCAGAAGGTGGCTGGAATGGCGGAGTGCCAATTCACCAGGCCAACCACACCCCGTACGTGGGGCCCAGGCTCAGGAAGGGCCGATGCAACTCTGCTCGCTCTGGCTCCTGGGGCTGTGAACGGTGGGTGTTTCCTAGCATCGTAACTGCTCTTGGATACGGGACAATCCAGCGCAGGGGGATGGGGAGCTGGGCTCTGCAGTCAGACTTGGGCTCACAGTCGGACCTGGCCTTCCCTGGCATTGCAAGTTATGGAATTCTCCAAATGGTGTTTCCCCCCATAGGATGGGTGGGGTTAAGAACATCTGTACAGAGGCTGCTGGGAGAAGCAGAGGAGACAGTGCCTCAGGCCCCACCCCCAGGGCCTGGCACACAGTGAGTGCCCGGTATACCCGAGCCCCAGTGGATGGAGGGCTATGAGGACGAGGTCAGGGAGGCGCTGGGCGAAGGGCTGGTGGGACTGAGGAGCCCTGGGGTTTGGGCCTTTCAGAGTCGCCTCGGAAGATGTTTCTTCCCTGTTTTCCCCCACCTGTGAATTGACCACTGGCTCCGAAGGCTGAAAGCTTTCCAGCAGGATGCCCTCAGCGCCAGGCTGAGGCTGAGAGCTCAGGCCGGGCTCCAGGAGCTTCACATCCATCTCTGCTGAGTGGGGAGGATCGACACTTCTGCCCCAGCTGCGCTGCGCACGCTGAGCCGCGCATGCTGAGCAGGACCCAGGCGCTAACCATCTCCTGCCAGGCGGCCCGCACCCTGGGCCACAGGAGGCCCCTCCCACTGGCCCTGCAGGTCGCTGGACTCTGTGCCGTGCCCATTAGCCAGCCTCCACCTGGTTCTGTCTCCCTCTCCATCTTATCTTCACTGCCGTGGAGGAAGGATGCAGGCAGGTCTCAGAGGGTCAGTGAGACTGTGCTCCAGCCCGGGGTTGCGTGTTTGGCTGGGGGCTGGAAGCTCTTTGCATTCTCTGGAAGCTTCTCAGAGGGTAGGAGTGGCTCTGAGGAGCCGCCTGCAGGCCCAGGAGGGTGCATAGATCCCCATGCCCAGCCCCCATCACCTGTGACAGTGGGAGCATCCCCCCAGAGGAGAGCTGCTTCCCCAGACCCTTCGTTCTGTGGTCCGTCTGGTGGTTCCATGAAGCAGGGCCAGGGCCTCGGCCATCTCCTCGGTCGCCCTGGGGACTATAACTGCAGGCACATGACCGGTGAGTGGCACAGACTCGTCAGCTGCTTAGATGAGTCAGTCATGGGCCACTTCTGCGCTAGAAGGTTCTTCACGTGGAGAGGCCCTGGTGGTTCCGAGCAGGGACGGAGCCTGAGCTGGACCACACCACAGGTGCTGGCTTCATGATGTGGACAGGTTACAGAAACTTCACTCCGGGGAAAGACAGGACCAACAGTGCGGGAGGTTACTGGCCCCCAAAAGATAACGTGTGCACGACAGTCCCCTTGGAGGCGGGCAAAGAGGCAGTGCTCCGTCTGCAGGAATCACTGCCACACAGAAGTAAAACCTCCAGCCTGTAGCCCGGCCCTCTGGGGTGCGCAGGGCTGGCCTGCTCACACTTCCATGACCGAGGACCACGCCCCACGCAGCACAGCTGTCACACCCCCCTGAAGTGACCCTTCTCCAAGCTCAAGGGTCCCTGCCTTTCCTTGCCCCCGAGGCCACTTTCCCTGGATCTATTCCTAACACGCTGGCCTCTTCCAGAGTTTGGTGCTGGGAAGCGAATGCTGTACTCCACGGAGTTTGGGACTGTAAGCCTGGAGCCCAGCTGGGCTCTCACCTCCTTTGTCCTAGACATAATACTCCTATTAATGCAGCCAAGGTTTGGGGTGGCCTTACGCTGTGGTGGGCAGCCCAGCACTTGCAGTCAACCATGCACAGAGAGGCAAGGACCTGGCCTCCACAGTGGGGTGGGTGCACGGTCACTCTCGGCCAGTGCTGGCTTGTGCTGGCTGTCCTCCGAGGTGTGTGGCTGCAGCGCCTGACCTTTGGTCCTTCTGAATTGGCCTGAGACCTCCACCCTGGTCAGCCGGCCCTCCTGCGTGGCTTGGGCAGAGCTCAGGCTGAGCAGGGGCTTCTGTTCTGGGTGGGAAGGTGGGGAGAATGAGGCAGGGTGAGGGACGCGTCCGGTATTACAGCTGACCTCCTGCTAAGCTGCAAACTCTGGGAGGGAGACACTCTGTCGATTTCAAGGGCAAGCATTGCAAAACCTCGTTCTAATCCCTAAACGGAACCTGGAATTGGGTGGACAGATCCAGAACCTTCTGCCCTGGGCCCACCACAGCCAGCCCGAGGATGGTTCCGAGAAAAGCGCTGCCGTGACTCACTCTAGACATCCAGCCGCATTCTAGCGCATTTTCCAAATGTAGGTGACAGGAGTGCCACTGTATGCAGAGCCCTGCGGAGAAATCCTGAACTGGGGCTGAATTACACGTGTGCGGCCGAGCAGGTGTGATTGTGTGAGCCAGCGGCCAACTGTCTTTCTCGTTCATCCCAATTTATGTTTCTGGGAAAAATAACACAGGAAATGCTGGATCTACAAAAGGCAAAAATAACCAGGAGCCAGGGGCACTCCAGGGGCACACGGTGGACGCCCCACCTGGACAGCCTTTCCAGGGTTCCTCTGAGGAGCCTTCTCGTCTGTGGGGGGACCCTCTGTCATCCAAACTGGACAGTTTTGAAAAGGAGGGCAGAGCTTCCAGTAAACTCTGGGCGGGGCGGGGGCAGCAGGTGGAGAGCCGCGACGGTGCTGGCAAACCAGCATGTGTGGCTGCCGTGGTGTCTGTGCGACTGCAGAGATGGCGGGATGCAGATGAGGAGCTGGTGCTCCTGGGGTGGCACCGCTGTCGGGGGGAGACCTGCGATGTTGTGGCAGGGATGACACCGTCTTTGTGGCCAGTATGTTCATCCTATGGGCAGAGTCCTCTGCATTTGATCTCTGGCCGTGTGGCCTTGGGGGCAGAGACAGAGGGAGAGAGCCCAGGCTCACGTGCCCCCCACCCCGCCGGGAGCCACTTTGCAGGGAGGCAGCAGGCGAAATGGAGAGAATGGGGCTTCAGACGGGGGTCAGCCTGGGTTCAGGTCAGTTCCCACCCCACAGTGCACTAGCTGCTCAGGGAGGACATTTGTTGGTGTGTCTCCACCCCTGGCCTCTGGAGTCTTGGTGGGGAGAACAGGTGCTTCCACTAGGGGAGCCGAAAATACCAGGCACTGGCTTTACCAGCCTTCCTGGGAGCCGGCGTGGGACTGCGGCCTGATCCAGCCCATGAGGAGTTCTTGCCCTGAGCCGCTCAGCCAATCAGATGCACCTGCCCAGAGTCATGTGGCCAATCAGATAGGACCGTCTTGAACTTTTTAGCCAATCTGATAGCCTCCTCTTAACATCCCAGCCAATCACATGATCCTGCCCTGAATCCCTTGGCCAATCAGGTGTGCTGTCCCCATCTAGGCCAGGCTGCAGGTGTCCTGGCTGGGACATCTGGCCCTCGTGTCCCGGCTGCAGCCCCCTCGCCTGACTGGCTCTGTAGCTATGGCTGCACAGCTTTGGAGCAGCATTTCCCCTTCTTTCTGCCAATGTTGTGTTCTGTCCTTCATTTCTCTAATATTTTTCTACTCTGCTTACACTGGTCGGAGTCCGTTTTTCTGTTGCTTACAACTAAAGCACCTTGGCTGATGTGCTGCGGGGGCTTTGGGTGGTTCTTGCCAGTCTCTAAGCCCTACACAGTCATTGTGAAAATGGGATGAGCACCCGTGCCCCACAGGTTGGCTAAGATGTGTGCTGTAAGTGCACCCCGGGCCCTCGCACACAGCCCCGGGGAAGCAGGGGGCGGGTGCACTGTCCGCAGAAGTGCAGCCAGCAGACGTCACCTCGCTGAACAGTGGCATGTGAGCCTTCTTATTAAACCGAACTCCTCCCATCTGTCAAGAAGTTAACATCCTCAGAACCCAAAAGTCGAACAATATGCCCAACCCACCTAAGACCCCACGTGGGGAGCTTTACCCCCCACAGGGCCGCCAGCTGCAGCACAGGGCACCCAGGAACTCTGGACTCTCAGACGAACAACCATTTTTTAAAGGGTAAGTATGTCCCATGCAACATTCAGGACACACTTGTACTGAAAACGTACCGGATGTTTATCTGAGATCCCTGTGTGCCTGGATGCCTGGTACTTTGGTCGGCTGCCCTGCACCTCAGCCTCCTCGGGGAGGCTCTCTCCTCCACAGCCCTGCATCCTGTGTTTGCTTTGCTTTGCAGGCGCTCTGCTGACAGTCCAATGGCTTTTGTGCAGTGCTTCTCTGAAAGCCCATTGCATTTGCCCCAGAGCTTATTAAGACGGGCCACGTAGACAGTGAGAGGCGCGCGCAGCCGCGTTCTGGGATCCATGCCGCCTCGGTAACAAAGCTGCCAGGGCGGCTGCGTCCCTCACCGCTGGGGTCCAGGGCGAAGCATAGACACCGTCTGGCTCATTATGGGCTCATGTTCACACCCCAGGGAGCCTGCTCCTCGGTGGGCGCCTGTGACCCCCCGGCCCTGTTCCTCGCACCCCCGCCCCCACCTGGCCCCATTAGGCCCTCGGCTCTGTCCAAGCGAGTTGCTGCCGGGGGCCGTCATTTTGCAGAGAAGAAACACATTTGTAGACAAGCCTCCACATCCTCGTGTCGCCCTCAGACAGACGCGGTGGCTTCTCGTTAGTTCTAATGCATCACGCAGAGAGGGAGGTCATTACCCGACCTGTGCTGCCCGGAACAGACTGTCCCTCCAAAGAGTGGCGCCTGCAGGGCAGCACCTGGGGGCGGCCGCGTGGTGACCTGCGGCCCCTGGAGAACAAAGACCCCGTGCCTGAGTCGGAAGCTGCCCCTGCCCGCGTGCTGCCTCCTGGGGCCGCGGAGCGGTGACTCAGGTGGGACTCAGAACTGTGACTGTAGACGTTCGTGGGGCGCATTTCACGAGCCTCTCGCGTACTGCTTCTGCGAAGGGGATGAAGCTGCCCTGCAGGGAGCGGCTGGGGGCAGGGGGCCGCCGCTGTCTCGGAGCGTGAGGCGGGTTAATTGCTGCCATTGCTCCCCGGGCTCTGCGATGCTGGCTTCCTAGACTGAGTCATAAAAGAGGTAGATGGTTGGGCCAAACAAGTCCCCACTGTCGCTGATTTTAAAGTTACCAAGTGGAACGGTGGCCTTTCCAAGGTGAACTCAGCCGTGATGGTCCGTTCAGGCTCCAGGCTTCTGATCTTTCATTCATCCACTCAAGAAACGTTTCTTGCACACCTACCACGTGCCGAGGCGCCTGTGCCGAGTGCTGGGGCCGCTGCGGTGATGAGGAGGGGTCAGAGAGGGCCCACGTCATGCAGCTGATGGTCTGGGGGAGGAGTGCACGTCAGACACAGGGAATTAAAGACCACACGTGACAGCAACGATCACTGCTGTGAACAGGAATTCCAGGCTTTGACCAAAAAGCAACGGAAAAGCCTCCAAAGCTTCACTGAAGGGAGTGATGTAGCCCACCTTCACTGTACAAAAGATGGCTCCAGGGGGACGGTGGGGAGGGGGGCTGGCGTGCGGCCAGCAGGCCGGTTAGGAGCATCGTAGCCCAGCTGGCAGCAAAGGAGGCGCCGGGACAAGTGGGGGCCGGTCTCAGCGCCCGCACTGGAGGGGTACTGGCTGGCCCAGGGTCGCCGGGGAGGTAGAAGTTCAAGGATGACGCCCGGTCTCGGTCAGCCACAGCCAAGGGAGGGGGTGTGCTTCCACTAGGAGTGGGAGACCGGGTGAGTGTGGAGTGGGCCTGGGGGAAGGTCCGGGGCTTCACCGAGGGCACGCTAACTTGGAGGTGCCGATGAGCAATCACGGGACAGAGTCTGAGGGCTTGGTTGGATACTGTGATCCTGCCACAAGGAATCTCAAAGCTGGAAGCACTCTGAGTACTCAGACCAAGGACCACGTTAGCGTGCAAGGTCACGCTGCTGCTGACTGGAGGAGCTGGACTGCGTCCCCCCAGATTTATATGTTCAAGGCCCTACCCCCAAGACCTCAGAATGTGGTTGTATCTGGGGCTGGGCCTTTAAAGGGGTGATTAAAGTCAGCTGACGTCACTAGGCTGGGGCCTAATCCCACAGGCCTGGTGTCCTTACAAGAAGAGGAGATCAGGACACAGACAGGCAGAGGGATGACCATGTGAGGACGCGGGGAGAAGACGGCCGTCTCCACGCCGAGCAGAGAGGCCCCGGGAGGAGCCGGCCCCGCCCACGCCCGGACCTCGGACTCCCGCCTCTGGGAAGGAATACAGTGACCGTCTGCTGTGACATTTTGTTACGGTGCCCCGTGCTGACTCACACACTGGTCTTAAACCAGAAGGTGAGAGGACCCCAGCCACCAGCTCTCAGCCAAGCTTCTTGAAGAGCCGACCCCTTTCCCGACCCCCACGTCCTCCCTCCCATCCCTCCGTTTCTCCGCTGGGATTCTGTGCCTGGAATCTCTAGTCCTGTGCTCTCGTTCTTCCCTCGCCCCCTGATCCCACGACCCGTTGTGGATCCTGCTTCCATCTCTGCCACCTTGCGGCTGTTCCCCGTGTCCCCCTCCTGTCTGGACCCACCCTCAGGGCAGGGGCCTCACCCCCACCGGCATGCAGAAGGCTTACGGAGCCCTTCTGCAGACGAGTCTCCCCTCAGAGGCCATGTCCGACTCCCCCGATGTCCCTAAACAAACGCTCTCAACCCGATCTCGCCACACCCTTTGCCCCCCGCCGGTCCACATTCTGCAGGATTCTCTATTTCAGAGACAGCATCGCCATCCCCCAGAGGACCCTGGACAGAGCCTGGGCTCCATGCTCTTCTCTCCACCCGGCCCATCTAATTGGCTCCGGGGTCCTTTCCCCACCTGCTCCCTCTGCAGAGCTGGGATGGGTGTCGTGTCCTGACTTGAATATGAACTTGAACTTGAACTGAGTCCGCACCTGGCCCCTGCGCCTGCGCCCACATCTGGGCGTGGACCTCCTGCGCCCCACCCGGGTGCCTCCTCAGGAGTTTCCATGGGTTCAGAGCTCGGGATCTGGGGGCCCCGAGTTTGAGCACTGCCAGTCAGGGTTGTGTGGCATCAGGCAAACCCCTGCAGCCCCTCAGCACCTGCCTCATCTTCTGCAGGGCTCACAGAGACCCTGCCCACCCCGGGACCCGTTCCTGCCCAGAGCTGCTATTGGTGACAGCCGTTCCCTCCTCCCCTCCCCCTCTCTGTTCTTCCTCTTCCACCTCCTCCTCCCCTCCTCATCCCTCCCCCTCCCCTCCTCCCCCTCCCCCCACCTGCTCCGTCCAGATCTGCAGACGTTCTGGCTCTGTAAGGGGCTGCGGTTCCCCAGGCCCATTTCCCGGACCTGCTCCAGGCCAGGAGGAAGGGGTCCAGTGCCCACCCACCCACCCTTGATAGCAACGCTGCTGGTGGTCCCCCTCCCCTGAGAGCTCCCAAAGTGGTGATGAGCCACTTCCCAGAGGCCGCACGGGCTCCAGAACCTTTGCTCCCAGGGGAAAAGTTCAGTGCTGCTTTCCCAGCCAGGGAGCTGGGGCTGAAAAGTCCAGTTAACACAGGAGCGGCCACTGCAGCCGAGGGCTCCCAGCAGCCGCTGCCACACAGCTGGACGGCTCCCCCTCCACAGCCTCCTCCTCAGGGCGCCTGCGAAGGGCACAGCGATGGGGTGATTTAAAGAAGGAACGAGGTGGCCCGGGGTGGCTGGCTTTGAGAAATTAACTCCAGAAACTGCTGTGCAGAGTGAGTCAACAGCGCGAGTGCAGAGGCGTGGCCGCGGCGGGGGAGTGGGAGCTGGGGGGGAGGGGGGAGCGGCGGGGGGCTTCCCAGGCAGTGCCCTGCCCCGCGCTTGCGCAGGCTCACGGGGGCTGCCGCGCTCCGCCCCTCAGCACCAGCTCCGCTCACGGTGGCTCAGCCCTGACTTGCATGCTGGCAGGTGGGGTGGGGACCCCTGGCCCCCTGCTACTCCAAGTGTGGTCTGTGCACCCAAAACACCAGCATCATCAGGGCACTTGCTTGAAAGGCCGAATGCCAGGTCCCACCCCAAGCACGGCACACGGTGCCTGGCCACGTGGAATTCAAAAATGGATAGCAGAGGGAGTGATGTTCTGTTCAGTGGCCAGCACGTAGGCCCGTGCACTAGGACGCAGGTGGACGTGCGAGGGGGTGGAGGCAGAAAAGAGGAGTCTGGAGAGGATGTGGATGCATAAAGTGCGATCCCCATTCCGGGAGGGCTGTTGGGTTTATCAGTTGATGTCCATGCCTTGCACGATTTTCCAGGAGCAGCCTGTGCCTCCATCTCCCACCTTCAGGCTCGTCCCCTGCTCTCCCACCCTCACCAGTTAGTTTGCTTCTCAAAGTGTGGCCCGCCGCCGACAGCAGCCTCATTCACTCAGGGGCTTATTGGGGAAGAAGATTCCTGGCCCCAACCCCAGACCCACAGGGCAGAGTCTCCAGCTGTTGGATCTGGGGATCTGGTTTGCAAGCACAGGCTTAATGAGGGAGAGATCTGTTCTCCCCACATAACATGAGGCACAATGCAGACGCTTTCCAGCAAACCACTCAGCCAGCCGAGTGTGCAGAGTTTGCCCTCAGGCTGGCCGCCAAGGGCCCTCAGATGTCTGTCCACGTCTGGCACTGACGCACGTCCAGGCAGGAGGTGGGAAGAGGCCAGCTGGGTCTGTCCCTTGTAGCTGCTTTCCCAGAAGCTCCCCCAGCACATCATCTTCTACCTCATTGTTCATAACCATCGTGTGGCTGCACCTGCAGGGGCAGGAGGAGGCCAACCCCCACCCCACTGGGCTTTCGCTGGAGAAAGCAGAATGGGTGGGTCCCGGGCACAGTCAGAGTCTGCCCATGCGTGCCCATGTGTGCCCTCTCCCTTAGTCCCTCCTCGACATGGCAGGGCTGCTGTTCTGTCTTTTCGGCAGGGGCTGGGAGGCTGGGTACAAGATCTGACCAATGAATTGTGGATAGAAGTAGGTCAAGCATTTGGAGTGTGGGGCTGCAACTCTCCCGAGCTCTTCCGTGCTGCCCAGCAGCAGGCAGTGCTCGAGAACACAGCTGCTCCCAGAGCCGAGGGGCTCCCTGCTCGTTGTCCTGATCTCTGACGACCAGTGATAAGCAAACAATTTGGGGGAGAAATAATCATTGTTTAAAACACTGAGACTCAGGGGATGTTTGTTACTTCAGCATCACCTTGATTATCCTGACTGATGCAATTCTTCTCCACAAATATTATGGTCCCATAAAGTACCTGAATTTTTTAAAAACACATTGTTTCCTGTTTATAGTCTACCTCTAGGGCTCTCATCCATTCTTCAAAATTCAAGTTGCCTGTCCTGACCTTCCCAGGGGTGGACGGACCCCGGGTCTCCTCCCTTCTTTGCCTGGGGCGCCTACCAGAGCAGTGGCTCCTTGGCTGTCTGCTGCCTACAAACCCAGCTCCTTCCACTGCACTGAGTTCCTCAAGGGCTGGGACTAGGTCCACTCATCTCCAGATCTCAGCTCCAGAACCTTGCCTGGCACACGAGAGGCCCTCGAGAGAGTTGTTGGATTCAAATGAAACAGGGACTTGTGCAGACAGACAGGGTCATGGCAGACTGTTGATGGCAGACTTTTCTCGCCCACGTGGCTTTGCTCAAACCCCTTCTTTGCCTGCAGTGTTTTACTTCATTTTTTGAGTCCCCATCTGTGCCTACGATGCTTATACCCACCTGTAAGGGAGCTGCCTCCCGTAGGGGAAGTAATCAGCCATCCAGTAACTACTTACTGAGAATCTACCATAAGCCAAGTACCTTTTTAGATTCTGGGTATGCAGTGATGGCCAGAACAGACAGAAGTGTTAACATTCTAGAAACAATGTCATTCACAGCAGCACAGACGGACCCAGAGATGACCACACAAAGTGAGGTCAGTCAGACGGAGACATACAAGTATCACAAGACATTACTGAGATGAAGAATCTAAAAAAGTGATACAGATCTTATTTACAAATCAAAAACAGACTCACAGACATAGAAAACAAACTATGGTTACCAAAGGGGAAAGGGCAGGGAGGGGTAAGTTAGGATTTGGGATCCGCAGATACCTACTATGATGTATAAAATAGATAAACAGCAGGGACCTACTGCAGAGCACAGGCAACTGTATTTAACTGCTTGTAATAACATGTAATGGGAAAGAATCTGAAAAAATATATGTGTATGTGTATATATGTATAGCTGAATCACTTCACTGTACACCTGAAACCAACATTGTAAACAAACTACACTTCAATAAGAACTGAAAAAAAAAAAATAGATAAACAACAAGTACCTACTGTATAGCACAGGGAACTACATTTAATTTCTTGAAATAACATACAATGGGAAAGAATTAAAATATATATATAGATGTATGTATATGTATAACTGGATCACTCTGCCGTACACCAGAAAGCAACACTGTAAGTCAACTACACTTCAATAAAAAACAAAACTTAAAAAAAGGACAATGGCTGACCATAAAAAAAAAAAGCACATGAACATATCATATAATGTGAGATGTGCCAAACGCTCTGAAGGAACGTTAATCAGGGAAAGGATGGGAAAATGAGAGGAGACGCTGTTTCAAAGGAAAGTCAAGAAGAGCCCCTGAGCAGGTGACCCTGAGCTGACGCCTGAGGACAGCGAGGGATCCTGCACCCAGATGTGGCGGGAAGGGCGTGTTCGGGGGAAAGCGGGGAAGTGCGAAGGCCTGCGGTGGGCAGGGCAAGCGGCCGTGTCCCTGGAGGGGAGGGAATGATGGGGACACCGAGGCAGCGAGGCTGGGGAAGTGGGGGCGCACAGAGACCCCGCTGGCCAAGAGTCGGAGAGCAGGCGGGCTTGGGCGGTGACAGCAGACGTCGGAGACCAGGAGTGATGGTGGCCGGGACCAGGGTGGCGGCCTTGAAGGTGCTGCTGAGGGGTCACTCTGGGAGGCAGTTAAAGGCCAAGCGAACGGGATTACGGGATAAAGTGCAGGGTATCAGGGAGAAAGAGGGCTTAAGAATTACTCCAAGATGCAGCAGAGCAGGACCCTAAGGGGCCTTCCTGGGGGACAGACTCCTGCCATGTCCTCCACCTGCGTCTTGTCTGTAGAAAAACTTTAGTCAAAGAGTGAATTAAATCAGAGCAATAAGAAAATACAGACACAATGGGAAATAGTCAAACGAGACACAGCTGTAACAGCTGTCATTAAGCACAGCCAAGGACCTCCAGTTCCTCCTCAGGGCTATGGGCATATTCTGAGCCACATCCCTGGAGCTGGTCTGTAGACACTGAACCCCCACCGGCTGGAAGAAGTCGTCTGCATGCCGCCCAGACTGGAGCCGTGACATCAGCTACCACAATTCCAAGAACTGGCCTCAAACAAATGGGAACAAGCCGACCCTGAAACTGAAGATGAATTGTGCTTGAAACAGTCAGGGTGACGCTGATCAGACCACGGGGGACGTCAAGACGGCTGTCACAGGGGCCCTGCGTGCGGCCCCTCCCCCCACCTCTGCACCCCTGAGGCTCCCCTTTAAAAGCTCCTGCCCGCTGATTGGCAGGGGAGATTGGCCTTTGGACACAAGTTGGCCTTCCCCCGCTGTGGCCAGCCTTCAGAATAAAGCAAACTTCACTTCCTACCAACACGTGTCTCCTGAGCACTGGCTTTCGAGCAGCGAGCCGCCAGACCTCAGTTTCGGCAGCTCTGTGACTTGAGCCATGAACCTAGTTGAGGACGTCGGGGAAAGGACAGGTCTGGGGGCTTTCTCGCCCACGTGACCTTGCTCGCACCTCTTCCTTTGCTTGCAGGGTTTTATTTCATCTTCTGAGGCCCCGTCTGGGCCTGGACGTGAAGTGTGGGGACCTGCTCCATCCAGTGGAGCCTGTCAGACTTGGGGGACGCTAGTCTGGGGCTGGTGGCAGAGGGTGGGGCTGGAGGTGGACGTCTGGGGCCTCTGACGTCTCTGCAGTTGTTAAGCCAGTGGCTGGGGCTGGGCTGGGCCCCCTGGGGAGGCGGGTAGATGGTTAAGCCCGAAAATCCAACAAGGCCGCGGCCACAGAGAATGCTGGGAAAAGGGGAGGAGTCAGCAGAAACCGGTGAAGAGGGCGGAAAGGTTTTAAAAAGGCAAAGTCATGGCTCCCATGTGAATGTAAAACGAACACCTAAGATTTTCTCTAGTTCACCAACTAGCCAGGGAACAAATCAGACGTCACAACCAGCCCCCAGGAGAATTCAAAGAACCTTCTGGGAGATGTCAGGAATCAGGAAATAAGAGCACATATATTCCTGACAGTTCTGTCCACAGGACAGAGAGCAATTTCATTCCGGCTGCCACAATTAACTTGAATCCCCACGCACAAGAATCACTTGCATTATTCTGTTTTGCACAGCAGTTTTGTGCGACTTATAAAATAGCTCGTTGAAACATGGAGGGGACCCCAACGGGTGCACCAGACAGGAAAGTTGTGGGTTTTTTCTTTACCCATTTTAAAGTCTTTGCCGATTTTTCCTAACACAGGAGACTGTGACATCTTAGAAGCCATGTGAACAAAGCGTTTGCAGAAAGATGAGTGAGCAGCGGGGCAAGTGCCAGAGGAGGTCAGATGAGAACTGGGCCCTGGATTTGCCAAGACGCAAATCGGTTGGTCGGTGACATCAACAAGAGTGGTTTCGGTGCATCGGGGGCAGAAAGGCCACTCGGAGGGGGCTCACGAGACGGCAGGAGTCAGGCGAGCTGATCACAACCCTCTCACGCGGGGCAGGGAATGGCTGGGAAGGAGCTCTCTCAGGGTCTGCATCTCCTCCGGGTGGTTCTCATCACCAGACCCGGGGCCACCTCGGGGGACTTGCTCCCTCCTTGGAAAACGGATCCAAGCGGCCAACTGCCACCTGTCCCATGAGAGAGAGACTAACACTGGAACAAAAGCCGTCATCACCAAAGGAGAACTAATTTCCGGGAGTGCAGGCAGCGTGAGTGCCGTGCTCCTCCCCAGGCCGGCATCTCGCCGCCCTCGGGAGCTGGAGCCCCCTCCAAAGGGTGGACAGTCCTGCAGGTGCCAGGCCAGGGCGTCTCCTCTCCCAGACCCTCCCGCCTCCGCCTCCTGGTTCCCGGTCCCCTTCCCGCCCTGCCCCCGCCTGGCCCACCCCTGCCCGGAGCTGCTGAGTTGCTGCATCCTGTGCCGGCTCAGAACAAGCCGCTATTAAGAGGCTCGGCGGGAGCCGTTCCCTGCGCTCTCGAGCTCCAGTGCCTTCACTCAGCTGCCTTGTCACGGCGCGACCATCCTTCTGCAGAGAGAGGAGTGTGTTTAAAAGCATGGCTGTGCTCTCCCCAGGGCGAAGCAGGGTGTTTGGCAAATGTGTGATTTCGCCTGTGCGTTTAGCTCTGAGAATTGACTATCATATCGAGGATTGCCTTGCGGTGGGGGGTGGGGGAGACCAAGAGAAACTGCGAGAGGAGGACAGTGACAAGGCAGCCGCCGAGGACGAGGACCGCGTGTGGCCGGCAGGGCTGCGGGGCGGGCGGGCTCGGCAGCCCTGCAGTCTCCACGCCCGCCCGTGCTTCGCAGATTCTCTCGCTTTTAAGCCTCCTCACGACCGACACCTTGGGAGCTGCGGTTTCTTCCCACTTCACAGAGGAGACTGGGGTCCCGGGAGCTTGGTCCGATCCCGAGTGAGGAATCGGCCCGGTCTGGGGGCTGCAGCACCCCAGCTCTCGTCCTATCACACCTCCTCAGGGAGCTGGGAGTCCGGTGGTGCTCCTGCCTTTGAACCTGGAGCAGGGTTGGCTTTTCTGGAAAAGTGAGACTGGAGGCGGGGGGGGGGGCGGGGGGCGGGGGGCGGGACTAACAGTGTTGCTTTGTCTGAAAAGAATAAGCAGCACTGACCGAGGGCTGTGTCCCCTTGTAAATAAATGTCTGCGTCGCAGGGTTGGAGGGGAGGTGAAGCTCAGCGGCAGAGCGCATGCTTAGCACACACCAGGTCCTGGAGTCTGTCCCCAGTACCTCCATTAAACCCTCCCCCCCAAAAAACAAACAAAAATAAAGTCCCCCACCTCATCGCCTATGTTTGAACAAGGGCAGGGCACGGGGGCTTTTTCCAGCCCCAAATCCACCTGGGGCTCGGGGTCCCCAGGTCCTGTCACAGCGAGTCCCAGCAGTGCCCAGCCCCCGAGACGTCCATGGTCTCCCCCCGCCGTGAGCAGGAAGATGGGGTTAAGGTTAGGGTTAGGGTTGGGGTTAGGGTTAGGGCTAGGCTTAGGGAACGCAGAGCCAGATGCCAGGAGAGGCCTGCGAGGCTTGCGCCCCCCCAGTGGTCAGCTCCTGGGGAGGCTGCAGTGCGCTACACCTGCGCGCCGAGTGAGCAAACGCATCTCCTCACCTGCTGTGTCGCTGCCCACCAGCCCTGGTGGCAGCCCCTGGCGGCAGGCGTGTCCAGGGAGCAAAAGGGCTGGACCCTGGCTTCCCAGCTAAGAAGGCAACACAGACTAAAATGTGAGCCCAAGTCTCCAGAGGGTCCTGGGTCTCACAGGCCCAGGTGCCTGCCCCGGGGCATCGTGGTGTTCTTCATGGTTTGGGGAAGTTTAAAGGGAAAATGAGATTTTAAAATGGCTTGTTCCTCTGATGGTGAGAAGACCTGGGCTTTTCCAGAGACGCCCCTGCACGCATCTTACCTCAGGTCACACTCACTGTCCCTCATCACGCCCGCCTTGTAGAAGGCAAGCACACGTTCTTTTTCTTTCTCCTTTTTCTCTCTCTGTAAATCAAAGCAGGACATGCATGCAGGTGTGTGTCTGTACATATATGCATATAAGGGTGCACATCTGTCAAATAGAGCTGAGGGGCGTATACAGATAAACCACAGTCCCCGCCCCCACCCCAAATCCCCAAAGACACGTGCGTACTGTCAACTCTCTCAGTTACGTCTCTGAGTATTTACCTCATCTATGCTTTTAAACAAATACTGCTTTCATCACAGTCTTTTGAGTCGTCAGCTTTAGGCAGTACCCACAGAATGGTGGAGTGTTCACCTCCCTTTAAGTCAGCAGTTCCTCTCCCAGTCTCTCAAAGTAGTTGTATGTCCCAAATTTTGGACAAATCACTATTCAGAATTTGCATTATTGCAACGAGGTAAATATTGTTTGCTTTGGGGTCAAGTATGACTAAATTTTTTTCCTTTTTTCTTAGTCAACTTTTCGTTTTTCCTGGAATTAATGCTTGCCTTTTTTCTCCTCTAAGTTGCTTAGTTTTTTCTTTTCTTATCATATCTACCAGTGGCTAAGTCTTCCCGCACCTCCAGCAGCCCCTCCATATGGTTTTCAAGTCCATTGGGTTACCCTTAGCTCTGCCTTTCCTGCAGCCTTTCTTCTAGGATTCCTCCATCCACCTGAGTTAATCTGGATCTTTGGTCTTTAGGCCTGAGAACTAGGCCTGTGGACTGGGCAGGGATGGAGGTCTGGTGGTGCGAGGGGTCCCCGTTCAGTTTGCAGAGCCTACAGACTGAGTGCATCACCTTACCTTTGCCATGTTCTTTCACTATTGAATTATTTTTAATCCATAGACCAAGCTCAGCTCTGGCACAGAGAAGCATCTCTCTGCGTAACTCCGGGGAATGGCATGCTTCCTATAATGGCTGCCCTGACGCCCTCTCGCCCCTGGCCACACACCTGTCACCTTCCCAACTCTCCTCCTCCCTTTTTGTGCCCCTTCCTGGATTGTCCCTCCATCTCGTCCTGGCCACTGAAATCCCGAGTCCCCTCCCTGCAGAGGGCAGCCTCTGCCTCTTTTCTGTTTCAGGGCTGGCTCTGTTTGGAGGTGCTGCCTCCCGTGTCTTTCCCACCCCCGCACACTGCTCATTGCAGTTGTACCTGTGCACAATCTCCCCCCCCCCCCGCCCCGGAGAGTGAGCTGCTGAAAACCCAGGTGACAGCCATCACAGTCCCTTGCCCGAAGCCCACGTTAGGTAAATATTTCATAAGTGCTGACTGATATCCTTCCAGTGTCGTGGAGAGGGAGCTTCAGCACGGTCTTCACAGATGGTGCTCTGAGAAAGCTGGGGGGGTGGGTGGGAGGGGGCAGACTGGGGAGTTTGAGATTTACAAACGTTAGTCACTATATACAAAAAGATGTTTCTTCTGTACGGCACAGGGAACTATGTTCAATATCTTGTAATAACCTTTAATGGAAAAAAAATATAAAAACGAGTATCTGTATGTATATGCAAGACAGGGACATGGTGCTGTGCACCAGAAACTGACACATTGTAAGTGACTGTACATCAGTTAAAAAAAAAAAAAAAGAAATCCAGGGGGAGAAAAAGGAGGTTCCTTATTCTCACAGATTCTGGCAACCATCTTGCCTTCAGTGTTAACGCCGTACATCCAGCCTGGCTGAAACCAAGTCTCCCGGGAAATGTCCGGGGTAAGGAAAGGCAACCACTAAAACACCCTGAATTCTAGAACGTGTACACCTATTTCTTTTGACATTTATTGCTTGTCTTACGCAAGAGACTCTGCTGGGTTTGGGGCAGTATTGACCAAGCCCTAGTGGAAGCCGATTTGACTTCACTGGTTTCTACCAGAATTTCCCCAAGCAACCGCCCTTCCCTGCTAACAATTGTATAGGCGGCCGAGTCAACCCAGGGCATAAGGCCCTCCCGGACTGAGCAAGGCCAGCCTGGCCGTGGACGCGCAGACGGGGCCGCCCTTCACGGCTTCACCAGATTATTCTGCCCCAAAGCTGCTGGCAACTTCTGTTCTGTCTTTAAAGACAGTTTAGCCGATGTTTTCCCCCAGCGATTTTGAAGCCTTTTTAAAAGAATCTCCATTGTGTGCGTGTCACAGGCTGGGCTTTATTGCCTTTCCCTATTGCCGGCTCTCTAGATGAGTGTTTCAGGCGTGGAATTAGGGCCTTTCTATTTCTGATGTCCCCGTTTCTCAAAATAGGTGCTGTGTGAGCCGACTTGCTGGCCCAGATTGCCCACCGGGGCCCCTGGGTCTGAGGCGGCACCTTCCCGGACCCTCAGCGCCACTCCACGCTTCGCCCAGACCCGAGCAAGGGGCCCAGGATGCTGCCAGCATTTCCCACGGGCCAGACTCAGGGTGGAGACCCATTCCGGGGTCTCAGGAAAAGGACGCTGGTTGGCTTTTTTGAGGAGTCCATCAAAGGACACGGAAAATGCAGGGTTTTCCTGACAAATGTATAGGCATGCCCCCAAAATAGAAAACTGAATGTGGGAGGAGGAATCCACCCCAGCCCGGAGCACTTTGTTTCCTTCCCTCCAGGCTCCCCGCCGTCCTCCCACGGTGGCGTGGCTGCCTCGGGAATCAGAGAGCGGCCCATTGACAGAGGTAGTCAGGGTGCACTGGGCGGTCCACTTGAGGGGTACGTTAAGGGGTCCCCCGAGCTTTGGCTGAGCGCTCAGATGGAGTGACCCTTAACTTCCCTTCCAGTCCTGGAGGGCCATGCTATGCTAGAAGCTGACGGGGTCAAGGGCAAGGTTTACTTCCGTCCAGGCACCCCAAGTCCATGCCCGGCTCCCTGACCCCTGCAGGGGGCACTACGGGCAGGCGCTTTGCGCTGTCTCCCACTCTGCCCCCAAGTGACCAGGGCCCAAGGATGGAGATTCCATTCAACGACATTAAGGGGTACTGAGTGTCTCCCCAGAGCCCAGCCCTGTGCAAGGGGCTTAGAACCTCAAGCAGAAATAGGACACACGGGAGGCCCTGAGGGGGCCCTGAACCAGCCCTGGGCTTGGAGGGAGGGGGGAGTCATCCCTGTGCAGGTTTGGAGACAACCCCTGCCTCCCAGGAGTTCTTGGTGTCTGTGGAGACAGAGCGTTCTCTGAAACATTAGGCAGAGAGAGGAGCCAGTATTTTTACCAGGTCAACCAGTAGCCGAGGGGAGTATTTGCTGGCTCCATCCTCCCTGGCTCCTTGGCCATCTCAGGACGTCTGAGAGTCCTTCACTGAGCACAGCAGTTTGTAATTACTTTACCTACCTGGTAATTTACCTTCATCTGTATCCCTCGCTTGGAAACTCCCTGTGAGCAAGGGCTGCGATGGGCGTGTCTCCCCAGTGCCTGAGGAAGGCTCTCCATGTGCGTTTATGGAATGGATGGGTGGACGAATGATTGGAATTTTTTTTAAAAAATAGAGGACTTAAGAGAAAATAGAGTTCACCTCCAGATGCTTCCCTAAAATACCAGCCACTCCTTTACAGCTCCGTGTCTTTTCTTTGCCAGTTTTTTTTTTCATTTTTCAGTTTTATTAAGTAGAGTTGTTACAATATGACTGCATATATACAATGTATTGCATGTAGATACATATACACAATATACTGCACATTTTAAAAAGTTGCATATATGTACTGTTCATTGTTTCTAAGTACAGTTTAGAGCTTTAGCTTTTTTAATTTACTTAGTTATCAAAGGAATAAAGCCAACCACAAAATAAGAATCAACAGAATGCGGTGATCCAGTCATAAAGGACAGTCAGATGTGCTCGCACATATTCAAGAAATCAGTCCTCCAAGTTCTAAATAATAAGTGGTTCACTTGTGTCCTTTTTTTTTTTTCTAGATTCCACACACAAGTGATGTCGCATGGCATTTTTCCTTCTCTGCCTGGCTCACTTCACTCAGAATGACGGTCTCCAGTCCATCCATGTTGCTGCAACTGGCACCATTTCACTCATTTTTACAGTGCAGCACCATTTCTTGGAATCTTGCTGGGTTTTCTGGACGGCATGTCATGCACATCTTTGTCAAGGAGACTCTGGGGGAGTTCACGGGGACAGAGGGATGGAGACTGGAGGCGCTGAGTCCCAGCTTCAGCCTGGTGATGGGGCCGTCTCCCTCCTCGAACTTCCCCTGTCATTTCTTCTCTGACCCATGGGTTATTTAGCTACGTGTTGACTAACTTTCAAATACTTGGGTTTTTCTACTTGTCTTCCAGCTACTGAGCTCTGATTTAATTCCATCGTGGCTGGAGAAGGTCGTTTGGATGTGCCGGAATAACTGAGTATCTATTTGGAAGAAAGGAAACTCTACCTTTACCCCACAGTACACACAGAAATTAATTCAGGAGAGGTCATAGATCTAAATGGACAGACAAGGACCGTAAAACCTTCTAGAGGAAACACCAGGAGAATATCTCTGTGACTTTGAGACAGGCGAAACATTTCGTGGACAGGACGTAGCAACAACAACACAGAAAGTTAAATGCTTAGACTTTTCGAAATTAAAAACTCTGTTCATCAAATCAAAAGGCACCATTAGGGATGTGAAAGGAAAGCCACAGACTTTAAAAAATTCACAAAATATACATTAGACGATGGACTCACATGCAGCCTATTTAAAGGACTCCGACAGCTCAATAAAAGGAGGAACAACCCAAATGAAAGAAGGGTGAAACACATGAACAGGCGCTTCACTGGCCGTCTGACCCCCCAGGGATGTTTGCTTCCGTGGCTCACTGAGCGTCTCCTGGCTCCTGGTGTTGGTGCCTGGTTTTCTTGGCCAACCACTCCACTTTCCTTCTCTGTGCACGTGTTTGGGTGGATCTCTTCCCCTTCCGGTTACTCTAACAGAGAGTCTGCCCAGAAATGCCACATGACCCTGTCAGAGCAAGGGAGAGGCAATGCCAGGACTTAGAACTGCGGGAGAGTCTCTCATCCCCACCGGACCTGAGCTGGAGAAGCATAGACCAGAGCTGCTGGTGTCCAGCAGGCTTTGCCACTGGGAGACCCGTCTGAGAGTAGATCTGACAAAGGAAGAAGCAGAGCCAAGGGGAAGAGCAAGAACAAATCCCAAAGCAATTGCTTGAATCCCTGGATCCAACCTAGCCTGAAGCCCAATGCGGTAGATCGCAAAAATGGCCGCACAGCCTTCCCAGCTCTGTGAGACACCTCTTTGCATGGCGACTTTAGAGTCCTCCCGATCGCGGGATTGGGTCTCTCTCTCTCTCCCCCGAGTTGAATCTGGGCTTGGCCACATGACTGCTTTGGCCAATGCAACAGTAGCAAGTGTGACCCAAGCGGAGACTGGGAAGGTGGCTGTGTGCAGGGCTGCTCTCTCTGCTGCTCTTGGGCTAGCCTGCTGGACGGTGAGAGACACGTGGCCCAGTCGCCCCCATCATCTTGCTGGCCTCCAGCACCACCCAGAGCCACCTGGCCAGCATGTGACTCAGGACATCTTGGCCCATGGCCCCCAGTGTAATGGCCTCAGCTGATGGCAAGCTGCCCAGCTGCCTCCCAGCCGCATGAGCAATGGCACAACCCTGGCGGTGCAAGCCGTCATGTTTTGGGCTGTTTTGCTTCACCACAAAATCTAAAGTGACTAGCGCCCAAGGTCAACGTCTGGGCTCTTCAGTTACGCAAGACGAAGAAATCCTGATTTTTTTAAACTTCGGCCTGCTGTAGTTGGGCTTATGTCCCTTTCAAGGAACAAGCCCAAAGTCTGAGCTCTCTCTACCTGCCATGTCACCCTGGCAGCGGCTCACGGGTCTCACGCAAGCGTTGGTCTAAAGCTTGGCTTTTGAACTTGCACACGTATGTGAATCTCTACGTGTCCGAATCTACAAGTGAGTTAGACTCACCCAGCCTTACTCGAGGCGGGTGCCCATGGATGGAGCAAACAGAAGAGCCGAGTCCAGCTGTGTCTCTGACGCCCGCCGCGGTCCCGCCTGCCGGTTTCGCCGGCCACCCCCCATCATCCTGCGGGCCTAGGTTGACTCTCCCTCAAAGTCGCCTTCCGGAAGCTTCTCCCATTGGCCGGCCTCACGTGCAGATGTAGGTGACATGTGCATGTTCTCACCCCAGTCCTCTGAGAGTGACCCATTTCCTCTCCGATTCTGGGACGAGCTGGGCTCACCAATTAATCACGGCAGCCTCAAGCAGAGCCTCATCCTCTCCACCTGGGGGAACGGCAAACGTCCAGTCAGGACGGACCTGTGAGGCTGGGAGTCTCCCAGGGTCGTGGGGGGGGGGGGCTGAGTGGGGCCCACCCTCTGGAAGAGACTCGAGAGAGACTCGAGGGAGACTACAGACCCAACCTGCCTTGAACACTTCAAACCAGTCCTTCCTGCCCACCTCTCAAAGGCAGATCCTGAGGCTGGGGATGGGAAGACAGGGTTCCTCTCCTAGAACCCACTGGTCTTCAGGGATCAAAACAAGGGACCGACTCAAGAGAGCCAGACTGTCCCCAGCCCGTCCAGGGGCTGTGTCTCTGGAGCTGGATGTGGAAGGAGACAGGGAGACAGCCAAAGCAAGCGTGCAGGGTTCCTGTCTGAGGCTGGTCTGGCCAAGGGATGCCCAGAGCTGCCCACCCCAGGGAGGCGGTGTCTGCTTCGGGCATCGGTGCTCCCCTCTCCATCTCAAAGCAGCCCTTAGCAGGTCTCGATTCCCAAGCTGCTGACTCTGAATGAGCGTCCAGAGCAGCAGCCCAAGGGCCGCTGTGGCCGGCTGGCTGGCTGGGCAGTGGTGGCACCAGACCCTCTGGGAGGAGGAAATGGCAGGGAGCATCTTGAAGTAGTGCCAAGGACCGGCCGACCTGAGGCACATGCGGGCACGAGGGGATTCCCACCTCAGGCGCCGGGCAAGCCAGAGCCCTAAGGGGAAAGGTGCCGTTGCGTAGGTTAGAACCAAGTTTCCTGTGAGTGCCCGACCTACTCCCCCCCACCCAGGCTCTTCCTGCCCCTCAGCGAGGCCAGGATGGCCTCGAACAGTCCTCTCCCTCTGTGCTCCGCCCAGGGGACTGGCCTCTGCCTCCCAGCCCGCTGGCCCCACTGGTCTGCCTGGTTCCTGAGCCTGCCCGCTGCTGCTCCCATCCAGGAGGGACCACCCCCTTTTCAGGCTTGGCTGCCCAATGCCCATCCGGGCAGAGTTCTGAGCCCCCGGCATTGAGGAGGGGAGGGCAGACTTGAGATGGACTAGCCCCTCCTTCAGGAGGGTTCCTGGGTCGGGAGATAAGGCAGAACCACCCATGACCCTACAGTCGCAGCCACGGTCCCTGAGATGCTGGAGAAAAGAGCTTCACAGACCCTCGCAGGACACAGAGGTTCTCCCACCTGCAGCTTGCGCCCTGATTCTCTGGGCAGAGGCAGCGATCCCAGTGGTAGCAGGGACAGCAGGGCTCCCCAGGCTTGGTTGGGAGGGCAGGGAACTTCCCCAGGGCTGGAAGTCCCATGGCCGACCTCAGGGTACTTTGGGGACATGGGACCATTAGGACAGGGAGATAGCAGGATGCAGTGATGAAGACCGAGGGTCTGGAGACCAGCAGTCGTCCACAAATTCACCTTCTAGGGGTCTGCTTTCCCCATCTGCTTTGCGAGATAATATGGATCACTCCCCGTGGGGATGTGGGGGATAAAATGTAACCGTGCCTGGCAAGCCCTCGGCTGAGCATCTCCCTAATACGGTGCAACCTCTAAATGGGAGACAATATGACTGTTGTTGCACTGTCATCGTCACCACCACCACCAGCGTCGCTGTCATCGTCATCGTCACTGCTCTTACAGCTGGTCGTGGGACCACCACTGAATATGGATGGCACCAGCATCCCGTCTCCGCCCCGGCCCTGGTCAGCCTGGACTCGGGGAAACTGCCTGCTCAGCTCTGCCCGTCGTGAGCTCTCAGCCGGGGCCTGAGGAAGGGTGTCATCAGTGAGCCCCGGCATTGGTGCCGGCTTTGCCACCACATCAGTGAAGGGCAGGGCCCTGCACCCTGGGACACATGGCGAGAACATCTCAGGTCTGCAGAAAAGGCGATGGCAGGGGCCCGAGTTGGGGGGGAGCCTGCGCCGAGGGAGCCTGATGCTCTGGTCTCCCACCCCCCAGGACTGGCCTCTCCCCTCCTGTCCGGTGAAGCGACCCTGAGTCAGGAAAGAAGCGGCCGCTGGCTCCTGTCTGTGTGAGCTGGCGCCCACGCCTCATGGTGTTCTTCGTTGGGGGAAAACCGTGTACGTCATAAAAACTTTCAACAGTAAAAAGGCTACTACAGGTTAAGATCGTTTTTTTTAACCTGTCTTTTCTCCACATTTTAAACCACGTGATTGAAGTAGCTGTGCTCATAGTGGCCTGGTCTGAAGTTGGTTAAATTTCATCTGTTAATAGATCGCTTAGATGAGATAACCTGGGGGTTTCTGTTGGGTTTTTCGGACACAGTAAATGGAGATTTGGTAACAAGGGCGTGTTACCCTGTGACCGGGTAACAATAAAATTGCAATTTGTCATTTCTTTTCATGCTCATAATTTGAAGACTGGAGAAAATGGGGGGCTGGTTGAACAGAGGCAGCCGTGGTCCCGCACGGGTGGGACTTAGAGTGGCCCCGAGGGGCACGCGGGGCACAGAACTGGTTTGTGGTTCCTTCCTCTTTTCTCAGCACTGCCCTGCTGGCCTCCTCGGGGGGGCCCTGCAGGGCCCTCCCCCACCGCTGTCCGAGAGTTTATTGCTTCACCCAGAGGACACCTGGCTGCTTCCGCGAGCCCCACCCAGCACCCGTCAACCTGTAGGAGAACCACGCTGTCGGTCCCCAAGGCTCAGGCCTTTTCTGGCCTCATTTGGCTGGTTCTGCCCCCGCCCTGCCAGAGGGACCTGGCTGGAGTCAGTGGGGGCTGGGCTGAGGGTGTGACACCGGCCAGGAGACCCAGGGCACCAGGCAAGTGGGACGTGCCCCCCAGAAGACACAATGGAGGAGGGAGAGGTGCCCACGGGGAGGTCCCCGGGAACCAAGAGGGGTGGGTGTAGCTGACCCCAATGCAGGGGTGCCCCAGGCTTCCAGGTGCCAAACGGTCACCCCAACAGAACATTCCTTTTGTCCAGGTCAGATTTTTTGAGGTGAACAACGTGATGATTTACTGCGTGTATCCACCGTGTAAGTTAATTAACATCCATCCCCTTGCCCGGTTACCATTCTCTAAGTGTCCAGGACAGAAGTGTTTACTTCTGGCCACCACGCTGTCCCATAGGTCCTGCACTTCTGGACCTTCGTGCTGTTTGAACAGCATTTCCTCCTCCCCCACCGCCATCCTACTCTCTGGTTCTGCAAGTCCGGCTTTTTCGGATTCCACACGTAAGTGAGATCATACCACATCTGTCCTTCTGTGTCCAGCTCTGTTCACTCAGCACGACGGCCCCCAGGTCCCTCCATGCTGCCACCCAGGTTGTGCGAGGCATGGGTGGCCACGGTCATCACTAAGGCTCAGGGTCACCCCTCTGCTCATTGTCCACCTACCTGCCTTAGACAGAGTCAGCCTGCAGGCCGAGGGTGCTGGCACGTGGGTACTGAGCCCCTCGCTCCCGCCTTCAGTGACCTGGGCGCTGGTGCTGTCAGCCCAGGGAGCCAGTGAGGAAGTGGGGCTCTGACAGGGAGGTGTGGCTCTGCCCGAGGTCGCGTCTCCCCTCAATGGCACGGCTAGAATTTAAGCCCGGGTCTGCCTGACTTAGAGTCAGTGTCCTTTCAGATCCTGCAGCCTCTGGGCTACTCGGACAAGACGGACAATGGGGATTCCCTGCCGCCAACGCCCCTGCCTCGCTGCCAGCCCCACCCCTGTCCCTGACCTGATGGATGTGTCTCAGACAAGGCTGCCTCTCAGCCTGCCTCGGAGCGTGGCTTTTTACACCAAAGGACCCAACCTGCAGGCACTCGGGCATCAGCACTTGTTGAGAAGAAGGTTCTAGAAGACCAACACCAGGCAGGTGGTCAGGCCCCTACTCCTCAGATGACTTTCAGATGTGACGTCTTAGTTCCCTGGAAGCAGGAAATATTCTTGCTTCTTTTGTGACCAGTTGGAAGGAGGCCCAGTAGAAATCTGGGCTCAGAGTAGGAGCAGAGTGCCCCCCCATCTGGTGGCCTCAAATAACAGCCATTCATCAGCTCATGGCTAAGTGCCCCGAGGACTCGGGCTGGGCCCAGCTGGCTGGTTCTTCTGCTGGTCTCAGCTGGGCTCACTCGCTGTGTGTGGTCAGCTGGTGGTCAGGTGGCTCACTCCCATGTTGCCTGCTCGTTGGCAGAAGGTCAGCCAGAGCTAACAGGGCCATTGTGCCATGTGTCTGCCATCATCCTGGAGGGGGGCGGTCCACCAGGTACAAGGGGGCAGCTGCAGCATTTCCAAGGGCAAGTCCAACACACAAGTGCTTTTCAAGCCCCTGCTTATATGACCTTTGCCATTGTCCCATTGTCCCAAACTTGTCACATGACCAGCCCTTATTAAGGGGCAGAGACACGGACTCCACCCCCTGATGGGAGGGAAAGAATTTGTGGCCAGTTTTGCAATCTGCCATAGCAGCTGCTCACAAGACAGGGATCTGTCGCCTTGTCCCCTGTGCCCCTTGCCAGCTGGCGCATGTCCCTTGTGGCCACAATGGCCCCATATCACTGTGGTTTGCTTTCTGGAATACCTCTCTCTCATACAGTGGCAGAGCTCGCCCAGGAATTACGGCAAACATATCTGTTTCCCCAGCTTCTAGAAGAGGGTCTGGGGAAGGCTTACTCGGTGAATGTTTATTAAACAAGTCATTGAATTTGTTGGATTGGATTGAAAGTGAAAATGGCTGTAGGTGAGCAGTGTTTTAATTAGGCCCAGGATCTGGAACTCCAGATGGGCAGAATACAAATTAGTAGAGCTTTTTAGAAGCATCCCCTTAAACCACAAGTTCAACGTGATTTGACCGCCCCTGAAATGTTCCAGGACACCTGCTGTGACCTAGCAGAACTTCCCGTGGATCACAAATGGGCATGTCCCTGTTAGCAAGTCTAAACTGGTACTGCTCGCTGCCCAGCAGGCCAGCAAATCAAGGGATGAGTTGCTGGGGCAAGGAATAGTGACTATATTTGGAAAGCCAGCAGACTGAGAAGACGGTGGACTAGTGTCCCAAAGAACAATCTTGCCTGAGTTAGAACTCATGCTTCTTTCATACTAAAAGGGGAGGGGGTGAGTCCAGAGGGGAGGTGTTAACTTCCTCCTGCTTGCAGTCATTCACAGGTGGTCAGGATGTTTCCTGTGAGCTAAACAAAGATATTTTAGCTTAATGCTCATTACCTGGGAGGCAGGGTTCCCAGAGATGAGCCATTATGTATAACTTAATCTTATAGGCAACATCCTGTTAGTGACTAACTTGTAGCAAAGGCAAAGAATGCAAAGGTTAAAGCAAAGGAAACAGATCCAATATGGAGTCAGATTTATTCTTCCCTGTTACATTCCGAGCCTCTCCTGGGTCATAGACCCACTGAGAAGCTTAGGGAAGCAATGGACCTTCTCTGCAGAAAATGCACAACTGCACTGTGCGCGTCAGGGCTCAGTTGTGGAGAACAGCTCCCACTCCAGTTAGTTTAAGCAGAAAGGAATTCGTCACGGGCCAGTATAAGGTGATTGAATCATAGGTCAGGTTGGAGAAACAGATGATGAGCTGCAGATTCAGGAATGACCTTGAAAACATAACTGGCCCAACAAAGGAGCTCTTGGCTCACCAGAAGCCACTTGCTTAGCCAAGAAGCTACCATATTCCGTTATACACACACACACACACACAAACATACACACACACACACATATATATACACCATATCTTCTTTATCTAGTCATCTGTTGATGGACACTTTGGTTGCTTCCATATCTTGGCAGTTGTAAATAATGATGCCACGAACACTGGGGAGCATGTACCTTTCCAAATCAGTGTTTTCGTTTTCTTTGGATAAATACCCAGGAGTGGAATTACTGGTCATGCAGTAGTTCTGTTTTTAGATTTTTGAGGAAACTCCAGACTACTTTCCATAGTGACTGCACCAGTTTACATTCCCATCGACAGTGTAGGAGGGGTCCTTTGTCTCCACAGCCTCACCTACTTGTGGTCTTTTTCATACACAAAAATAAACTCAAAGTGGATTACAGACCTAAATGTAAGATCTGAAACCATAAAACTCCTAGAAGAGAATGCAGGCAGAACACTCTTTGACATAAATCGTAGCAACATCTTCTGGCTCTGTCTCCTAAGGCAAAAGAAACAAAAGCAAAGCTAAACAAACGGGACCTCATTAAACTTGAAAGCTTCTGCACAGCAAAAGAAACCTTAAACAAAATGAAAAGGCAACCTACTGAATGGGAGAAAGTACTTGCAAATAATATAACCAGTAAGGGGTTAATATCCAAAATATACAAATAGTTCATACAACTCGATATTAAAAAAAAAAAAAAACTGGTTAAAAAATAGGCAGAAGACCCGAATAGATATTTTCCCGAAGAAGACCAAGACGGCCAGCAGCTACTGAAATGACACTCAGCATCACTCATCATTGGACAAATGCAGAGCAAAACCGCAGTGAGGTATCACCGCGCACCTGCCGAGTGGCCGGCATCAGGCAGGCGTCCAGGTGATTCCGACACACTGTACGTTTGAGAACCACTGGTTTATGCCAACCTCTCGTGCTTGCAGAGAGCTTTACTGCGTATGAAATGTCTTGCGCGTGCTGTTTCGCATTCATTCTTACGACAGCTCTTCTGGGGAAGATAGAGATAAGGACAGAGGCCGAGAAAAGGATGGAGACAGAGCAGATGGTCAGAAAGGATGACTGATGAGCAGAGGGCGGCTCCGAGGGATCGTGTGACTTGCCTGAGGTCGCAGGTCACAGCAGAACCAGGATTGACAAGCTCCTCTTTCCTCGCTACTCCATCCTCCTTCAGAAAGGAAGGTTGTTTGAAAGTCGTGTTGACTTTTTCCTTAAAGTCCAGGCTTCCATCCCACCTAGTGCGGCAAGATGGCACCACGAGCCTGAGGTCGCAAGGTCGCCCTGACCGTGATGACTCACTGCTCCAGGTAGACCAGCCCGCCCCCCTCCTCCTGTGCCCACCTCCTGATGGCTGAGCCTGGTGGCCGGCCCACCCCAGGGCAGGCAGACCGCAAACCTGATGGCTCAGTTGTAACTGCCAAGTCAGTTCAACTATTACATTGCTTAATTTTTATTTTTAAATGATCCATTTTCTTAAGTTATGCCCTTTTCTCAAGGGACACACAGTCACAGATTCTAGCATCTTCTACAAATAAATAAGCTTTGATGCTGGAAAGTCTTAGGTGCACATTGACTTTGGCCAGAGTTAGGGGACGCCTTGAAGACTGTCTGGGTCTAGCTCTTCACGGAGATACAGAAACCAGGAGTTGCTTTGTTCACTAGAATGTTGGTGTTTAAGAATACCGGGATGTTAAACCAGTCTTCTCATCTGGAATCTTTTTAGTTTAACATGGTGTCATGATTTGCTTTAAAAAATTACCAACTTTTAGCAATGACTTGAACAGAAATAAAATGTAAGAATAAGCTCACAGTATTGTCCTTATTTCAAAGTACAAAAAAAAAAAGGTTTCTCTGAAAATGTTAAATTACCAGGTTCCCAAGTTAAGCTCTTTTTCTCCTGAAGTCTGAACAAACTCGAGTATTATATAATCCCTAAGCACGTGAGCAGTTCCATCAAACCTTGCCCGTAACTGCTCTGAGCTCCAGAACTTCTTCTGGACCGCTCTTTAAGACCACAGCATCTGGTTTACAGTAACTCTTGGTGAATATTTAATAATAATGATAATAGCTCATGTAACCCAATCAAAAGGTGGGCAGAAAGCCTGAGCGAACATTTCTCCAGTGAAGATACACCAGTGGCTGATAAGCACATGAAAAAGCGCTCAACCTCGCTAATTATCAGAGAAATGCAAACCAAACTACCATGAGGTGTGCCCTCCTACCATCAAAATGCCCATCATTAAAAAGTCCACAAAGAATAAATGCTGGAGAGGGTGTGGAGGAAAGGAAACCCTTCCACACTATTGGTGGGAATGTAGTTTGGTGCAGCCATTATGGAAAACAGTATAGGGATTCCTTAAAAAACTAAAAATAGACTTACCATATGACCTAGCAGTCCCATTCCTGGGCATATACCTGGATACCTGGAGGGGACTCTGATTTGATAAGACACCTGCACCCCAGTGTTCATAGCAGCACTATTTACAATAGCCAAGACATGGAAGCAAGCTAAATGTGCATCAGCAGATGACTGGATAAAGAAGGTGTGGTATATTTCTATAATGGAATACTACTCAGCCATGAAAAGGAATGAAATACGCCATTGGCGGCAACATGGATGGACCTGGAGATTATCATGCTAAGTGAAGTAAGCCAGAAAGAGAAAGAAAAATACCACAGGATATCACTTAAATGTGGAATCTAAAAAAAAAATGACACAAATGAACTTATTCACAAAACAAAAACAGACTCACAGACGTAGACAACAAACGTATGGTTACTGGGAGGAAAAGGGGGTGTAGAGGGATAAATTGGGAGTTCAGGATTTGAAGATAAAACTACTATACATAACAGATAAACAACAAGGTCCTTCTGTAGAGCACAGGGAACTATATTCAATGCCTTGTAAAAGCCTATAATGAAGAACAATATGAAAAGGAATATATATATGTGTATGTGTATAACTGAATCACTACACTGTACACCAGAAATTAACACAAAATTGTAACCTGACTATGCTTCAATTGAAAAAAGCAACTAAGGGAGATACAGTCTTACACCCATTGCACTGGCAAGTATTTAAGTCTCACAACGGCGTTGTAAATGAGGTGACAGGGCAATGAAAATTCCTCTGCATTACCTAGAGCTTGTAAATTCACACCACCATTTTGGAAAGTAACTTAATATTATGTAGTAAAGTTTCACCACAACAATAAAAAGTAATGATGCTAAAATAAGAGTTAACATTTATTGAGCTCTTATTACCCACGGGGCACTGTTCCAAGCCCCTTACATGGAATTACTCTTTGAATCAACTGCAGCTATATCATATTCTCCACTGTACAAATGAAGAAACTGTGCTATAGGAAGTTAGGTAACTTGCTTAAGGTCATACAGCCTGTTTGAAGCAGACTACAAACATAGGTGTTTTGACTGCAAACCTGTACCCTTACGTAGTATGACCTCAGTATTTAACAAATGAGTGAGGGATGGATGGATGGATGATGGATGGATGGAGGCATGGATGATAAATAGATGGATGGATGGGGGAGGGAGGGATGGATGGATGATGGACAGATGGATGAATGGTTGGAGTGAGGGAAGGATAAATGGATAGATGGATGGATGCTTGATGGATGGATGATGAATAGATGGATGGATGGATGAAAATAAAGAAAAGGAATCTTCTCTAGTCTGGATCTTCTCTAGCCTGGTGCCTCAATTCCTGAGCATCCAGCACTAAGTGCGCAGAGGCAGGCTTGGCTGGACCGGGGACCGCACCCAGAGCTGCAGTGGCATCCTCTGTGAGCCCGGGAGGGTGCTGCAGTTGAAGTTGCAGTTGAGTCAGGGAGCCCTGGGAGTGACAGTGTAGCCCCAGCTCGAGCCTTCCTACCACCCTTCCTCACCCTCCCTCACTGCTGTTGCCCAGCCTGGAGCACAGTGAGTCCCATAGTCTGAGATCTGAAGTCAAGCTGACCCCCCAGGAATGATTATCCATGGGGTCTGCGCTGCCCATGGCACGTGACTCCTTGGGCTGAGAGAGGAAAGCTAGTCAAGGGCAAGGACCAACTCTCCAGGAACAGGAGCGTCACCTGGGGGCCGAGCTTACCGTTATTTACCCCAATCCCTCAGTTGGCTTTTAACAAAGCAATTTTCAGCATCCAATTAAGCCGTAATGGACAATTAGGATCACTAATTGTTGTGTATTTAATAGGAGGAGCTCACTCCCGAGTAGTTAATGTAAATCACTTGCTGGATGCTGATAATTACACTGCTTTGCAGAAACCAGGCAAGCCAGATTTCTGGGTACATGTGTATGAAACTCATTATTGAGGACTCTTGATTCACTTTTTCCCAGTACTTGCTTCTGACTGTGCTGTCAGACCCCTTCTCAGCCCTGCTTTTCCCCCCGAGCAGCAGGTTACCCGAGTACTAGCTTACCCCAATTCTGCCACCATTTGGATACTTCTGGTTACTACAGAGAGGCAGACCCACGCCGGTCAAGTGCCCGGCACTGAGCCTTAGCTGTGTGACCTTGAGTGCTCCCCTTTGGGTCCTCTAAAATGGGGCTCATCATAGCACCGCCTTCTTCCACGATCACAGCGCAGACTGAGGGAGGTGACACGCGGTGAGCCCTTCGAGCAGGACTGGCATAAAGCAAGTTATGCTTTTATTAGGACTGAGGCAGTCTCCTTATTTGTTCTAACTTGATCCTGTTTGTTTTTTAACGTTGACGTCATATTTGATTCCAGGCCTTTCTCCCTCTGTGCTCCCACTGTCTCAGCCCTGACTTCTGCCCTGGCCAAGTGAGGGATGGGTGGATGTGTGGGTGGGTGGGTGAGTAGGTGGAGAGATGGTGGATGGACAGATGGAGAGATGGATGGATGAAGAGATGGATGAATGGGTGACTAGAAGGAGGAGTGGGTAAGGGGGTGGATGGATGGATGGACGGAGAGACAGATGGATGGGTAGGTAGATGAATGTGTGACTGGAGGGAGATGTGGGTGGAGGGATGGACAGATGAATGTAATACTTGATTCCACGTCTCTCTCTGCCTAAGTCCCCTCCCACTGCCCCAGCCCTGACTTCTGCCAGGGTAGCTGCCGAGTGAGGAGCGTTGAAGGTCTGTTTCTCTTGTGTCCCACCCTCTTTGCTGCACTGGGTGCTCCAGCATGGGTGGGGGGAGGGAGGGAGAAGAGACGGCTCCTTACCTGACTGTCCAGGATAAGGCTGCCATCCCTTCCTTGGTCAGTGTGGCCGCTGTGGCTGGGCCTGGCTGTGGGGAAGGTGTGACTTCCATGAACTCTGCCCACCCCTGCCAGGCAGCTCTGCTGGGGAAGGAGGCCCCAGTGAGTCTCTGCATTCTATCTGCCCTCATTCCCAAGCTGTGAGTGCCTCCCTGGCCCCGACCCTGCTCCAGGGTCCTCAGGAAGCCCCAGCAACCATCTCATCCATCCTCGGGCCCCCAGGCTCAGGCATGCCCCCGCGTCTGCACCACTCGGGGCCCCAGGGACGTCTGTGCCTGACAATCCCGGGCACAGGAGCAGGGGGGCTGAGCACCAACCAAGGGGAGAGCGAACCGCCCGTCCACCCTTTCCGAGCACGCTGGAGTTTTGGTAGCCAGGGTCCCTGGCCGCCGGGAGGGAAGCCCCCTGTCCATGGTGCTGAGAGGGGACATGGCTTCTCCGCATGCACACTGTGCTCCTGAATGGGGAGCCCCCTGCTTCCCAGCTGCCCATGCTTGGCTGGGGGTCGGAGGGGTGGGAGAGGGGTGGAGGGTGGCTTTGGTTTTCCCCTGAACCCCTGCCCCCTGCTGGGTGGTGGCCCAGCGGCCTGGGGTCCTCTGCACTTGGTGAACACAACTCTTCTTCTCAGTCGCCCCCAGTTCAGACCCAAGACCCCCTAACTCCTTGACATTACCTTTCTCTGATGAAAGTAGAGACTTGAAGACAGGGCTTCCTGACTTCCACCCTCCTTACCCTCACGAGCCCCTGGCAGGAAGAGGACTTTTGGTGAACGAGAGAGTGAGGGAGCGAGTGGGCGAGCACATCGCCAGGAGGAGGGGTGTTCTGAAGCCTGGTATTTGGGAAAGATCGTCCAAGCCCAAATCTGAGTGCAAGATTCAGCTCCAAATACACAGAAAAGGAAGAGCTTAAATACCCACGAACCCTGCGGTTGGGTCCCAGACCTCGCGACTCATCTTTCATTACAAACTTAATTTTTAAAAGTGGGATTTATTGGCCTCTCAAGTGAGCCTAGGCGGAATTCAGGTCTGGTTGGTTCAAGCCGTGCTGTGAGGAATCAGAATCTCTCTGTCTTTCCCTTTCATTTTCTTTCCCTGTCTCTGTCTCTTTGTCTCCCAGTGTCTCTCTCTTCCCACCTCTTCCTCCCTCTCTTTCTCCCCTCCCCACCCCTGGGTTCTGCAATGGCTTCACCCTCAAGCAGGCTCCCATGGTGGCAGCTTGAGGGCTGCCAGCAGCTCCAGACTCCTCTCCTCTCTAAGAGGGGAGCTCCCCCACTGCCAGCGTCCTGGAGTTGAGTCTCACTGGCCCGGCTTGGGTGGCATTCCACTGGGGCTTGTCAGCCATGCTTTGGTCGTATGCCCGCACCTGCAGGAGAGGGCAGGTTGGAACCTCATCCAACCACATCGAGAGAAAAATCCAGAAGGAGAACGGTCGCTGGACCACACAGGTATCACCCATCCCGACCTCCCATCTGGGATGCGCTGTGTCCCGGATCCTGGTGCCCTCGGCCCCACGAGCCTGGGGTGCTGGGAAGTGGCTCCCTGGGGGGCGCCTGAGACGCAGGCGAGGCTGGGGCTGTGCCACAGGCTGCTGTGCAAGAGGGCCGCTCTGGACTCCCCAAGAGGGGGCGTGCCGACGCGGTTCTTGGCGTTTTGCACAATTTATCTTCCAGATGAACCCTGAATCATCTTTTCAAACTCCATCCAAAAGAATCTCCCTGGGATCTGATTGGGGCCGCGCTGGATTTCCGGGGGAAGCAGGGGGAGCTGACAGTTTACGCGGGGCCCCCACCCCCGAGGGCGTTGTTTCTTCGCTGCGCTTGAGCCTCCTGCGCCTTGTCGGCAGCAGTTTGTGGTTTTCCTAACGTGCGTCTCACGCATGTCTTGTTAGTTTACTTTTCCTTGCCAGGGGTTTTGTCACATTTGTCGCCTTTTTCCTATTTAGTTTTTGAATTGATTATTGAAGATGCATCATGTAGGGTCATTTTGGCTCCCAGGTGATAAAGAAAAACTCAATAAAAACTTATAACCAAAAGAGGGTTTGTGATTTATTATCTGATTAAACTGGAAAATCGAGGTCTGGCTGGTTTCATTTCTCAAAGGGTCAAACTGCTTATCCTTCCCCACCTTGTGTCTCCTCATATGTGTCAGTTAAGGAAACAGCCGCCCTTTTAACAGATAACCCTCAGTCTCAGCGGCTTAACCCCACACAAGGATGTTCGTTCCGCATCTGACGGTCTCGGTGCCTCTTCTCTGAGCAGGGAGTCCAGGACCCAGCCTCCATCTTCAAGGGCAGCTGAAGGTCGGCTCCCATCCAGCCAGCGGGCGGGAGGCGCACGAGCGGAGGGCGGTGTGTGCCTGGTGCTGACGGGTCTGCACGGAGGAGGGGAGCACCGAAGGGTGAGTGAATAAACAAAGCGAGGTCCGTCCACACGATGGGGTAACAGTCAGCAGTGAGTTACTGACACGGGTTCCAACACAGATGCACACATGCAAGAAGCCACATACAGAAGACCGCGTGTTGTGTGATTCCGTTTTTGTGAAATGTCCTGAACAGGGAAATCCACAGAGATGGGGGAAGGCGGGTGGTTGCCAGGGGCTGGGGGGGCAGTAACTGCGGGTGGACACAGCGTTTCTTTTAGGGTAGATGAAAATGCTTTTAACTTAGATCCCCGTGATGGTTGCATGACTGTGACTACTCAAAACGCTAAATTACACACAGGAAGTGGGTGAATTTTATGGTATGTGGATTATGTCTCAATAAAGATTTTTTTTAAACTGTGAGCAAAAATGCAGACGTTCTCAGATAGATATAAGAGTTTATCCCCAGCACACTGGTGCTAAACGGACTTTTAAAGGAACAAATCCAAGTCAGATTAAAACACAGAAGTGAGATACGGGAGGAGGGGCTGGAAGGAAGGAGCCCCACAGGCTGCAGAGGTGGTGGGATTAATAAGTCCACCTCCAACCTTACGTTCAGCAAGACGTGAAGACCTTGTGGCAGCCACGAAAGAAAAATAACAGATACACTTCCAAATCAGTAGCAGAATAAAGAAAAGTGAGTCATTCCAGCAGAAGGCGTGTCAAAAGAAAAGAAAAGCACCCAAAAAAGTGGTGTGAGAACAAGGCAGTGTATCCGGGATCGCGGCTGAGGAGAACGGCCGGTTCACATTTCCCCTGCAGCGGCTGTCGCGCCAGAAAGGCAGGAGCGAGTGCCGTGACGGAGACAGTAGGCAAGCGGTTACTATCCGGCCCTTTTCAGAAAGTCTGCTGCCCCGTCCTAGGACATTCTGCCTCGTTAAACCAGGTGCGTGCACAGAGAAAAAAATGTGTCAGTGAATGTATGTATGTTCATGTCTAACTGAAAAATTGTGCTCTGCACTGGAATTTGACACAACATTGTGAAATGATTATAACTCAATAAAAATATTTTAAAAAAAAGTATGCCTACAAAAAAAAAAAAAAAAAAAGAAAAGACCTATCATTTGTCACTTGGATTCTTGGCACTGTCTTTTAAACCATGTTTGCTAAAATAATGTACAACTTTAGAACACAAAAAAATTGTATCATTTAAATGATTAAAATATTTTTTAAATAAAAAAATGAAGTTCAAAACAAAAAAACATAAAATAAAATAAAAATAAAAATAAATAAAGTAGCACACCTTTATACAAATAGAAAGTAAAGAATGATCTGGGCTGTGGGTTTCATTCCATTTTTAAAAAAAAATTCAACACAGGCTTTTACAAAAACAGCTTTGTTGTGGTATAACTTCTGTACAGTAAACGACACATATTTCAGATGCACAATCTGATGGATTCTGATGGACGTGCCCTCTGTGAAACCACCACCACAACCACGACAGCTAGCAGCTCCACCCCTCCTCAGGAGGCAACGCAGATCCTAAGATCGATCATCTCAAAACTGTCTCTGTATTTCGACTCCACTGCTTCTAACCATTGCATAGAACTAGAGGATTTATATGACCAAGTGCCATTTCTTGATTCCCCTGGTCTGTCCCCACGTCCACCTGCATCGCGTTCAGCACTATGGTGGGTCTTACACGAATGTCCCCTTACGGGGGTGGGGGTGAAGGTCACGTGAAGGCCACAGCTCTGCTGCGCTCGGGGGCACCTGTGAGCTCGCCCACAGCGGGAGGCTCCCCTCCCCACACCTCCCCTGTGCCCTCGGGCCAACCTGAGCAGCGCCTGCCTGCGCGGCACCTCACCCCTGCCCAGGGGGTCCTCCCTAGCTTGTAGAATCGACACTCCGACCAAACCCAAAGACATCTCTCAGTGAGTTGGAGCGTTGATTCATAATTTTATCATCCTCGGCTTTTTCCCTTCTGGAGATTGCCGATTCCCACACTTTGCCCATTTCCTATTATGCTTTCCTTATTTTTTTGTTCATTTCATTCATTCATTCATTCATTCAATCTCTCATTTGTTCAACAGATACCTGTTGACCAACCGTGGTGGACTGACATGCAGGGATGCAGAAGTGAGCAGACGCGCAAAGTCCCTGCTCTTGGAGGAGGGGTGGGGTGGGCCCTCCAGCTGGAGAGCAGACAGTTCTCACAGGCAAATGGAAACTCTGAGAGTGACAAGGGCCAGCACAGACACAGACAGCAGGATGTGGACAGACTGATGTGGGCAGGACTGTGAGACCAGGGACAGCCTCTCTGCTAACGAGAGTTTCCCAGAGACCTGACACACTGAGGGAGTAAGTCATGCGAGGAGCTGTCTGGGGCCCCTGTGTCCCAGGGACATGGTGGCCCTGAGGTGGGAGTGAGTCTGGATGCTCACAGACCAGCCTGCGGGCCAGTGTGACCCCAAGTGAGGGCGAGCATGTGTGTAGGGGGTGTGATGTCACACAGACCACAGCAGAGTGGGTCATGCCGGCAAAGACTCGGGTCAAGACTGTACGTTTCCTTCTGGGACCAGAGGCCATGGAGGGTTTTAAAAAACGTTTATTGTGGTAAACTACACATAACATGAAATTGACCATTTTAACCATTTTTAAGCGTACAGCTCAGCGGCCTCAGGCAGGTTCACAGTGCTGTACAACCGGCCCCCCTCCATCTCCAGAGCTCTTTAACGTCTGGCATAACAGAGACTCTCTCCCCATTAAACGCCACTCCCCACCTCCTCCCCCAGCCCCCGGCCCCCTCCATCCCACTTCCGTCTCTGCGGACTTAGCAGCACTAGGGACCTCGTGTTGGTGGAACCACGTGGTACTTGTCCCTTTGTGTCCCGTGTGTGTCACCGAGCCTGATACTCCAAAGGCTCGTCCATGTTGTGGGCTGTGTCAGAATGTCCTTCCCTTCCAAGGCTGAGTAATATTCCATCGTATGGTTGGACCACATTTTGTGTATCCACTCGTCCATCGATGGACACTTGGGTTGTTTCCACCTTTTGGCTGTTGTGAGTCGTGCTGCTTTGGTTGCTGGTGTACAAATGTGGCTTAAGTCCCCACTTTCAATTCTTTTGGGTTTATATTCAGAAGTGGAATTGCTAAATCACACGGTGCCCCGTGTTAGTTTTTGAGGAGCTTCCAAACTGTTTTCCGCGGTAGCTGCACCGCTTTACGTTCCCATCAGCAATGCACAGATTTCCGGTTTTCCCACAGCCTCGCCACCGTCACCTCTCCTGGAATTTCCAGCAGCCTCCTGCCTGGTGTCCCTGCAACTGCCCACCAGCCAGAGTGACCTTTGAAGTGCAAGTGTGGACACCACACTCCTCAGCATAGAACCCTCAGTGGAACGACAGTGAGACACCACGTCACACCCAACGGGGTGGCTGTCACCAAGCAAACAGGAAACAGCAGGTGCTGGCGAGTGGGGGTAGAGTGGATAAGATTTGCCACACTTTCGATGGAAGAGAAAAGTCATGAACTACGTTAAAGACTCTGGGTGGCGCTGTCACTGCCTTGCACAGAAACGAAGGCTGGTTTGGGGCGTGTTAACTCTGACTTGGGCTTCTCTGCATGTCCCACGTGATATCCCCTTTGCTTGGTGTACCCTGAAGCTAAATGCACCTAAAAGGTGAGAAGACTCAAGACATATTCTTGCTGGCTGCTCCCCCACCCTTGGTAGCTGAAATCTCTCTCTGATCTTCCAGTGATTTGGCTCGAATTCTGTTTCTTTGACATCTGCCTATTTTGTTCTTTTTCTGGCACATCTGTCACCTTATTTTCACTTTCCTCTGTAATTTCATGTTACGTGAGTTCTGTTTACCGCTACTTTCCCCCGGGTTGCCCATAAGTTATTTAAAACAATTGTCTAAAGTTTAATGCATGTGGTAGAAAAGTCAGAATATTATAAAGGGCACAGCTTCTTCTCCTTAGATTCCATTGTTCCCTTACAGGTAACAGAAGCATTACATAAGGTTTCCTGCCTTAGCAGTGCCCTGATTCATACCTTCAGTGACCGCCACCCAAAGTGAAACTCGTCATCAAGAAGGGCAACGTCTGAACGAGTCAAATGAGCCTGTGTACAGACTGGAGACAGGCTCACAGACACAGAAACCAAGCTATGGTTGCCAAAGGGGAGAGGGATGGGTGGGTGGGGCTGAACTGGGCGTTCGGGGTTAGCGGATACACATTAGTGTACGTAAAACAGATGAACAACAAGGACCTGCTGTACAGCACGGGGAACTGTACTCAGTTTCTTCTAAGATGCTATAAGGGAAAAGAATCTGAAAAAAATATACATGTGTATGTACATGCATAACTGAATCGCTTTGTTGTACACCTGCAACTGACATTGTAAATCAACTACACTTCAATAAAAAGTGAAAAAAAAAAAAAAGCAATGTCTGTGATGGAAACACCGTATCAGCCGCATTGTGCTGGGTGAGCAGCTAATGGGAACATGATGGCAAGTAACTTTTGCTAATATTTTCAGATTGATGGAAATCATGATACTTATTTTCAGGGCAGGGAGCAAAAAGAGAAACATCTGATGACTGAAAAAACCAAAGAAACCAACGCTGGACGTCGGCGATGGCATTGCACCCATGGTAGAGGACTGAGACGTACAGCAGGGGCTGCTGGAGCAGGCTTCCCCGGCCTGAGCTGCCTGCGCGGGTGCAGGGCTGGGGGCGGGTTGCACAGTTCTTCACGCCGAAGAGAGTGAGAGCACCTGGGCCTGGACAGCGCCGTGGCTTGTCCTCCTTGAAGTACAAGCATGCACATCGAACCTTCTTTCCTGCCAATATCTGGAGTCCACGCATGTCCGTATTTTCCACAAACCCACTTTCTTCCTCATTCCCACCTTGAACCCCATCCCCACCCCCATCTTGAGATCATCTGAGATTTTCTTGTTCCATATTGCTGTGAGTTTTTTTTTAAGCTCTGAATTAACACTTTCTGACATGTAGCTCCCCATTCGGTCCAATTCCTTACTCACCACTGTTTCTTTCTTAGGTAGTTTGTTTATTCATCTCATAGACAATCTTTGATTTTTTTTTAAGAGAAAGGGCACTTGATGGTAAATTTTCTGAGTCTTTGCCTGTTGCCAAAGTATTTTTTTCCCCAACATTCCAAACCCAGTCGGACGAGGTGTGAAATTTCCGGTTCAAGACCGACCTTCTACCAGAAATTGACACCTTGTAACTGACTATACATCAGTAAAAACTAAAATAATAAATAAAAGACATTGGTCAACTTCACCAATTAAAAAAAAAGATCATCCTTCTTCTCTTCACAGTTTTGGCCTCTTACCTTGTGCCAGCAGCTTTGCAGGTAAGAATTCTGATGCAAATCAGAGCCTCTTTGTTTTAAGAGTAGGCTTGCCAGATTTAGCAAATAAAACTACATGCAATCTTTGGGACGTGCTTACACTAAAGCTATTTGTTGTATTCCTGGAATGCAGTTTCCCCGGGCAGCCTGGAGTCTTCTGGTAAACCCCCCTTGCTAGTTAACCTGTTTGTTGTTGTTTTCTCTCACATCCTCTAGAATTTGCTGTTCATCTTTGACATCGTGGAACTTCGCTGGGCAGCGGGGACGCCCCGTTGCTGCGCTGGGCCCTCGCCTTGGGCCCTCCGGTTGGGCCTTGCTCCTCCGATGTTCACGCAGACTTTCTCTCCTTAGTTCTCCACTCTCACCCTCTGGCTCTCCGACTAGGTGTGCGCTACAGATCCACACTCCCTGTCACTGTCGAAACGGCCTCGCTCAAGTTAATGAACCTCTGTCAGCTTCGGTCCTGCGTCACGAGCTCGGCTGGCGTAAGCCAGCCTCACAGCGACGTCAGGAGTGAATCTGTGAAGGGCGTAATGCCCCTTGTGTTAATGGGCCCCACCTGTGCTCCCGTGAACCAGAGCATCTGTGCCACTCTCCCCATGCTGGGGGCTGGGTCTGTGGCCGGGTGGCGCTTCCAAGCCCCCAGGATGGTTTGGGGCCTATGACCTGCTCTGGACAATTAATTGTGTGCAGATGTGTAGTATGTCCCTTTGCTGACAGTCAAAGGCCCACCAGGGCACCCTTATGCACACCCACAGTGCATGACAACATTACAGATGGCATTTGCTCTGTCAGCTGGATTCTGGAGCAAGGGTGAAGCAGGAGAGAGCCCTGCTGACCTTCAGTGGACGTGTAGCATGGGTGAGAAACAGACTTTTGTTTTATGGCACCGAGACTTGGGAATGTTTGTTACTGCAGCACAGCTTAGCCATGCTGACTGATGCACAGGGGTTGCCAGAAATTCCCTCCCTTCGTGACTCTGCACTGATGTAGTGAGTGTCCTGGGAGCATTTCCCAAGATGCTGCAAGCCTTGTTCACAGGGGCTGTCTGTCCTTTATTAACCCTTTTCATCCAAGTCTGGTGGAGGAAGGGCCACCCTTACATTTGAGTTGGTTCTGAACACTGATCAGTTCAGCCAAGCTGAGGCTCAGCTCGAAGCTGGCATTAACAGGACAGATGATGGGGTCCAGGCAGCCACAAGTCAGAGGGTTCTCCTACCGATGACGGAGGAGCCGATGTCCTTATACTCCTTGCTGGTGACCCACATGTCCTTGAAGGTGGAGAGTGAGCACAGGATGGAGCCTCCTACCCACGCGCCGTATATGGAATGTGGGCAGGTGGACACCTGGACGGGGGTCGAGGAGGCGGGAGAGGGGAATGGAGGAGGGAAGAGAGGAAGGCAAGGGTGGTGTGAGGGGTTGGGGGGAGAGAGGGAGAGAAACCAGGATCAAAATCAAAGTACTGTTCTAAAGCAGGGACACAAAGTACCAATCCCTGAGTGCACCTCATGCGCAGTCATTCCCCCTCCCCTCTCCCTGGGAAACACAGTTTATTCCAAACTCTAAAGATGCTTAATGGTCATATCCTGCTGCCTGTGGCTTTAAGGTGAGGCTGAAAGCAGCAAGGGCACAGGACTGGCCCTCGGCTCTTGGACTCACTCTGAAATAGATGACACAGTTTGTACTCAGGTAGGGACTCTCTGTAAGGCATGCACATTTTGTGGAAAACAGAAAACACAGATAAGCAAAAAAGAAACAAACCCAGGCGATCGAGCCTCCCAGAGAGGCCCCCTCGGCCCGGGCATCGCCTTTAAGGCCGCCTCTAGCTCTTGCTCTGACATCAGTCTCGTGGATGAAAGCAGCCCTTTCCCCCTTTCCTCTTGTCCATTCCTGTCCCCTCTAACCTTGAAAGGACCTAATTACAGGACGAGATCCCTAGGCAATCTAGCCTAGCTCCCGACCTCTGCTCTCCGGGCGCTCGCCACGCCCTGCCGAACCTGGCGATTGTCTCCCTAGATAGAAAGAAGTGAGAATAAAGAATTAGGCTGTTAAAAAGTGACTGGCTCTCAACCCGCAACAGCCCCCTCAACGATTCTGTGGGAAGATCACGAGGACAAGACAGCAGCTGAAGAGAGTCAGCCCGTCTGCATGCGACGGAGAAAGACGCAGACCTCCACCTCCTGCCTCAGTGATTCACTGAGATTCCTCCCTCCTTTTTCCCTTCAAAAACTCTCATGGCTGAGCAGAATCCTCAGAGGTATCTCTGGACATAAGTCCAGCATCTTGCCAGATTGCCTGCTTTTCTGGTTAAAGCATCTTCCCTTTCTATTGGCACTTGCCTCTCGATTATCGGCTTTTGAGCAGCGAGCAGCCAAGCCTGAGTTTGGTAATGTGTGTGTCTCCTTCAGTTTCAATGTCGGGAGAAAGCAGTGTTTCTTGTTCAAGTCAGGTCACCTCTGGGCCGGGAGGAGGTAAACATCTCCACACCCACTTGCCAGGTAGGACCACTGAGGGTCTGGAAGGTGAATTCACTTACTCAAGGTCAGACAGTTGTCATCCTCACATATTCACTGACTTTCCTTAAAGCACTCAGGTATATCATAGTACATGTTTATTATTCTAAAAGAGGTGGGGACGGACACCTTGCTGCAGGAATATGCAAGGCAAAGGGATTTAAGAAGAGGATTTGGAAAACCCAGAGTCCAGGGAATAAGACAAGATGAATGATCAGATTCAGTCATGGGTGCTGGCTGGCTGTCACCACAGAACCGTGCTTGGCTTGGAAACCATCTGTTATATTGGTTAAGACAAGAGACATGGCTGAAATTTTAAGGAAAATAAACAAGGGAAAGAGTCAGAGGTGGGGGGCAGGGGCGGAGGGACACACATTCAGGGTCAGGCATCAGGCAGAGGAAAAAGCTGATAACAGGCACCAGGACCCTCTTTCCTCCCATCAACAGGCTGTCACCCTGTGCGAGCCCCAGATCCTGCCTGGGTCTTGTCCAAACAGACACTCCAAAACAAGCAAAAGTGTGCGCAAAACTGGGGCAGCTTGCGCATTCAGGAGAAAGCAAAGCCACCGACAGAAAAACGGCCAGAGGGTTGGAACGAGCAATTACAAAGCGATGTTGAAGTAAAAGAAAAAGAGAAAAACTACGGGCAGCCCAGCACGTGCGGAAGGTGTCCCTGCGTTAGTCGTTAAAGAAATGCAGAGTAAAGCACGTATTTTTCATCTGTCCAACTGGGAAAGAGTCTTTAACTTGACGGCGCCCGTGTGCGATGAACAGGGCTGGGTGGGACACTGCCCCCTGCGTCGGCAGGACCGGTGGCTGGGTGTCTCCGTGCGCGCCTGGACAGTGTGTTCCAAAGCCTGGACTCTGAGCACATTCCTGGCTCAGGAAATTCCCGTCTAGAAATGGGCTCTAAGGGAGAAACTGTCCTAAAGAAAAAAGAAGATACCATGGCCAAAAATTTAGCACGAGAACATTATCATCGCAAGACTGAGGCTGGTGGGAGAAGCTCTTGTTTTAAAAGACGGCCCCGTGGGAAGCGGCTGCTCCCGGAAGGGAGGGCGAGCTTGCTTGTGGGAGAGAACCCTTCTCCTCTTCTTCTTTTTTTAATTTCTTTTTTCAGTTTTTAAAATTGTTTTGTCCACCTGTTTTATTTTTAATTTTTATTTACTTTTAATTTATTTTCATCTTTTTGGGGGGCAGATAATCAGGTTATTCATTCTCTCATCATTTCTTTTTTCCACTTTTGCAGCTTTATATGCTGAGAGGCCTTCCCACATAAATAAGCAGGTGTCGCCCGATTGTCTGAGCTCCCTCTGAGACGTGTGTCAAATCGCACAGTGATCTTCGGTCAGAAATGACCCGCCAAGCCCCCTCTAAGTCTGGAGCCAGCCGTCCACACCCACTGCTCCACACCTGGGGAGTCAGCCAGCCTCGGCTGCTCCTTTTCCCAGTGGAGGCCCCGAGGACTGAGCCCAGGACCTTGGGTGTGCCAGGCACCTGCTCTGCCACTGAGCTTTACCCTCGCCCCTCTTCCCGTCATTGGGGGAGAATTTAATGAGCTCGTGGACAATTCAAGGTGAGTCTACACCCCCTTCCCTGCCAGAGAGCATCCAGACAGGAGAGAGACTAGGCAGAGGCAGGGCTGGGCTGTGGCAGTTACAGGAAACAGGCGCCGCCTTCCAGCCCCACGTGGAGAAGTTTTGGGGGAGGGCTGGGGGGGATTAAGGGCTCAGAGAGGGGGATGGCAGACCTTGGCCCGAACCTCAGTGCAGCCGCAGGCTGGAGGGCAAGGCTGTCGGAGGGCAGCCTGAGGGACGCCCTTTGCAGCCACGGTCAAGAAGTGGGCAGGAGTATGCCGTCACAGTTCCATCTGTTTTCCGTGCTGGCTGAGCTGGACCTTCCTTTCTGGTCTGGTGACAGTTCGCCACAGGCAGCAGCTCAGGGAGCCGAGAGAAGGGCCAGTGGAAAGGCATCCCCGGAGAGAAGGAGGACTCCAGAGCGAGAAGCCGGGAGCGGTGAGAGCTTCCTCACAGTCCCTACACGTCTGTAATTTCATGTGAGGTGATGGAGAAAGGGCTGCAGCCTTGGGGAGGGAGGAGGCAGGAGGGTCACAGTTTTCCCACATTGTATGTATTTATATAACATCATATAAAATTGTATAAAGAAGACTGGGCTTAGGAAGAACACAGGTGGGTACAGATCTCTAGGACAAGTGTGTGTCACAGTGAGTCCTGTTTTATAACGAGGGCTGCAGTCTGAGGAAGGAAGGGATGGAAATAATTCTCCAGTATTACATGAATTTTTATAATCATGATGGAATTTTATGTATCGCACATGTAAAGAGGGCTGCCGACTTTGGAAGCGAGAAGACTTGTGTTGATTTCTGTAATACCAGCTGACGTGTTCACCTTTCCAGAAAATCCCTGATTCTCCCCTGTTGCCCCACTGGCTCTGGTGGAGGACGGATCCACACGGATCAGAACAAGGACCACTGCTGTGCAAACGTCTACTTTCCAACGTCGCCCTGGTCCACCGAGTCAGGCTGTCGTTTGCAAGCATCAGGGCTGGGAGAACCGAGCCCTGTGTGGCCGTTCTGCAGAGCCAGGAAGGGAGGAGGGAAGGGGACATGGGGCCGGAGAGGGCTCAGGAGGCAGCAGAGGATACGCTGGGGATTCAAGCCAGAAAGCTGCTCTGAGAGGGCCCTGCCTGCCGTCAGATCTGAAAGCGGGGCAGCTGAGGGCAGGGGTGAAGGAATCTTCCCAGAGCAGCTGGGGGAGCTGAGGGGAGAGGGGTTCAGTCCCCGCTTCCGGCCCCCCGCCCTGGGAGGAGGAGCCCCTCAGATGTCCTGTTTCACGGGTGGGCGCAGACATGGAAGGGAAGTGACAGATCTGCAGAGGAAGGGAGGTTCCCAGACAGCTGCTCACTCCCCTGCCCTCCCTGGTGTCTGGGAGACCCCAGCCCTCCCCCATCCACGCCCACCGCACCCGAGTGGAGCTCGGCCAGGGGTCCAGCGTGGGGGTTGGTGTCACTCCGGGAGGGGCCGAGCACGCTGCAGTCAAGGGAGGGCGGCCCGCCTGGGGCCGGCTGGGAGCAGCTGGAGGAGAGGCTCCAGGCAAGCGCACAGCCACCAGGGCAGCAGCGAGCAGAGGGCAGACGGACGAGGGCCGGACGGGGGCCACCCTCGGCCCAGGGCACCGAGGCGCAAGGAAAGCCCTTATTCAACCAGAAGTGCACTGGGTCCCCCCATCCGCCCAACCCCTGGCCACCACGCTGGGCGGGCGCCGAGCTGGTTCCGTCCAGTTAGAAGGAGAGATGTGGACATGCTTTCTTTACTGTGCGAATTGAGACTGATATTCCAGGATCGTTGCTTAAACTTTGCTTATACGTTTTCCACCATGGCCGTGAGCTGATCTCATAAACAGAAAGGAAGAAAAGCAGCTTTGAAAAGTGGGGTCAAAAAGGAGCCAGTGTGAAAAGGCTACCTACGTATTGCTGGATTCCAACCACACGACCTTACAGCCACATGAGTCCAGCGACACGGCACCCTGGAGAAGGCAAAGCCCCAGGGCCAGTGCAGTCGTCAGATCAGCGGTCCCGGGGACAGGGCAGAGGCGGGGACGGGCAGGTCTGCACAGGGCGCGATTACCGCGGACGGCTGCGTGACAGTTGCGATGGACGTGGAACTGCTCTGCAGAACACGGCACTGGTGGGGACGTGACTTGCGTCCCCCGAGCCCACCACGTGCGCAACACCAGGGGTGAGCCTTCACGTCAGCTACAGACTTCGGTTCATTGACAGGTGGCTCGTGAGTCGTAACCGATGCACAAACGCAAGACGGGATGACAAGGGTGACGGTGTGTAAAGGGAGGGCTGTACAAGAACCTGCTTTCTGTTCAGTTTTCCTGTAAACCTAGAACTGCTCTAAAAAATACAAGCTATTCATTTAAAAGTAAATAAATAAACAAATAAAATTTAAATGGCGGTGAGAGGACGGCAGGCAGGGGCGGAGGCGTGGGCAGGGCAGGGTCCCCGATTCCCTAAACCGGAGATGTGCTGTGGGGCCGGCTGCCTCCTGCAGGCCCGAGCCGGGAGGAGAGCCTCTTTGCATCTTCAGCTTCTCTCTCCCCGCAGATCGGTCCCATCGGAGGTCAAATGGGCAGATGGTTCTCCCACCTTAAAACAACTGCCACCACAACCGCACAGGCTCCTCCTGACCTCAGTCCCCTGACCTGTGGCCCCGTTTCTCTGCTTTCATGGTAGCAAACCTCCTTCAAGACCCTCTGACCGTCAGTCTTAAAGGTACGTCTCACGGGACTGAAGGTGCTAAATCCCAGGGACTCCAGGGACCAGTTCTCAGCCCACTCCTACCTGCCGACTTGGCGGGGTTTCCTGCCCGCCGTCCCTCAGGGCTCCCCTGGCTGTGGGCTGCCTGCTCTCCCGGTCTCCTGTGCTCTGGTGTTTGGGCTCCTGGCAGCACCCCTGCCCCTCCAGCCTCTCCTGATGGACCGAGGGGCTGCATATTGACCTCGTCCTTCCTCCCCGTCTGCACCACTCCTTCTGGTCTCTGAGCACCATGCTTCTGCTGAAAACTCCAATGTGCACCTGGAGCCCAGGCCCCTGCCACCTCCAAACTCCCTGTCCCTCCTGGACCTCTGCTCTCTGACGGACAGGAGACATCTCCAACTGGACACACCCAAAATGCCACTTCAGGCCTTCCCCGGCTGCTCCTCCGGTGACCTTGTCCGTCTCAGTGATGACATCTGTGTCATCCCAGTGGCTCAGGCTAGGACTTCAGGAGACACCCTGGCTCCTCTCTCTCCTCCTCCATCACGTCTCTCTGCGGGTCCTGTATCCTTTGCTTGAGCATGCTCGGAGTTGGACCACCTCTCTCCTGCACCGCCTGCTCTGAGCCACCAGCACCTCTGCCTCGACCAGCCACATCCCCACACTGCAGCCTGACCCACCCTCCAGAGCCTAGCCCGGTCATCTCACTGCTCTGCTCAAATCTTCTGGTGGTTTCGAGGTAAAAGCCTCACAGGGCTTCTCTGACCTCGTTTACCCCCTTCCTTCTCTCAGCACAGCCAACCCTTTCCAGAACTCCCTCCAGGAAGCAAGCCTCTGAGCCACTGCGTGTGCTGTTCCCTCTGCCTGAATGCTCTTCCCCAGATATTCACACACTCCCCTCACCTCCTTCAAGTATTCCCTCAAAGACCGCCTTCCCGAGGACACCACCCTGACCACTCTCTCCTCCCCTCTTCCCTCCTTGCTACCCCCCCACCTGCGGCTTCTAGCCCCTCCGGACATACCGCCTTCTGTAGCAGACGGATCTGTACTGCTTACTGCTTCCTCCCCCCGCTCGATCGTAAGCTCCAGGAGTTTTGCCCCTTCTGTTCACTGGTGCTCCCCTGAACACCTGGCACCGAGCCTGCCACGTGGGCGGCATTCCAGAAGCATCTGTGGAATGACCTCTGGAAGCCCCAGAGGGAGGGTGGGGGGCACCATACCTTCACGTTGATCTTCGGGGAAACCAGGGTGGATATTTCTCTCTGCAGCCGGAGCCGCAAGCCTGAGCAGGTGCCGGTTCCCCCAGACAATACGATGTGGCCGAAGAGAATCTTCCAGAGGGCGGGGTCGCAGGAGCTGACGCACTGGAAGGCCTTCGTGTGGACCCCCAGGTGGTGTCTCCCTGTCAGGAAGGGTGGAGCACAGATGAGCCGTGGGGACCAGAGGCTCGGCCCGCTGCCCACCTGGGCTCCTCCCTCCCCTGGAAGGCGCTGGGCCCCCCGAGTCCTGGGCAGCTCCGAGGGCAGCGGGCAAACAGCACGACTGCCCGCGAGGCGCTTGCGGGGTTCAGCAGGGCAGCGCGTGGGCGCGGCGCGGCCCCGGGCTCCGGCCGGGCGCCTGGGTGAGCACGCGCTAGTGCCCCTCTCGTCCCGAAGACGCCGCACCCCAGTGTTACTGGCAGTTACTCATGCTTAATGCCTCGGTGTCAGTCACCCTGTGAGGGGACTTCTGCGGACACCGCGTCCTTGCTCAGGTAGCCTTGGGAAAGCTACACCGACCCTTTCCTGAGAGCAAAGCCCCGTGGGGCGTGTGCGCCGTGTCCCTGTCTGTTTAAGACTGTGAGCCTCCGGGCGGCGTGGCTGGGGCCTGTCGGGGTCTCCCAGTCTGTGATGGTCCTGACTGCATAACCTTGGAACAAGGACTGAAAAGGCGAATTCGCAGGCACCGTTTAGGGCGGGGCTGGCCCAGTGCGCGTGCAACATCGCGGGTGTGTGGTGTCTGCCCAGACCGGCGGGGAACTTCCACACTGTGGGTGCAGAGCTCCATCCCAACGTCTCCATTTACCCGCCTGAAATCCGGGGGCACGTGCCACGTTTTAAACCTTTGTCCCCAGCACCGACTGACGGAGAACACAGAGAGGACCCCAGCTCACCTGTCCTAGGTATGAATGCCATGTCCTCAGCAGGGACGAATCCTGGGGAAGCGTCTGCTTCTCGTGCATTCCCCTCTGTCCCTTATTAATGTAACCAATTATTTAAAATGTTTGTTTCCAGGCAATCACTGGTTCTTTTGGACTACCAGGCAGCCTTCATTTTCCCAGTGCGTGGGAATTTCATAATCCGTCATTTTATCCCGTTCTGCCCTGCCTGCCAGAGAGCTTAGTCAGCTCAATGCTCATTTAAAATCTCTAGATCAGCCACATGTTTAAAGTTCCTTCCAAAATCTGTGGGTTTTGCTTTTCTGCTTTAATTGTCTCGATTTTTATATTTCAAATTATTTTTAAATAGGTAGAGTATAAATATTATACATAATGAAGGAGAAGACTTGCAGTCTGGGGTAGTATTTAATCCCATTTGATAGATGACCTGACGCTCTCCAGTGGGTTTCTTTGTGTGCAAAATGAAATGATGTGAGATTTGGGGAGAAGATTAAAGGATACAACCGAGGTCCGCAAAGTGACAGGTATACAGCAGGTGCTTAATAAGTGACGGCTGACATCAGAGGACCTTCTGAAATGGAGTGCCACCTTGCTAGTATTTGCTACTCTAAGCAGAATGCCCTCCTGGCTGCCCTGTCTCCTGCTGCCTCACAGCGCATCCTTCTGTCCGTTTCCGGGTTCACCTGTCCCCCTCCCACGGGCTCACCTATGAGGTCGGTCTGGAAAAGCACTTCGGGGCAGAAGAACCTCTCCCGCCCGAGGTCAATTTCCTGGCCGTCAGGCAGCTGACACTTCTGTGCATAGGAGGGCGAGCTGGCTTCCACTTTTTCTTTCTCAAAATCCAAAGCCACGTAACAGCATTTCTCTTTCAGGTCCCGGACGAACTCCCGGTCAGCTGTGGGAGAAAGAAAAAGGGCCACGTGGAGTCTGACCGTCAGGCGAGCTCACAAAAGCGTTCCCCACCCCCACCCCCATCCCCAGGCAGCATCTTTCTGAAGATTCAGCTCCTGGGGGCGGGGATCAGACGGCACCACTGTAGCTGCAGTTCCTGTGTTCGTCTCGTGCTCTAGTGCCTGTTACCCGCAACGTGTGCTGGGGGCCCTGGTCTGTGGACGGTAACAGTGGACTAGGGGTGTTCTGAACCAAGACACCAGTGCTTAAGACGCGTCTGCATTTTCTGCACCGTGTGCTATATACACCAAGCTGGAAAAATCAAATTCAATTTCATTGCCTATTAATATAGAAGGTGATGTTGGTGACCCCATCCCCACCTGCTATGAGTGTCAGCTACAAACAGCTCACGGCGGCCCCCTCCTCTGGGGAACTGTCAGTTGAAGCCCCCTCCCCTGGACGTATCTGGAAGATGAGCCTCCTCCCCTGTTTGGGTGGCTGACAGCAACTTCAGACCCAGCTATGCCTCCTGGTGTTGTGGTTTTATGTTTCATCCGTCATTCCTTTGAGTTTGGGTCAGAGGGAACTCCCTGCACCTGCTGGCCTGGAAATCCCACAGCTTCTCCAGCCTGCAGACGTCCGACTTCTGCCTTCACCCACTCCACCTGGCTGCTCTTGCCCAGGTCTGCAGTGTCTTCCTTGTTCCAAAGCTCTGCCACGCTCTTTTTTCTTTTCCTGGCTTCTTCCCCTTCAGCAGCTGACGCTGTTAGCCACACCCTTCCCTCCTTGGCTCCTGGGTGCCGCACACTCCTGATATGTCCCCCTTCCTTGCCTAGTTTGGGGTCTGGTGAGACAAGTCTAGGTTCAAATATCACCTCTTCCACCTCTGCCAAGTTCTTTAGCCTCTTAAACCTCCCCTTTCCTCGTCTTCAAGAATGGGATTAATCATCACTCGCAGGACTGTCGTAAGGTTGAGGGGACATACTGCACAAGTGATCGTGCCAAGCTGCAGCCAGTCCTATCACTGTCCCTTGCTTTCCTCTAATTGCCACTATTCTTCAGGGTTTGTACTTGGTATGGTTTAGACACACACCTCTTGCCTAAGAAGACCAGAAAGTACAATGCAGGCTACGAGCTTGTTGGGAATGAGTGTCATGCAGGTTCTACAAACTGGGAATTTAGTCCGAGAAGTGGGTAAAAACTGGAACAGGCACATCCCTGTCTGGAGTCCTTGGGTTCACTTCCTAGCTGCTACACCTGCTAGTTGTGGGATGTTGAAGTCACCTACCCTTCCTAGACTTATTCCTCTTGCAATGGAGAAGATTGTTTCCACTCAGGGTATTGTAACACGAAGCAGTGAGAGAATTTATGTGAACTGTGGTCTTAGTCTGGTGCCTTTCAGAGGGTAAGTACTCGGTGAAGCTTAGTTCATCATCACCACTATCATCACCACCATCACCATCATTGACATCACCATCCTCACCATCACCATCATCACCATCACCACCATCATCACCACTATCATCCTCACCATCACCATCATCACCACTGCCTTCATCATCACCACTATCATCACCACCATCATCACCACTATCATCCTCACCATCACCATCATCACCACTGCCTTCATCATCACCACTATCATCATCACCATCATCACCACCACCTTCATCATCACCATCACCACCGTTATCACTACTATCATCATCACCATCACCACCAGCATCATCACCATCTGCCTTGTTGTCATCATCAATGTACTAAACACCCCTAAACATAGATAAGGTTGTTTTTTAGAACTCGGATAATGGTAGCCTTCACTTTACCAGCCAAGGGCTACAGGTGGAGCACGCCAAGGAGGCTATTACAGCCCAAAGTCTGGTTTACTTGGTCAAGAATAGCAATGCCCTACCTGTGCTCACCAGTGAGTGCCCACTTTCTGACAACAGGTGTAGGAAGTACAAGGTTAGGTCTTGGCCTGCAATGTCCATCTGGAAGGTTGACTGAGGCAAAGGACAGCCGTCAATGATGGGCACAAAGTATGTCATTCCTTCTCCAGATTCAAGGGTCATACCTAAACAAGAGAACACACTGGTATTATAATATTGGGTGCATGGCATTCGTTATCAATTGTCAAGTCTTCAGGAAGAGATGGTAGAGGGGGAAAGAGCTGGAGGGAAGGCAAAAATCAGAGGAGGAAACTTTCCTTCCCGGTAGGGGAATGTGCTGAATCTCTCCGGGCCAGGGCAAGGGCCAGCTGTTTTGGAGAAGAAGCCTGCAGATCTCCTTATTAAATCAGACATACTGGCATTAGCAGCAATTGCCAAAGAGTGGAGGAGGAAGGAGGAAACCGCTCTTTGCACTATCTCCTCCAGACAACTGACTGTACGCTGATGCAGCACCGGGGCTCTCTGGGTGGCGCTCAAACGCCACGAGAGTCTGAATACAGCAGAGGAGGCGTGCAAGTTAGCTGGCAAGGCAAATTAGGCCTCTCTGTGCCAGTCCAAAAGGATGTGATGTGGTGATGGGAACACAGGGCCTCATTCTGTGTGAAACAGTGACTGCTGGAGCTGTCCAGGGCTGATCAGAGTTGAATTTAGTAACTAAGAACCTGAAACTGGTAACCAATGAAGCAAAAGTGAGTGAGGACCTCCAAGTCTGCTGAGTGAGGGATCGATGAGTGGATTCCCTCTCCCACCTGAAACACCCAAAAAGCAGGACAAAATACAGGAAACAACCATATCAGGCAACAAGTGGCGGTGAACCCCAGGAGACAGAACATCAGAAGAAAAGCAAACGGTAGGACAAGACGTCTCATGAACACACACACACAACTGCTAACCAAAATTTTAGCAAATTGAATCCAGCAATATAGAGGAGGATAATATGTCATGACCAAGTGGGTTTTATTGCAAGAATGTAAGGTTGTTTCTACATTCAAAAATCAATCCATTTCATCCAGTGTATTAAAGAACTAAAAGAGAAAACCCATATAACCATATCAATAGGTGCAGAAAACACATTTGATAAAATTCAACATCCATTCATGATTTTTTAAAAAAATTTCACCAAATGAAGAATACGAGTGAATTCCTCAAATTGGTAAAGGATGTCTACCCAAAACCCACAGTTATCATTGCATTTGATGGTGTACAGCTGAATGTCTTCCTGCTGAGATCAGGAACAAGACAGAACTGTCTGCTCTCACCTTTTCCATTCAATGTTGTACTGGAGGTTCTAGCTAAAGCAACTAGGCAAGAAAAAAATGAATAAAAAGCATTTAGTTTGGAAATAAAGAAGTAAACTGTCTACTTGTAGACGACATGATTGCCAAAGTAGAAAATCCTATGAAATCTACAAAAAAAAAAAAAAAGGCATCAGTGTTGACAAATAAGTTTAGTTAGAACTCCAGGATATAATATCGATCTACAAAGATCAGTTGTGTTTCTATATACTAGCAATGAATAATCAGAAATTGAAATAAAGACATTATTTACAACAGCAGTAAAATACATGAAACACTTAGAGGTACATCTGGCAAAACATATGCATGATTTCTATACTATAAAATACAAAATATTGCCAAGGGAAATTAAAGAAGACCTAGGAGATGTGCCACATTTATTAGTTGAAAGACACATTATTGTTAAGATGTCAGTTCTCCCTAAATCAAACTATAGGTTCAATGCAATTCCAATCAAAACTCAAAGAGGCCTTTTTGGGTAGAAATTGACAAACTGATCCTAAAATTCATATGGAAATACATAGAACCTAGAATGGTCCAAAAATTAGCAAAAACAAAAGACCAAAAGTATAGCATTAACATTATCTTATTTTAAGACTTATAAAGCTACAGTAACCAAGACAACGTGGTATTAACTTACAGTTAGGCAAACTGACAGAACAGAACAGAAAGTACAGTAATAGACCGACACATATATGGACAACGGATTTTCAAAAAAAAGTGCAAAGGCAATTCAATGAAGAAAGCAAAGGCTTTTCAACAAATAGTGTGGGAATACTTGCACCCGTCTATACATACACACACACAAAACTTCATTGGCCCCTTATGCCATATACAAAAATTTATTCAAAATCAATCATAGAGCTAAAACTAAACTTATAAAACTAAAATTATAAAACCTCTAGAAGAAAACATGGCAGAAAATCTTTCAGTTCAGCATGTATTTCTTAGATATGACACAAAAACAAGGTCCACAAAAACCAAAGTGGTAAACTGGTCTTCCTTGAAGTTAGAAGCTTTTGCTCTTTGAAAGTCACAGTGAAGGGAATGAAAAGTCAAGCCACAGACTGAAAGCAAATATTTGCAAAATACTTATAGGATAAAAGACTTGTACCCAGAATACAAAAAGAATTCTCAGAACTCAAAGATGAACAACTCAATAAAAAACTGGGCAAAACCTTTGGATGGTCATTCTACCGAAGTAGATACATGAATGGTAGAGACGCATGGAAAGATGCTCAGCCTCTTGGTCGTCAGGGGAATGCAAGTCAAAACCACAGTGAGATACCACTGCACACCTATTAGAATGGCACGAATGAACAAGACTGACCCCACCAGGTGCCAGGGAGGAACCAGAACTCACACACACGGCTGCAGGAAACCATGCAAAATGGCGCGTGCAACCACTTGGCAAACTAGTTTGGCAGGATTTTTTAAAAGTTAAACATTCACCTGCTGTACAACCCAGCCCCTTCACTTCTAGGTATTTACCCAAATGAAATGAAAGCACGTATCCATTGCAAATGGACACAAATGCACACTTGTCCACAAATGTTTGTAGAAGCTTTATTTATAAAAGCCCCCAGCTGGAAACAACCCAAATGTCCATTCAAAGGTGAATACACAGTATGGCACGTTCACACAGTGGGACACTACTCAGCGGCAGCAAGAGAGGAACTATGATACAAACAACAACACGAGTGAATCTCCAGATAATTATACTGAGTGAAAAAACAGCCATACAAAAAAAAGTCCATACCGCATAGTCACACACACACAAAATTCTGGAAGATGCAAACACATTTCTGGGGACAGACTGGTGGCTGTCTGGGGACAGGCTGGAAGAGGCAGCATGCGGGGGTGGGAGGGAAATGTTTAGGGGTGATGGGTAAGTCTCACCATCTTGACTGTGCCGGTGGTTTCAGGGTGTATCCACACGTCAAATCTTACCAACTGGTGCGCCTCACACACGTGCAGTGTGGAGCGCGTCAACCGTACCTCAGTGAAGTTGTTCAGGAAAAAAAGTGAGACAGCGGGAGGGAGATATTCGACCAGGAGGGGTGGAAAGGGCTGGCAGGTGGAGTTTTGTGGATTTTGCTTTCCGTTTATTATTTGGCAGCGAGGGGGCGGGGGGGAGGGCGGCTCCCAGGGGCGGGGCTTCCTCAGAGCCACTCACCGCAGGTTTGGCCGGAGGCATAGAGAGAAAGGACTCCTTGGTTGGCTAAATACAGGGCGGGCACGCCGAAGGTCTCGAACAGGATCTGCGGAGAAGCCAGGCCAGCAGTCAGGGACTGAGGTTCCCCTTAACTCCGTGGGCACAGCGATCCCACGGGATGGAGGCACGTGGCCCCCAAGAGAGACGCAGACAACGGGGTCAGGAATGCCACTCCTCATCCCAGCCCTGCCCTGGCAGGTTCTGTGACACTCCGGTTCCCAGTCTGTCAGATGGGCTCACACCCTCCCCAGGTGCCTTACGGACCATCTCGGGGCTGACCGAGAGCATCATGTCGTCTCATAAAGCACCATTTTATCACAGTGGGGGTGGCGCCGAGTTCCCAGGGCCTCTGTGAGGCCACCGCTGTGCCCTCTCCCCGCTCTCCGAGGGTGGGCAGGTGCCCTTGGACTTGGGGTCATCGTGGAACAATGAAAGCTAACAGTTACTGTGTGTTCACTGCATGCCAAACACTTAGTCCAGACATGGCTTGGTCACAAAATCTCTCCTGGATGCCGACTGAATACAGGGCAGAAGAAGTGAACGGGGGAGACACAGCCTTGCTTTTATAGCTGATGGTGAACCCCGCTCCTGTGTGTGTGATATTGGACCACCATCCCAAGGACAACGTGACAGTGAGCCGGAGCTGTGGGAGCAGCTCAGAGATGGCCAGTGGGGTGCTCTGCTGGTTTGGCAAGATCCCTGGGGACTGGCTTATCTGAACAATCTCGTGGGCTCCTGGGGGTAGGAGCCGCCTGTCCCTAGTTGTCTGGTACCTGGCCCTGAAGCGACTAGGGCAGGTGTATGGTGGCCCTGGGGTGTGACAGGACAGTGAGAGGTGCAGTCTTAATCAGCTGCCCAAGAGGGAAATTGACCGGCCTCTAGCAAAGACCCCAAAACTGGGTCAAGACAGCATTTGTAAAAAAAAAAACAACATTACACACGCAGCTGGGACACAACACGGAGCACGTAACTCATGAAGCGTGTTACCCACTCGGTGGATTATTACGGAGCAGCTTCTGGGGGCTGGGGATTCACTCAAGAGAAGTGAAAACACGTGTCCACACAAAGACTAGCCTGTGAGTCAGCGCCACTCCTAGGAGCCCCCCCCAGTTGGCTCCTGGTGGGTCCTGGAATTTAAATCCTGAAATTTGGATCCTGGTGGAGGAGGGAGGGTGTGAACTCTAGGTGGGAGGGCAGCCTTTATGATCCAATTAGAGACCCCCCCAAAAAAAACCCACAAAGACCAAAACCAACCCTCGCTCCCCCTAGCCTGGCATGAGGCCAGTGGTCACAGAGCTTAGAAGGGTCTTTGGGGTTCCTGTGGTCACATTCCCATTTTATAGATGAGAAAACTGAGGCCCAGGGACAAGAAGAAGCAGCATTTACAGGATGCTCAGTGGGCGCTGAGCACAGTGACAAGCGCTTTACGGTGTTAACTCTCCTTTGCTTCCATAACGACCCCCAAGGTGATACCATTGCCATCCTGATGAAGAAACCAGGACACTGAGAGGACCAGTCACCCCCCTGAGATCACACGTGTTGGAGGAGCTGGGGCCAAAACCCAGGGATCTTAGTACCAGGCTGAGCCCTTCCCTGTACACGGGCTTCTCTTTGGGGACATGGCCCCCACAAATCCTCTTAAGATACAGATTTACTCCAGGAGGAAGATCAGCCTTGCACTTCCCAGTCCATTCCTGCTCCCGGGAGGAGCCCTGGAGGTTGGCTGCTGGATACAGGGACATTGGCCAGGAAGGGACCCTGCTAGGACGGCTGGTGTGTGATGGGGAAGCTCACGGCAGAGCCCATAGATGCAGAGAAGTCCATTCATCCCCAGCAAGGTGGCATCCCCTGTGCCCCAGTGCAGGCCACCGGCTGCCTCCCATTTGCTTCCAGAAGCTTCCACCTTTCAGCCCCACTCTCTGTCCTGGGCTGTAGCCACAGGCCCCCCCTTCCCTGGGTGACCCACTGGGCTCTGCCCCTGCGGGTCCAGGAGTGCCCAGGGAGGCGGGAGAGGGCGGTGGAGCGCTGAGGCCCCTGCTGCGTCCCTGCCAGGCCCTCCAGGGCGGGTGGGGACACAGCTCCTTGCTGCCAGCCCGGAGCTCTGCGCCCCCTTGTGCGGCTTGTCTAAGCCTTGGGCTCAGCTTTGTACGTCATCTCTCCAATAAACTCGCACCAGCGTTTCCCCATGTGAGCGTGCTTTGGTTTCCTGAGACAGCTAGGGGATGGTTTTGGAGAAAGCCACAATGGAAGGCCCAGGAGACGTGGGGAAGTGCCCAAGACAGGCCGTGGGGTAGCCAGCTCTGCAGTTTGAGGGAGGGTGAATCTATGTGTCAACCCGCCTGGGCTGTGGAGGGGCAGACACTGGGTCGTACGTGAGTCCGGGTGCCCCTGTGAGGGTATTTCCGGGTGAGGCTGACGTTTAAGCCCATTGGCTGCGTAAAGCAGATTGCTCTCCCCAGAGTGGGTGGGCCTCATTCAATCAGTTGATGGTCTCAATAGAACAAAAGACCTGACCTTTCCACAAGTAAGAGGGAGCTCCCCCTGCCTGGCGGCCTTTGAGCTGGAACATCAGTTTCCTGCCTTGAAGCATGCGCCGCCGCTCTCCGGGGTCCGTCCTGCTGGCCACGGGCCCTGGGACTTGCTGGCCTCCAGAGCGCCGTGCGCCAGCTCCTGCTAATAAACCTTGCTCCATTTGTGTATCTCCTCCTGGGTCTGTTGGTCCAGAGAAGCCTGGATAAGACAGTCTGGGAGCCGCACGTTCCCCCGGGGGTGGGACAGCCCCTCCCTCTTCTCCTCCAGCTCTCCAGGGCCCCGATGGGCCCTTGGTGCTCTCAAAGCCGGTATCTGCTGTGACCAGTCCACAGGCCTGTGCCGGGTCCCCACGGAGCACAGCGTGGCCCACTTCTCTGACCGACCCGTCCGTGCGCAGATGATCCGCGGGCTCCCTCCCAGGGCTGTTAAATGAGGCGGCAGCTCCTAGCTGTGCTGTGACGGATGGGGCTCTGTTTCTGGGCCAAGACGTGAGTCTCCTCTGTGTGCAGGTGGTGCCGGGCATGCCCCCTGGGTCACAGCTCACTGCAGAGACACTGCTGGGCTCCAGGCTGTCGGGGCAGGTGGTGGACCCTGGCTGCCACTTCATTAGCCCGCCGATGCCCTCATTAAGCAGCCCCTGCGGCCCCCGCCCCACCTGGACCCCACTCCAGCTGGAGGAGGACTCTGCCATCTGTATAGGGGGTGCACCCTCCTTTCCTCACCAGCCTGCGCCCACGACGGACTTCACCACCCAGTTCAGTCCAGTTCAGTCCGGTGCAACCCGACCAGCACACACCACCAACTCGTTCCTGGGGGGCAGACACTCAGAGATGGAGGAGTTCTGGGTCTTCGAAGTCAGAATTAGACCTCCAGGCAGGACACACCAGGCATCAGTGCAAAGAACGGGGCTGCAGACTCAGGCCCGGGGGTCTGGGTGGGTCCACGGGCCTCTTGTTGAGTGACCTCAGCCAGATGACTTCTGCTCCTGGAAGCTCCAATTTCCTTATCTGTGCGAAGAGCCTAGTAATCGCCCTGCCCACAGAGGGGTCGTGGGTCTACACGAGATAATTCAAATGAAACTTCGCGCCCATGCCTGACCGCTTGGCGAGCTGTCTGCTGGCAGCTGTCACTCTTGCTGCAGATGTCAAAGGGGACAGCTCTCGCCCCATGTCCCTGTCTCTTCTGAGGGTGTCGTCAGGGGGTGAGGCTGGAGCTGCCCTCCCTGCAGCCTGCTCCCCAACCCCCTTGCCCACCACCTGGCCTCTCACCTGCGACACTTTCTCTTTGTTGGCCATCGTGTTTAAAGGCGGCTCTGTCACCATCAGAGGGTGCTGCTCTGGGGCGACGTGGAGCACCTTGTAAAAGGAGTGGTGCCAGATCTGAGGAGAGGGGGGTGCAGAAGCACGCTGCAGTCACCACCTTGGCCTCTCCGAGTGCCCACCCCTGGGGAGGCTGGCCCCCACACCATGGGGACGTTGGAGAGGCCCTACTCAGAGGCCCACACGAAGAGGGACCACCTTGCCAGCCATGTGAGAGGGCCACCTTGGAAATGGGGTCTCGAGCCCCAGTTGAGCATTCATATGATGCAGCCCCAGCTGACATCTGCCTGCTGCTAATGAGAGACCCCAAGCCAGAATCCCCCAGCTAAGCCACTCCCAAATTCCTGACCCATGAAAACTCCCAGAGGTAATAGGGGACCATTGCTGTTTTCAGCTTCTAAGTCAGGGGCTGGTCTGTTCCACAGCTTAGATAACTGATGCATCTCCCAAGGCAGCAGGCAACCTGTTTGACCACATATGGAAACTCTAAGCAGAACCCTCACTTACTGAGACAGTGGTTCAAGTTACCTGTATTTCCCACATCCTTACTACGGCCGGCCAAGGGGTTCTTTTTTATTGCGGTGAAATACACATAATGTAAAATTCACCATTTTAACCTCTTTTAAGTGTCCAGTACAGTGGCATTAGTACATTCACAGTGCTGTACAACGATCATCACTATCCGTCTCCAGAGATTTCTCATCTTCCCAAATTGAAACTTTGTCCTTCTTAAACACTCACTCCCCCTCCCCCTCCCCCAGCCCCTGGCCCCACCATCCTACGTTCTGTCTCTGTGAATTCGGCTCCTCTAAGGACCTCATGTAAGCAGGAGCACACAAGATTTGTCCCTTTGTGACTGGCTTATTTCACCAAGCATAATGTCTGCAAGGTTCATCCACATTGTAGCCTGTGTCAGGATTTGCTTCCTTTTTAAAACTGAACTAAAAATAGACTTAACATATGATCCAGCAATCCTCACTCCTGGGCTTATATCCAGAGGGAAACTTAATTCAAAAAGACACCTGCACCCCAGTGTTCACAGCAGCACTATTCACAACAGCCAAGACATGGAAACAATCTAAATGTCTATCAACAGATGACTGGATAAAGAGATTGTGGTGTATTTATACAATGGAATACTACTCAGCCATAAAAAGGAATAAAATAATGCCATTTGCAGCAACATGGATGGACCTAGAGATTGTCATTCTAAGTGAAGTAAGCCAGAAAAAGAAAGAAAAATACCATGTAATATCACTAATAAATGGAATCTAAAAAAAAAAAGACAAACAAACTTATTAACAAAGCAGAAACAGACTTACAGACATAGAAAACAAACAAGGTCACCAGAGGAGGAAGGGGGTGGGAAGGGATAAATTAATAGTTCCAGACTGGCAGATACTAACCAATGTATATAAAACAGATAAAGAAGTTCATACTGTATAGCACAGGGAACTATATTCAAGATCTTGTATTAACTTATGGTAAAAGGAATATGAAGACGAATACATGTATGTTCATTTATGACTGAAATATTATGCTGTACACCAGATATTGACACAACGTTGTAAACTGACTAATTTTCAGTAAGAATATATATATATAAAAAGAACTGAATAACACTGCTTTGCATGGGAGGGCCACATTTTGCTTATCCAATCATCCCTTGATGGACCCCTGGGTGGTCTCTACCTTTTAGCTGTTGTGAATCATGCTGCCATGAACACGAGTGTACTGACCTTGCTTCCAGTTCTTTGGGGACACACCCAGGTGGAGGAGTGCTGGACCATGTGGTAGCTCTAGCTTAACTTTGCAAGGAGCCACCATACTGTTCTCCACAGTGGTTGCACCATTCTGCATTCCCACTGACAGTAGTTGAGGGTTGCAATTTTCTAACTTCTCCCTCTTCCCAACATTTGTCATTTTCTGGGATTTGTTTCTTTGTTTCTAAATAATAGCCACCCTAATAGGCGTGGAGTGTGCTGTGGGGTAGGAAAAATTATACCCCTTTCTTACAGATAAGGAAACTGAGGGCCAGAGAGTCAAGATACTTGTCCCAAATGATGTAGACTGTAAGTGGTGAAGACCCAGGTCTCTGACTGGAACCCATGCGGTCAGTACCGTGACGTAGTGTCTGCCTGGACCAGGGCCAGGAGATGGCCCTGCAGGCTGGCGGTCCATCCCCTCCTAGGTGCCAAGGCAGCCGGGCTCCCCTGTGAGCAGGTCCCACCCAGCAGAAGCTGCAGCCCACCTTTTCCATGTTGTCCCAGTTGGTGATAGCTGCCCGAGAGATGGGATATTGCAGGTTGAGTTTCCCTCGATTTTTCTGAACCTCATCTCCGATAAACCAGTCTTCCTCTTCCATTCCCACCAACAGATTCTGCAAGACACAGGCCAGCACAGGTCCGCTCTCAGGGGCAACTCACCTCACTTTGTCGGTGCAGACGGGGAGCCCTGATGTGCCTCCGGGGGACGGCTCTGGGTCACAGCGCTGCCATCAATGGCCTTTTCAAACCTGGGCACGATTTCAAAACAACACTAAGAGTTTTCAGCAAATGACCTGCAAGGAAAAAGTGCGCCTGAGGGAACATTGCTGGGACCCTCTCTCACCCACTTTGTGGATGAGGACTCTTAAGGGGGACAAAGAGAAGCAGTGGAGAAAGGAAACGTGGAGGGAGAGGCACTGCTTCTACGTTTGCTTTGGAAAGTGAGTGGAGGAAGTCTGCAATTTAATTTAATTTCTGTTATTTTTTAGAAAGATAAATCTATCTACTTTCATGCAGATTAAACCATTCATTCTATCATTCAGAAAGGATCTGAGAGTCAGCCATGTGTTAATCTGGGTCCACCAAGAAGCAGACATCAAGAGGAGATTAAAGTTTGGGGATCTCATTAGGGAACCAGAGGGGGTGTGGGGAGGGGGCGTGGGGAGGGCTCCGGGCAAGGCTGGGAGAGACACTGGTCTGTTTTCCAAGTCCGAGGCTGGTAGGGGTCCTGGAGCACCGTGCAGTGGGCGAGGCCATTCGGGAGTTCTGGAGACCAAGTCATTCATTCATCAGAGGGGTCCCGTGTCTCCTGGAAGTGGGTCTGCCTGGCTGTTCCTGCTGGGCTCAGTTGTCAGTGGAGAGTCTGTGGGAAGCATGGCCGTGGGGTCATGGTGCGCCAGTGACCGGGGTGGTGTGCCCGGGGTCCACCTGGCAGTGGTGCCAGGCTGCTGTGGTGCTCACCTTGCAAGGGGGCGGTGCATCTCAGAGAGAGGTCCGTTCCTGAGGCCGCCACAGCTCATCTGCACAGAGCTCCGACCTCTTAGGAGTCTGTCTTTTAGGCAGAAGAGGTTTGGACTTGGGCTGAGAGGCACAGCTCTGAGCCCTGGGCCAGTCGCTTGTCCGCTCTGAGCTCTGCCCCCTGCTTGGTCCTTGGGGGTTGCTGGTCCCTACACCCACAACCACTGCGTGTTTGGGCATCGAGCCAAGGGGGACTGTGGCTGGGAACATATTTATAAATTGAAAGGACACACACTCATGCAAAGGACAGTTTTCAGCTCACCCCGATCGTCGTGAGGAGGGAGGGGGACTAGGGCCCCCCCACCCCCGAGGGTGAGGAAGGAGCAGCGTCATCCTGGTTTGAAGCTGCTGCTTGAAATACGTACGGACAGTGCTCGGGTCTGATGACTGCTCTGGTTACGACGGACTGAGTGACCCGGCGCAGCCCTGTGCTGCTCCTCCAGGGCCGCAGGACCCCCCACGTGGGGTCTCACTGCCACCTGCTGCTGCACCGAAGTGCACAGGAGGGGCTGATGGTGCTTGGCTGAGATGCCAGTCCACACAGAGCACCCTGTCCTGTGCCCCTGCCTCTTAGAGACAGAAACTTACTTCCTGCCGCCCAGGGGGCCGGCCCCGAGGCAGCCGCGTGCCTCACAGAAAACTGAGAGAGACAACCCAGCGGCCTGCGGTTCTGGTAGATGGCTCACTGACTGATCATTCATCTTGGTCACTCGTTGCTATTTTGGTGAGGAATTTGATTTTTCTCGCAGTGATCTTACACGGCCCCACGTGTGTAACCTACTTTATAGACACGCTGTTTCCTGTTGTGCAGTAGAGGGCTTGGCACAGCTAACGGATGTCACTTCCTCTCCTGGGGCTGTGGAATGTTCCACGGAGCAATGTCAGGTTTTGACCTTGCAGGACAAAGTATTAGACCTGAAGGGGCAAGATGCCACACGAAGGATTCCAAAGAGAGGAACTGAGCACCAGCTGGTGGTTACACAGTGTTGGGAGTTTGAAAGCGCAAACAGGGACCACTGAGGCAGCGCACAGCAGGATCACTCAGTGGCCACTTGGCTGCGGGACACCGGGAACTCGGGCTTGCAGAGCAAGAGCGCAGAGGAGGCCCCGCAGGGCCGGAAGCGGGGCTCCGCCCGGCTGTTCTGACGCAGCTGCAGGGCACTGCGGGTGGAGGGAGGGTAGAGCGAGCCCTTGGGGCTGCTGGCAGGAAGGAAGACGGCTGCTCCCTCCACCTTCCAGTCGCCTCTAGTGCCTCCCATCTGCAGGTGCTCGGGAGAGCCGTCGGCAGGGGAGCCCCAGCCCCGGCATCACCGAGCAGAGCGGAGGCACCATGGCAGAAGGCGGCTGCGGTGCGTTGAATGGCGGCCCCCCAGAACCGGTGGGAAATAAGGTCCTTGCAGATGAGATTTCTTTAAGAGCCTGGGGAGGAGGCGGTGCTGGGTGGGGCCCACCTGCAGGAGGGGCTGAGCGCTGAGCTGAGGCCTCTCATGGTCTCTCTGCACTCGGCTGGATGGTGTCCCTGATAGATAGGCCCCCTGGAGCCTGCGGGCGTGCGCTCATTTGGAAAAAGGGTCTTTGCAGCTGTAATTACGGTAAGGCTCTCAAGGTGAGATCCCCTCTATTGCCCGGGAGGGAACTGCCAGACACTCCACGGGTCAGAAACTGTGCTAAACGTTCACACCCCCATCCCATTAACCTTCCGACCAACTCAGGTACGCACGCACTGTTGTTAACCCCGTTCTGTGAACGAGAACTCTGCACCGACACTGTACAGGGAGATCCTCAGAGGAGTCGAAGCCAGAGAGGCAGGAAGCAGGCTGGCGGGGCTGGGGCCTGGGGGGGGGGGTGCGGGGTGGTTTTTGAAGGGGACGGAGTTTCAATTTGGGCAGAAGAAAAGGTTTGGGAGATGGATGGAGGGGATGGTTGCGCAACAATGTGAATGTGCTTCGTACCGGTGAGCTCTGCACTTAAAAAAAGTTAAAATGGTAAACTCAATTGCATACATATCTTATCACAATAAAAACTCCAAATTTCTAAATTCTCTGGAAAAGCAGGAAGATCTGGCAACACGGGGCCCACTCTCCTGCACGTCACTAGGCAGCAGAGAATGCCCTTTAAACAGAGCGTTGGCCGCAGTCCCCACCCCTCCCTAGTGTCTTCCCGGCCCCGGAGGCTGTCTCGCTCGGCACTTAGCGTGCGGGCGGCTGTTTACCCTCGGGGTAGAGCTCCTTCTCAATATCACACCCTTCTTAAAAGTGGGAAAATCAAACAGTGAAGAGACGGGCAGCGTGATTTAGTTTTGACAGCCGCCTGCTTTGCTGACGTATGTAATCTGCCTGTTCTTTCCAGGTCCGCGGTTGTCCAAGTGTGGCCCCCGGGCCAGCAGCACCAACACCCCCCGAGAAGTGGTGGGAAATACAAACCCTGGGCCCCCTCCCCCCGACCTGCTGAAGCAGAAACTCTGGGCGGGTCCGGCCCCTGCAGTGTCCCAAGCCCACTGCCCCAAGCCCACTGCCCCGTGACGCTGGTGCCCGGCTCACCGAGGCCACCTCTGCTCTGAGGACGTGACTTGGTCACCCTGTGGGAAGGGGCGAGGCCCCAGGGGAGGACGCCAGCACTCACATCATGGCGAAGTTTCCCGAGGATGGTGGGGAACACAGCCAGGGGCGCTTCTGTCCCCGCAAAGCCCACCTTACTGATGCCCGAGCCGTAGTCACAGATGAGAGGCACGTTCATCGTGCCGCACGTGAGACCTGGATGGGGAGGCAGGGGAGACGGTGCTGAGCGGCCGGGCTCTCAGGTGGCCGTCTGTCTACACGTGGCTGCCCTGGAGAAGGCAGAAGGCTGCCGTGGGTGAAGGCTTTTTCCCGTGTCTGGTGTGGCCCGTGACTTGCTTCACTGGGGTCCCCTGAAGCAGCCCCTCTCCCGTTCCCCCAGGCAGGGGCTCTGGGCGGGGACCCCGGGAGGCACAGTGGCCCTGACGGTCTCCGTGCTGGTGTCATGGCCAGGCCCCCCACCCCAGCCCCAGCGCCGCCTCTCCTGGGAGCCCTCACAGGCTTCCCGGCCCCAGGTTGAAACCAGCCCCTCCCTCCACTGGACTTCTAGACAATTTCTTCCACATCTTTGCAAGTTCAGAAAACACGAAAAAGTATGAAGAAGAAAAACCACAACCCCGCCGTGGTCTGACCACCTACCACTGCCCTAGTATATATATATGTATATACGTATTTTTATATCCTTTTTCTCTTTTTGATAGAAGTACTGGGGATTGAAACCAGGGCCCCGCGCACGCCAAGCAGGCGCTCCATCCCTGAGCGACACCCACCTCTGCCCTGTTATATTTTGATACTTGTTTCAAATTATTTCCATGCATGGTTTTTTAAAAATGAATTACCCTCAAAATAAATGAATCCATTTTCTCTTTTGAATACTGCATTTTAACTAAGCTTTTACCATGATAAATGTTTTCTTCACTTTAAGGTGATTTTAATTCTTTTTTCAGATAGGGAAAGACTGTGTGTTCATTCGAGAAAATAGAGAAAACCGTGAGGGAGAGGAGGGCCCTCCCCAAACCCCACCAGCCACAGGCAACCCTTGTGGGTAGTGGTATTTGAGGGGAGGGTGTAGCTCAGTGGTAGAGCGTGCGCTTGGCTTGCGTGAGGTCCTGGGCTCAGTCCCCAGTCCCTCCATTAAAGTATGTAAATAAAACCTTTTCCGTCCTCCACAAAAAGAGGTTAAAAAATGAAAATGTGAAATTGTAAAAAAAAATTTAAAAATAAAAAGCTCAAAAAAAAAAGAATAATTGAAAAAAATAGCAGACATTTACCCTTCCAGCTGTTACAATCAACACAGGGGTCACTGGGGTCCCTTTCTGTCTGGCGCCCTGAAAACTGCCACACATGGTACAATTCCAGTGGCGTGCAGTCTCGTCGTGTGTCTATCATGTGCGTGCATATAAAATATTATATAGAGACGCACCCTTTTCTGAGCGTTTAAACTTCCCCCGGACGTCGCCCTCACGGGGAGGCGCTTTGCGCGGCCGCAGGGCCCCGCCACGCGGGGCTGCCGGTCCCTTTAACTGTCCTCTAGTGTGAAGACTTAGCCCCAGGCTTTGCGGGCTTTGTGAATAACCTTGTGATGACCCGCCTCACTCCGTCCTGAATTCTGGTCTGGCTGTCAATCCCACACGTCCTTTGAATGACCAGTTGGAAGACCAGGACGGTTTAAAGGCTCATAAACAGTTTGCCAAATCGCTTTCCAGAGATGTCGGCAGATGGGCCGCTGCCGCGTCCAGGCCCCTTCCCTGCTGCGCTCTGCAGCTCGCATCTGCCCCAGTCTCCCCAGCGGGCCACCACCTGCCCCCAGCAGGGTCCGCATCTCCCCGCCAGCACCCTGTCCCCACCGCCAGGGCCCAGCTAGTGCCTGTTGAGTTGCTTTGGAATCTGATCAGTCCTTTAAGGGGGACTTCTGGCATTTTTGTGGGTGTCCTGCTTGTCTGTGGGTGGGTGGCGTGTCTTCAGCCACGTGTAGCTTCTCAAAGGCAGGGCACCGAGGCAGCTGGCTGTGCCGCAGGAAGGTCTCAGACGGACAGGGCACCTCACGGTGCAGGAAGCAGCCGCCCCAACTTGCTCGCCGGTGTCTTGCGGAGGTGAGATCGCGTGGCAAGTACCATCGCCATCATTGCTACATGTTATGAGGATGATAAACCTTGCTGGGCAAGGGATTTGCCCCGGTCTCCCTGCCGGCCAAGGGCAGCCCTGGGAGGGGGTCGGAATCCACGCTCCTCCTCCCACAGCTCAGTGCATCTGCAGTGCGGAAGTTAATTAATTCTGGGGCTGGCCCAGCGGGTTTTGTTCTCCCCTTGTTACAATAGCGTTTGAACTCAGAGTGACTACAATGTGGTTTTTCCTCTTTTTTTTTTTTTTAATCGTCTGAGGCTTCTGTTTCCATGGCTTTAGCAAAAGGAGGGAAACTGGGGCGTGAGTAACTGCCCTGCTGTCTCTGAGCCCGAGCATTTTCATCTGGGATGTCTTGAGTGGAATGTAACTGGTTCAGATGGGGGTGTGGGATTTGCCTCCCATGGGCCGACTCCCTGGGCTTGCCGGCCGCTGGAAAACGGGGCAGGGCTGCTGGACCCAGGGCGGAACATTCCACAAAGGGCTGCTTCCCTGCTTTATTCAGGTCCTTATGGGGCTGGGCCTCACCTGTGAACCTTAGACACTCAGTATCAGAGGAGGGTGCAGGGATAAGCTGGGAGCTCAGGACTGGCAGATACTAGCTACTGTACGTGAGAGACGAAAACAGCAAGGGCTCACTGCACAGCACGTGGAGCTGTAGTCAGTACCTTGTAACGACCTATGATGAGAAAGAACATGAAAAGGAATGTACACCTAAGTGATCGCTCCGCTGCACCCCAGAAATTAGCACAACAGTGTAAACCAACTATTCTGAGATTAAATTTTTTTTTAAACTTTCAGTGCCAGCACACAGAAGCAGGAGCATAAGGCCAGGCGTGAGGGGAATTGGAAGGGACGTTCAGTTAGCCGAGAGAAGGAACTGTTCACCCGCAGGACAGACCTGCAGAAGCAGCAGGAAGAGCGAACCTCTCCCAGAGGCCAGGGAGTGCTGGGAGAAGGTCCAGGGAGGCAGAAAGCGGGGGCGCCCGCAGCCCAGGAGGCGCCTCTGCACGTCGCCGCTTCCATGTGAAGCCGCTTGAGGCACCGGCACAGGCGGCGTCTCCTTCACCGGCTGGGGCTTCCCCAGCCTCGTCCACCTCCTCTTAGAGCCTGAGTTCCCCTCTTCCCCTGCAGTCACACTGCCCGTGGGGTCCGGATGAGGTGGGCTCCGCGGTCTCTGGCCCCCGAGATGCCACGTGGCGTGGGGCAGTGCTGCCTGAACACTCGCGTACAAGTGTTTATGTGGACGCGCCTCATTCCCCCGGTAGGTGTCCAGTGGAGGGCGGCTGGTCACACGGCAGGCAGCCTCTGAGCAAATTTCCTGAGGAACTTCAGGCCGTCCTCCGCTGCGGCCGCGCATTCCATCCCTGCCGGCATCGTGCCGGGCTCCAGGTTCTCCGTGTGCTTCCCTGCGCACCTGTCATTGTCGGCCTTTCTTTAGCAGCCACCCTCGTGGGTGCGGAGTGACGCTTCTGTTGTGATTTTAATTTGTTTCCCTGTTGGCTCAGGATGTCGAGCGGCTTTTCATGTGCTTATTTGTGCATCTTACATTTTCTCTCTTCAAGTGGTCTGCCCACTTCTTAAAAAATTGAAGCACAGTCAGTCACAATGCGGCATTTTCTGGTGTACAGCACAGCGTCTCAGTCGTGCACGTGCACACGTGTATTGGTTTTCACAGTCTTTTTCATTGCAGGTTACAAGATATGGAATATAGTTCCCTGAGCTCTACAGAAGAATCGTGTTTATCTGTTTTACATGTGCTATTTCATATTTGCAAATCTCAAACTCCCGGTTTGTCCCTTTCTACCCTCTCTCTCCCTGGTAACCATAAAATCATTTACTACGTCTGTGAGCCTGTTTCTGTCTTGTAGATGAGTTCATTAGTGTCTTTTTTCTTTTTTTAGATTCCACATATGAGTGATACCGTATGGTATTTTTCTTTCTCTTTCTGGCTGCTTCACTTAGAATGACGATCTCCAGGTCCATCCATGTTGCTGCAAATGGCAGTATTCCATTCTTTTTATGGCTGAGTAGTATTCCATTGTATAAACACACCATGGCTTCTTTGTCCAGTCATCGGCCATGGACATTTAAGTTGCTCCCATGTCTTGGCTACTGTATAGAGTGCTGCTGTGAGCACTGGGGTGCATGTATCTTTTCGAATTAGAGTTCCCTGTATTTACTAGTCTGCCCATATTTAATTGGGTTGTTTGCCTTTATTTTTGAGTTATAAGAGTTCTCTACAGATCCCAGACACTAGACCCTTGTCAGCTGTATGATTTGCCACCATTTTTAAACACTGTTCAAAGCTTTTGATTAAGTACCATTCTCAAGGATGGCCTTTCACTCTTGCAGCAAGTAGTCACGTCCACTGACTACACTGATCTCATCCCTGCCTTTGGTCCTCACATCCTTGCCCGGGAAATTCTCTGCCTGCATCTCCTCCTCAGCTTGAGCTCCTTGAAGCCAGAGCCCGGTAGGTCTGCTGCAGGACTGAACTGGGCTGCCTGTGGCCGCTGGCCCTACTGGGACACCGAGCTGTGGCTGTAGGATGAAAATAGTCGTAGCAGCACTATGTACAACAGCCAAGACGCGGAAGCCACCTGAGTGTCCATCGACAGACGGCTGGGTAAAGACGATGTGGTATTTAAGTATAAGATGGATACTACTCAGCCATAAAAAAGAATAAAATATTGCCATTTGCAGCAACATGGATGGACCTAGAAATGATCATTCTAAGTGAAATAAGCCAGTCAGAAAAAGACAAACACCATATGACGTCACTGACATGTGGAAGCCAAAAGATGATACAAATGACTCTATGCACAAAACAGAGACAAACTCACAGACGTAGAAAAGAAATGTATGGTGACCAAGGGGAGAGGAAGAGGGGGGAGGATAAATCAGGAGTTTGGGATTAGCAGGTACAAACTACAAAAATGCATGAGCAACAAGGATTTCCTGTACAGCGCAGGGAACTCCATTCATTACCTTGTAATAACCTGTGATGGAAGACAACCTGAAAATATAAATACATGACTGAATCACTTTGCCGTACCCCTGAAACTGACACGATGTTGTAAATCGACTATGCTTCAGTGAAACCTAAATAAAATAAAACAAAGAAATCTATCTCAAAATGGTCCTTGGTGGAGGAAAATGATGTCTCTGCTGCCTCTGCAAAATTCCTACAATCTTGTCTCCTTTTTCTAATAAAACCAAATTCAATCCCACAACCGTGCATGTATGGAATACTGATTCACTCATTGCTTTGGCAAGTTCCTGGATCTCTCTACGTGGAGGAAGAGAGTCCTGGGGGGCCCTCCTTCGTCCCCGTCCCCCGCTAAGCGGGATCAGGGCGGGATTCGCTCTCCTCCTGGGAAATACACAGGATTGACAGAACGTGGCTACTGTTTGTTTTCCTTAAGAAAATCACCCAGGCTCCACGCGGCAGTGTCCCAAAGGGAGACCGCCTGTGGCTGCGGGAGAGCAGGGTGGGCAGTGTTTACACTCTCCCCGTGATGAGTCCTTCCATTAGTGGGACATGACCCTGGCTGGTTTTCAATGTTTCTAATAAAAAATGGGGAGAAACACGCCCCACGTGATTTAAAGGGGTTGCACTTGGATGGCCTTGAAGACAGGGCTGCGGGCTCTGAGCGAGACACTGGTCCTGCTCTCAAGGAGTTGTTCCCAGCTTAAAGGAGAAACAAATCTGTTTTATAGATCCGTTCAGTGTGAGGAGGGCTGTACAGAGGAGGCCACATGACGAGCTGGTCTTGGAAGACTTGGACGGATTCCAGACGGGGGAGCAGACATCGAAAGCCCAGAGTCCAGGCTGGGCGGGGCCGTCCCTTGAGAGGCACGTGGAGGGCGCACTCCAGATGGCCTTGGGGGTCTTCGGTTTCCCGTGCACCCACTACTGTTACACCTGCGGGGTGTCGCTGAGGCCTTAATAACCACCACTGCGAGGAGGCGACTTTCTCGAGCCAGACACGGCCCCAAGTCAAGTCACGCCTCCCCGTGGCAGCGTGGGGCTGGGGGCACCAGTCTCAGTTTCTTCTAAGGGAGCCTATTTTCCCTCTCTCAGATCTGGGCAGGACGTGGGGCCCCTGTGACCAGGAGCACGTGATGGAGATGGTGTTGTGTGAGGAGTCATGGGTCAGGAGGAACTAAGCCCCATCTCACACCGATGAGGTGTGATGAGGCGATCATTTGAAAGAGCCTAAGCTAGCTTCTGGGACAAGAGACCACGTGGGAGAGAACTAGGTGCCCCGCCAACAGCCAGCCGCCTGCTGGACATGCGGCGGGGGCGGGGGCGGGGTGTGCAATTTACCCAGCAGCAGGTGGTCTGCTAGGTGGCCCCGGATGCACAGGAGAGCCCAGCAGAGACCATACCAGCTCAGACCAGAATAATCACCAGCCAACCGACTGATGACTAATAAGATAGTTGTTGCTGCAAGCCAGTAATTATTAGCATCATCGTTATGCAGCAAAGGCTGACTGATACACTCTGCTACACTGCCTCTGTATCCCAAATAAATGCCCCTTTCCATGACCTCCATGACCTGCTGTCCACGGGCTCAAAGTCACCTGCTCATGGAGGGAGAACGCAGAGAAGCTCATAGACTATTGAAAGTCACAGACCAGGGGTTGGCAAACTACAGCCCATGAGCTGAAACTGGCCCACTAGCTATTTTTGTAAATAAAGTTTTATTGAGACACAGCCATGCCCATTCCTTCATTTACTGATTCCCTCTGGCTGCTTGTGGCGCTACCATTACTGAGCTGTTGTTGAGACCAGGTGGCCACAAAGCCTGAAATATTTACTATGTGACCCCTTGTAGAAAAAGTTTGACAACCCCTAGTCTAGACTTAATTCCCTTCACACTCTGACAATAGTTCTCGAAGTGCAGCCGCGGACCAGCAGAGTCACCTGTATTTGTCAGGCTTGCATCCTCAGTCCTCAGCCCAGATCTGAGCATCAGACACGCTGGGGGCGATGCCCAGCCGTCTTGTTTAAGAAGCGCTCCCGGCAATTCTGATCTTCCCTGTCTCAAGATCAGACAAGGCAGCCAGCTCTGATTACAGACAGCTGGCACAGGAATCTGATAGGATGGTTGATTCTCCAGTTTAAAAAGCATTTTCCTTAGTTCTCGCTCCCAGCCACTTGAAGAGCAGCAGCTGCCTTGGAGCCTTTGACCTTGGCAAGATTCGAGACCGGCACAGGGTCACCCACCAAAACCCTTGCCGTCCCCCAAGAGCCGTGCCTGAGCAGGGGGGCGGGGGGGCTGCCTGGTGGGAGGGCCGCTTAGGATAGGGTCAAACCTTCCTCCCCGGACCCCTCCAAAATAAACTCAGCCTTTACAGGAGTCATGCAAGGGGTCTGGAGTGCTGCTATGACATGAGGTCGGTCAGAACAAAACCAAGGCCTTAAATCTGAATGAGAAAGTCTGGGCGAAATCACTGACTGGTCTTGGTTTGTCCAGAGTTCTCCCAGTTTTAACGTTGAAAGAACCACATCCTAGAAACACCCCAGCTGTGGGCAAACTGAGACAGTTGGTGCCCGCATGTGTGGGATTTAAAAGGCCCGGCTTTCTGGGAAAAGGTGATACAGAGCAGGTAACACCAGTGGCGTTTACTGATGGGGGAGGAGCTGAAAGGCGGGGCTCTGGGGCTCAGGGAGGGGCTGGTCAGAGGGGTACAAAGGTACTTACCATCCAGGGTGCAGAAATTCTAGTTCCCACAGGACTAGGGGCCTCAGAGCCACGGGGACCACAGGGGCATCGGATCCAGCCACCGTGTTCCTGCACCCAGCACCTGCATCCTCTTGGCTGTCGGCTGTCACCTGTCACGCCCCCCACTGGCCACGAAGCCTGGCCTCCACACGAGGCATAGCCCTCGGGCTGAGACGAGCATTTGCAGTGCATCCCCTACAGCTTCTAGAAAAGCAGCCTGCAACCCGTAACGGTCAGAAATGGAGGTTCCCCAGATCCACACGCTGCCCTCCCCGGGGAGCTGCGCCCCCAGACAGAAACGGGGAAGGCGTGTTACTTGTCTGTTTTGTGCTGGTTTACGATGACGTGTGCACAAGAAGACACGTGTGAAACAGACGCACGCCTTGGAGATGACGGCTTGGTTTAGTAAAAGTTAGTAACCACCACCCTGCAAGGGGTGCCAAGCACCGGCCGACGCCTCCGAGCAGCCCCTCCCGGCCCCCCCAGGCGACCCCCGCCCCGACGTTTCTGTCAGCGCTGCTCACTTGCTCTCACTCTGACCACACCCAGATCTGTCCCTAAAGACAGTGTTGTTTGGTTTTGCCTGCTTTTGAATTTCATGTGAATGGAGTGATCGCCCTGGACGGTTCTCCTCGGAGATTTCCCCGCATCGGTGCACGTGGCTGGGGCTCGCTTTTCACCACCATGGAGCACTCCACACTCCACCGTTTGGATATACAATCATCTGAGGCAAGGGATGTGTGTGAGTAACAGCAGACGGCTGACAAACTGTCGGGGGTGGGGATGCCCCCTTTATCTGGAGGACTCGATGAGATGTGCGGGTTGGGGTCAAAGCTGAGTTCGGGGGGCCCTGAGGTGAGGCTTAGCCCTGCCGTGGGCCCCTCCCAGCACTCGACCTCTCCCCTAAGCAGATGTTGAGGTCAATTGTTTGAACAACTTGACCCGAGGGGATATCAGCTTGTCCCCCTAGGATGCCGTGCTTCTTGGTGTGGTCCAGGGGACATCACACTTCCATACTTAGAATTCAGTATCTATGTGCACGAGTCATACGTGTCAGGCTGCAGGCTGTGGCATCGGGAGAAAGTTTCTGGCTCAGTCATTTCCGCCCAGGATCCCAGGTCCTGCCTCCCAGCAGGGGGTTGGTGCACATCTTCAAGACTCTAGATTCTGCTTCCGTTTCTTCGTGCAAAGCTGCCCAGTTTCCCATGTGCCCGGGGTGTCCCCTGGTGGCTGCTCAGCAGAATACAGTTCTCGGGGACCCGGCGCTCAGATCCAAGTTTCAGGAAGCAAGTAGTTTCACACTCTGAAGCAAAGAAAGGTTTTCTGCCTTCCAACTCGCCCCTAACACAATACATAGCAACTCGACAACATTAAAAATTTTTTCAAGCGCAATTTTTTTCCATTTTTTAATTGAAGTATAGTCAGTTTTCAATTTCTGGTGTACAGCACAATGATTCAGTCATATGTGTGCACACATATATTCCTTTTCACGTTCTTTTTCATTATAGGTCACTGCAAGATATTGAACATAGCTCCCTGTGCTCTGCAGAAGAAACTTGTTTATTGTAGTCCCCTCCCCCTCTGTGGGAACAGAGGAACGAGCCTTGGGCCGGAATGGTAAACAAGTTATAAAAAGCTACAGACTCAGAGGTGAGAAGGCTGGTTAGCCAAGGACGGGGAAGAGCCCCAGAGCGGGGCAACCTAAAACAGGCACAGCCGCCTGAGTCCAAGAAGAACGTTATGAAGCAGCTGTTTCTCGTACGTTCTGCCCTGATAAGCTGTAAGGCTCGCTGGTGTCAACACGAACGTGATTTACCAAAACATAAAGGGTCTTCTGACCTCGAGCCAGATGCTGCCTGTTAACCATTTCCCTTGTCATTCTTCTTTGCTGTATAAGACTGTGCAACTTAATAAAGCTTCAGAGTAGCCATCAGCTCTCTCCGCATACGGTGTGTATGTGTACACAGTATTGCGACACCAACAATTTATCTATTTTATATATAGTAGTTAGTATCTGCAAATCTCAAACTCCCAATTTGTCCCTTCCCACTCCCTTTCCCCATAAGTTTGTTCTCTATGCCTGTGAGTCTGTTTCTGTTTTATAAATAAGTTCATTTGTGTCTCGTTTTCAGATTCCACACATGAGTGATATCACATGGTGCTTGTCTTTTTCTTTCTGGCTTACTGCACTTAGAATGACATTCTCCAGGTCCATCCATGGTGCTGCAAATGGCATTACTTCATTCTTTTTTATGGCTGAGTAGTATTCCATTGTATTAATATACCACAGCTTCTTTGTCCAGTCTTCTGTCAATGGACATTTAGTCTGTTTCCATGTCTTGGCTGTTGTAAATAGTGCTGCTATGAACATTGGGATGCAGGTGTCTTTTTGAATTAAGGTCCCCTCTGGATATATGCCCAGGAGTGAGGATTGCTGGATCCTATGGTAAGTCTATTTTTAGTTTTTTGAGGAATCTCCATACTGTTTTCCATAATGGCTGCACCAAACTACGTTCCTACCAACAGTGTAGGAGGGTTCTCTTTTAGGAGAGGCAGTTTTAATACGTTTGTACTTAACTAAAATATCTGGGTCCTGAGAGGGTACAAAGGTGCAGCCTCTGTCGTGTTAGAGCTATGAGTCCGTCCAGCTCAGGGGACCACAAACTACGTGGCTGTGTTCCAATAAAGCTTTATTTACAAAAGCACACTGCCCCTGTCTGTTTTTGTAAATAAAGTTTTATTAGAACATAGCCACACCCACTTGTCCCCACGTTGTCTATGGTGCTTTCTCACTACAGTTGAGAGCCGAGCAGCTGGGACAGAGGTGGGAGGTGGTCTGGCCCACGAAGCCCAATGTATTTCTTAGCCTGCGTTTTCCGGAAAACGTTTGCCTACTCCTGACTGAGTGGGTTCACGGAGACGTCTGTGGCCGGTGCACTGTTGTTAGTCTGGAAAGAAGCTTCTGCTGTGGACTTGATTTTCCATCAGTTCGTTCCAAAAATTGTTGCAGACCTACTGTGTGCCAGGCATTATCGCTGGACAGAAAAGACTCCGGCTGCTTTCACACTTGGAGGGCGCCAGTCATACGAGTTACCACCATTTCCCCCCCGCAAATAGCTTCTCATTTTTTTTTTCCTGCTCCCTCAAGCTCTCAGACCTCCAACAGGGAATTCCTCCCTTCCAACAATGGTACCCTGGCTTGTGTAACTGGTGAGCAATGCAAGTGCTTGTGAATTCAAATACGTATTTGGAAGAAAATGCCTATATATTTCATTTATCAGTGGTCACAAGCAGCCCGAGGTGGCGCCTTCTCCTTAACAGAAACTTAATTGAAATGTGGATGGCCTGGGCTGTGTTCAGTTGTATCGACAGAAACCGAGGCCTCTTTCCTACGTGTTCGGCCCGGAGCCTGCTCATGCGGGCGGGGATTCCAGACCCTTTAGAAGTAATCAGGTTCAACCCCTACCTAGAAAGAATTCTGAACAGCAGGAGGAAGAAGGTTTTTAAAACAAACATCAGGAGAAAACACAAAACCACTAATTTTCATACCCGTAAGAAATTTGAAATTGCCGAAGCATGCCTGGCTCCTGGCTCCCCCCAGCCCTGGGGGCCGCCAGCCCCTCTCACCTCTGTGTTCCCGGGGAGGAGATGTGCCACCGGCGGGCCTGGTTCTCAAAGGGGTTTGCGTTTATTCAGCAATTGTTGGTCTTGCTCAGCGACATGCCTCTTCCTGTTAAAAGAAGATGATTTCAAAAAACTTTCATTAAGCCATGAAAGCATCTCGGCCACAGCAGGGCCGCCAAAACAGAGCTGCGTGAACTCCGCAGACAGAGCAGCCACGAGCGCCCCCTCCACCTGTCCCCCACCCCGTCCACCGGGCAAAGGCCGTTCCGTACAGCCGAGCCGCCCAGTTAACCGAAGCTTCACGAACACGGCGTTTTTAAATGCAGAAGCATCTCGAGGAAATTACAAACCTCTCTGCCTGCTTAACCAGGGACACTGGGGTGTGAGGTGGCCTTGTCTTGGTGGCTGGGGGGCCACCATGATGCAGAACAATCGCACTGAGCTGTGACACAGCTGTGACCTCAGGGGCCCCGCGCGGGCATCAGTCCCACCTGCCAGGGCCCGGGGTGTCCTCTAGTTTCTGTGTCCACCTTTCTACTCTTCCTGCATCCTGGAATGAGTTCTGAAGCGTTCTTGCCTCCTCTACAGCACGGAACGTGTGTGTCACATACGTATTATTCCTTTAAAAAGTTGGGTAGAATTCACCAGTCAATCCATTTGGGTCAGGCATTTTTCTTTGCTGGGAAATTTTTAAACTAAGAATCCAATTTCTTTAATAGATTTGGTGCTATTCAGACTTTCAGTTTCCTCTTGGGGCCATTTTGGTAAATTATGTTTCATCTACATCGTCGGAGTTACGGCAGGAAGCTGGCACACTGGAAAGTTTCCATTTTTTTTCCTTTCTTCCCAGGGATTTCTGTCCTCTACTCTTTTCTTGTGTCTGAAAACCATTATCTTGTGTATATTGCCCAGGTTTTAGTTGTTTCAACTCCATTTTTTAAGAATCTCAAAGTCTTAAACTCAACCTTAAAAACAACTCAGTGTTTGGTGGTTTCGATCAATCCTTTTCCCCTTTCTTTTCCTTGTCTCGTGAGAACCATGTGAGAGGCGGGAAGCGCTTCTCGCAGTCAGGGGAGCGCTTGCGTCCGTGTCTGAGCCTGCCCGGCGGCCCAGGGAGCCCCGCACGTGTCTCCTCGCCCTCCAGACCTCCTTCTCCTGGAGGGCGCTTGTGTCGCAAGGTGTGATGCTGGCGGCAAACTGCCGCCCCTGGTGAGCTCAATACAGGTGTTCCTGGATCACCTGCAAGTGTGGTACCAGGACTGTTGGCGGCACCATTTCTCATTTAGCGCAGCATCTTTTAATTGCTGGAATGAGGCAGTGGGCTGGCTCTGTGCCTCTGCCAGTATCAGTTTGATTGTTGGAGCAGGACGGGGTCCTTCTGGCCCCCTCTCTGGGTCCTTGCCATGTGGATTCTGGTCGCTAATCATGATAATACTTCCAAGTCCATTAATTAAGTGTGCGAAGGACTGTGCTCACGGGGTAACGTGTGGACTTCTGCCAGGGCTGGAACAGTGCCGGGGAATCACGTCCAAGGACACCTGGGTCATTCCTTGCTAGGAAAAACAAGTCTCTGACAGTCTGGAACTAAGATCTGCCTGAGCCTGAATCCCGCCCCGGGGAGCGGTCTGGAGCCTGAGCACAGAGGCCAGCATGCCCTGGACCCGGGAGGTGGGTTTCCGCCCCACGTGGCCGGAGCTGCACTGGCAGGTGCTTCTGTCCATCGGGGTGACCCTGGCCCGTGTCTCCATTCGGCCTGTTGCCCTGTGTTCTGGGGAGGAAGTGATTCTGAACTCGGTGGGAACTGTGTGTCTGCCCTGGGGTCCCCCTGACCCCCACGTTCGGTCTGCAGCGCGTTGTGCGAATGTAGCCGCGGGCTCGACCACCCCCTGCTGAGAGACTTCTGAGTTGTTTCTCGGTTTTGGTCATTATCAGTGAGGTTGCTGTGAACATTCACGTACAAGTTTTGTGTGAACAGAAATTGTTGTTTCTCTGGGATAAAGGTCTGAGTGCCGTTGCTGGGCGTCGTACCCATCTTTTAAATTAATACTGAAAAATAAGAGCTGTGCAGAAAACATAGCCCCCCCCTCCGCCTCCGCCTCCAGCCCTAAGGAGGGGCCGGGGGCTGCGGCCCCATCCCTGCTCCCTCTGGTCCGGCCCAGAGTGCAGGACATCCTCCCGCTGATGTGTCCAGACCCGCCACGTCCCTCCCCCTGCGGTCACCTTGTTGTCCACCAGATGGAAGGAAGGCAGTGGTGCCTCTTAGTCCCAGAAACATTAGGCAGCTGGACCCCCTTCGCAGTTCGGCCTCCCACGCCTGCAGCCACACCCGCCACATTCTTGTCCCTGTGCCACAACTCTGTCTCCAGCTCATCAAGCAGTGGGCGTTGAGAATGATCCAGGCACCAGGATGAAGGTGGAGCCAGGCGGTCGCTACAAGCCCCGAGGAGCCCAGGTCCCAGCAGGAAGGAGCAGTCAGTGCAGGGTGCGAGGCCCACGCTCTTACCTCTTCGTGGAACCCTGCCGCCAGTCAGACTGGCCACGGTTGGCGAGGCGCTCCTCTCCAGGGACCTTTACGAGTTGCTTTATCTGGCAGGTGACCTGCAGCAGCCAGCCTCCAAGATGGTGCCTCCAGCTGCTGGTGCCCTGTGTCACTCCCTCCCTCCTTGAATGGCACTGACTTGTGGAACCGATGGAATGTCACACAGGTGGGGGAGTAGGGCTTCCGAGGAGAGGCATAAAGGACACTGTGCTTCTACCGCATGTCTCTGGGACCCCCACACTGTGGGGGCAGCTGGCTGCCATGCTCTGAGGACCCTCAAACAGCCTTGGGGTGAGGTCCACATGGGGAAGGACTGAGTCCTCCAGCCGACAGCCAGCACCAACTTGCCAAATGCACAGAGGAGGAGCTGCCTTGGGAGCAAATGCCCCAGCCCCAGTCGAGCCTTCGGATGACGCAGTCCCCAGCCAACATCTTGCCTGCAGCCCCAGGAGGGACCAGAGCAAGAAGCGCCTGGCTAAGCTGCTCCTGGACTCCCGAACCTCGGAAATTGCATGTGATAATGTTTATTGCTGGTGTCAGCTGTTCGCTTTTGCGGTAACGAGTAACACAGCAACAGATAATAGCCCTGCCCCCTAGGGGTGGTGTTATGACCGTGAATGGGTTGCCACACTTGTAGTCTAGAAAGCGCTGGTGGAAGGCTTTACAGCTGCCCCGCCTCCACCCGCTGCTTCACAACGCAGCCTTTCTAATTATTCAGCACAGGTTTACCGAGCACTGTGAGACCACGCTCTGGAGAGAGGGGGTTAAAGACACAGACTCGGGCCCCAGATGGAGTTTGAATCCCAGCTCTGCAGGGTCCTGGCCTGTGACCATGGGCAGGCCCCACGATCTGTGCCTCATTTTCCCCGCCTGTAAAATGGGGTGACGACAAGAGTGTTGGCCACCAGTGTTGCTGTGGGTCAGTTGGTATCTGTAAAGTCCTTACAACGGTGGCCCCAGGCACGGCAGTTGCTATGAGCTTCAGCTGCTGACACGTGGAGGACGGTGTTCTTGAGCTGGGGATACATCAGGGAACAAAATAATCAGAAACTTGCCCTCACTGAGCTTGTATTCTCGTAGGGGAGCGAGAGAAGCAAAATAAATTGGTAACTTATACTCCGTCACTGGAGTGTCAGTTCTACGAAGAAAAATAAGGCAGAAAGTCCTGGGACGAGTGTATCAGGAAGGATTCGCTGTGAAGGTGACATCTGAGCTAGAAGGTCTTTGAGGGAACCACACGGATGTCAAGGGCAAGAGGGCTCTAGGCAGAGGAAACAGCCTGTGCAAAGGCCCTGAGGTGGAAGAGCCCTGGGGCCTCAGAGGGCCAGTGAGGCAAGGGCATGGCTGTTGCTGAGTGAGTGTGGGAGAAAGTGTGAGAGGGCAGGGCTAAACTTCAGCCCTGCAAACGACCTTGGCTTTTATTCTTAGTAACAGGAAACCTTGGAAAGTTCTGAGCAGAGCAGGGACGTGCTCTGACTCACATCCCAGCAGGACACATCTGACTGTCGTGCAAAGACAGTTTGGGGCCTTGAGGCAAGAGGCAGGGAGACCCGCAAGGGGGCTACTCTTCCAAGACTCCAGCTGCAAAAGGGCGGGGGCTGAGATGTCGGAGAGTGGTCTGATCCCGGAGGCCTTCTGCAGGGAGAGCCGGCCGGACTGCGCTCCCGCTGGGTGTGGGGCAAGAGACAGGCTGTCAGGGATGATTCCATTTCTGGGTCTGAGCAGCTCCAAGTGTGGGCTTTCCATCACCTGAGAGCAAATTCCAGGGGAAGACCTGGGGATTTGCTGACGTGTGACGTTTAGGAAGCCTTCCAGACACCCACCCGAGGGAGATAAGGAAGAGGTATCTGGATACAGGGATGCGATTCAGGCCAGAGAGGCATCAGAGACAGACTTCTGGGGTTGCCAGTGCTTAGGGAAGTATTTAAGGCCCCGAGACAGGTGGGGTTACCTGGCTACCTCTCACCAGGAGCTCTCTTGCAGCACCCCGAGTTGTCCCAGTGCTCACGCTGGCCCTGCACAAACCTCCAGCCCCGCCGGTACTCTGGGACAGGAACCGGCCGGTGTGGGCAGGACTGTCTGCGGGTCATCAGTGGATCACCAGGTGGGAGGCACCGAATTTCCGGAAGTCGAAGCCATCCCATCCTTGCCCCTCAGTCACTGTGGTCTTCCCATGTGACACCCAAGGTGTGCTTTTCAATCTTCCCCAGCAGATTTGGGGATCTGAGCTGGTGACGGGTGGCAGGTGGTTTGGGGGTGAGTAGGACTTGCCCTTTCCGAGAAAACAAGTGTGTGGCGTGGACGTCAGTCCTGATTTTGCAGGTTCTGCTCAACTCAACGTCTCACCCAGGCAATCTGGCTGGATCGCCGCCTGGCCTGCCTTCTCGTGATCTAACTGGCAAACACCCACGTCCAGATAAGGGAGCTCTGAGAGCTGGAGGAACGTCCTGGGGCCTCTGTCCCTCCTGGAATGGCTCCCCCTGATGACAGCCAAGCCTGTCATGAGGGCAGTGCGTCTCCAGTGTGGAAGTCAGCCTTCCCCACCCCCACCTCCACCCCCGCCACCCACACCAGCCAGAATCCTTTTTCACATTCTTTTTTTTTTTCTTCATGAGTTTAATGGGATTCTTTTTTTTTTCACTTGTTCTTAAAAAATTGAAATATAGTCAGTGTACAATGTGCCGATTTCTGGTGCACAGCGTCATGTTTCAGTCATACAGGTACATATATTCGTTTTCACATTCTTTCCATTACGGGTCACTACAGGATGCTGACTCTAGCTCCCTGTGCCGCACAGGAGAAACCTGGTGTTTCTCACATTCTAACCTCACCACGCACAAGGGTGGAGCTCTGGGCTCCCCTATCCCTGCGGGGAGAGGGGTGCTGGGTTCTGTCCACACACGGATGGGGTGAGTGAGGGCAGGTACACGTGGCAGAGAGCCCGGGCGCCCTGCCCTGCTGTGCTTGCCAGGTACGCTGGACACAACAGCCCAGCTCCGAGACACTCACCCAAACAAACGGAACCTGGCGAACTGAGAGGCAGATCCAAGGTTCGAACCTAGAGCTCTCCCAGGAAGTCTGACAAACCCCTCTGACAAGAGGCAGGAAAAGAATTGTCACCCTTATTTTTAAAACAAGGACACCGAGGCACAGAGAGGGAAGTCAGCTGCTCAGAGTCGCACAGCCATGGAGCGGGAAAGCCAGGCTCTGAGCTCACAGCCACCACTCTCCAGTCTCCCTGAAATGAATCGGCCCACGGTCTGGGCGGGAACGGCGGGCTCTGCTGCGCTCAGGGCCGTCCCGGTGGTGGGACGGGTCACGGCTCTGTCCTGGTGTTCGAATACTCACGCAGCTGGTGACAGACACAGATGCTGGGGACCACCTCCAGCCCCGGCCCCTGAGCGCCAGGGGGCGGGGCGGGGCCCCAGCTCTGGGAACCCAGGGCTCTAAAGCGGAGAGCCCAGCTCTGATCCTCCAGGCTGTTCAGGGGGCTGCCTGTCTTTTTTCAACCAGTTCTATCTGGAGCAGAGGAGGCGCTGCCCTGCCCCTGCCAGGGCGCAGGCACTGGGCTCCCAGCTAGCTCCAGTCCTCAGTTTCCCCAGATGGGAGCCAATCCCAGCCCCTTCCTGCCTCCCCTGCTTCTCTGTTCACTCTCTGGGGGCAGGCGGCCAAGCTGGGATTTCGTCCTTTGGCAAACAGAGTGGATTTTCACACTCAGCCTAACAAAAGCCCCAACAGCGGGCCGACGCTGGGGGCAGCGGGAAACCGTCACCTGAGTCCCGCAGTGGGCACCCAAACCTTTGGGGCAGCACCGAAGCATCTGATCCAGCATTCCCTGGGCACCCCTTCCACACACCGGGACCTGAGCACGTGTCCAGGCCAGGCCCCGCCAGGAGACGGAAGTCTGACCGGGGAGGCCTGGCGCAGGCCGCCTCGCTTCTCCCTGCTTTCCTCCGCCCGCTGCCGAGCAGGCCTGCGGGTGCCGTCTCTCCAGTGGTGTTTGCTCTCTCTGCGTCTGTGTCGCACTTGGTGGTTCTGGCAGTACTTGTCACTACACTTGTGACGGTGCTCTGTGGTCAGTGACCTGCGGTGTTACTGTTGTTCACTGTTGAGACTTTTTTTTTTGGCAATAAAGCATTTTTTAATTAAGGTATGTGCACTGGGTTTTTCAGACATGCTACTGCACACTTGATAAGACTGCGTAACTTCTGTGTGCCCGGGAAGCCGAAAAGCTCGCGGGCCTCACTTTATCGCGGTATTTGCTCTATTGGGGTGGTCTGGACCTGCACCTGCAGCACCTCCCAGGGACGCCAGAATGAAAAATGACGATCTCTGCCAGGGCAGCAACATCTAAAGAGAGCTGTCAGGAGTATCTGCGGGTTGAGGTGAGCAAACCCCGGAAGCGGGTCCCCTCCCCAGGGCTGGGATTCAGATCTCGTTGGGAGGGCCCCTGGATGGCGGCAGAGTTCTCTGGGTTGGCTGAGCTGAGTCCATGAAAGAACCAGAAGCCCCGTCCTCACGCGGCATCCCTCAGCGCCCCCTACGGACAAACGTAACGTGGTGCACCTGCAAGGAACGTTTGAAGGACGCAGCTCGCCACCGCCGAGCCGGGAGGAAGGGGGCATCCGGAGCTGAGAGGCGGTAGATTGATAGGCAGCACACCTTACATGTCCACTTCCACTTTATTTAACAAGAATAAGGGCAGAACTGACCACGGGGGCTGGAAGATGTCCCATTCAGTGTCAGACACCAGTCTGTCTGGGTAGCAGAATGGCTCAGGCCCCCAGTATGGAGAAGAGACGGTGTCATCGATGGGCAAGCCAGATCATCAAAGGTTGACAGGTCATCCTCCCGTGTTCAGAACACTGCACAGAGAAAACTGGCCACTTCTGCTGGTGAGAAGGCAGCTGGTGTTCACCCTGGGAATCCCCCTCAAGGTGAGTGCTGGGCTGTCCCCATTTCACAGATGAGGACACTGAGGCTCCTGGCAGGTGGAGCTGAGCTCCTGCCCCGGCAGGCCCGACAGCAGTGCTCCGCACTGCCCCTCGGGGGCCCTCCCAGGGCGGCCCTTCAGAATATTCCGGGCAGTAGGCGGTAGGGCACGGCAGCGGTGTAGCGCTCCCAGTCCCGGCCGTACTTGTTGGCACAGCGGTGCTCGTCGCGCAGGCAGCGGTGTGTCAGCAGGATGGTCATGTAGATGATGTAGAAATAGGGCAGGAGGTGGCCACCGCCGCAGGCCAGGCAGTAGGCCAGGCTGCCCATCAGGTCGCCCGTGTAGTTGAAGTGGCGGGCCACGCCCCAGAAGCCGGACACCAGCAGCTTGCTGTGGTGCTTCTGCCCGTCGGCCGACGTGTACGCACACTCGATGACCTTGGGCTTGCGGCCCCAGATCAGGCAGCGCCCGTCCGTGCGGCGGAACAGGTCCTTCTGATGGTTGGCCATGCGGAAGACGTAGTAGCCCGCCAGGCCCAGCAGCAGGACGCCCAGGGCGTAGGGGGTGGACAGCTGCACAGGGTGGTAGACCAGATACAGACCCTGCAGGGCGAGAAGGGGGCGGTCAGGCGTGGCTTGTTCAGGGAGTGAGCTGGACCATGGGCTTGAGAACACGGCCCGTGTTCAAAGCCCAGCTGTGTCCCAGACCAGCTGCCCACTCGTGCCCGGCCTCGGTTTCCTCTCCTGGAAATAGAAGAACCTGCCTTGACCAGATGCTGTGGGGATCAAAGAAGTACAAATGTGCAATACACAAATGTACGTGTCTACCCACTTAGCTGCCCTCCTGTCTGTCTAGCTACATGTGCATGCACACACAAACATGCACACACATCACATACCATGTAAATACAAAACACACAACATTAAAGATATTATTTGAATATAATATTACGATGGTTAATTTTATGTGTTGCCTTGGTTTGGCCTTTGGACCCAGATATTTGGTCAAACATTAATCTAGTTGTTATGAAGGTATTTTTCAGGTGTGATGAACATTTCCAATCAGACTGAGTGACGCACATCACCCTCCAAGATGTAGGTGGGCCTCGTCTAATCAGTTGACAGTCTTAAGAATAAAAGAATCCCTGGAACAAGAGTGGATTCCACAAGTAGATGGCCTTCATGCCCGGCTGCAACGTCACTCCTCCCCGGACCTCCAGCCTGCCCAATGCCCTGAAGATTCTCAACTTGGCAGGACCACAGCCATGTAATCATCTACACATGCAAGTGTGAACCACGACCCATTGTTACTGGTTTGCACGCCTGGAAAATGGAGATCACAGAATCAGGGAAGCAGTGGGTCTGCAAGCAGCCAAGTAGAGAAATGGAACCAGAAGGTCCAGCGTGGGGACCAGAGCCCAGGGCCCTTGCTTCTCAAACCTCCTCCCTCTGTGACTTTCCCAGATCTCTTGCTCTGGGACACCACTGTTACCGCCTACAGGACTGGCTGTACCCGGTCGCCACCTCACCCACGGGCTGCCGGGACGGCCGCCTGAGCCTCTCGGCCTTGGCTCTCCCCAGTCTCACACGACCTGTTCAGGCGGGCCACCCAGCTCGCTGCTAACTACGAGAGTGCCCTGGAACAAGTCCTTCCCCCGTCCCCACGCCTTGCTACTCAGGAAATGAGCGCGTGGCATCTGGCCAGACCTCCTAAGCAGTCACCACCCTACATGAGGGCCATATTCCACCCAGAGGAAAGAGGGCCGCTCTCTGTGAGCTGGGAGGGGTGCGGGGGGCTCAAGGATGAGGCCTTTCCTCTGTCCCCCATGAGTATCAGAACCCCCTGGGCAGCTCGGCGTGGCACACAGCACAGGGTGGGGGGTGTGCAGGAACGAAGCAGCCCAGCCTGCCTTGAGTCATCACGCAGGCGCACCTCACGCCTTTGTCCAGCCCTAACCGAGTTGCCGTCCAGCCTGATTTTCAGAGATGCTCAGGGAGGTGCTCAAGGCCTCCTCCCTGCACTGGTCGCCCTACAGAGACGCACACCCAGGTCCCCCGGGCTCCCCAGGCCGGATCCCACTCCTCCATGATGCATGCTAAGGCTGCCCTGGGGGCCCGGGCTGATTCGCTGCTCCCGGGGCTTCTCCCACAGCCCGAGCCCTCCCTCCCCACCCTCCTTTCACCCAGAACGCTCCCCTCCCCCACGCCCCCGACTGCTCAACTGGCGCTGGCCTTGGTTCGATTCTCAAGCCTCCAGTCTGGTGAGGTTTCCTGCCACCTCCACATCCTGTGTCCCAGCCACCGTGAACTGTCTCATGCCTTAAACATCCTCCTCTGCTCCCAACGTGCCCCACCCGACCCCACCATAACATAGTCCCCACCAGGAAGATGCTGCACATGCCGGTCTGGAATGTGCTCACCCCACACTCATCATCTTGCTCTCAGCCGGGCTGTGGTTACCCTGAGATGCTCTGGCGGAGCCCCCAACTGCAGGCTGGGGGCCCCTCCTCTGCCCTCACCTAGGGGTCAGCACCCCACTGCCCATCGCGCACCCCCTCCCCGCACTGGGCTGCGGCATCACGGCCTTTCCCACCAGCCATGAGCTCCGAGAGGGCAGGCCCACCCACCCGCATCTCCTCCACTCTGCCAATGCCACCTGGATACTCAAAGTATTTAAGGGAAAAATGAAGGTATGAAAGGAGCCTCTTACCCTTTCAGCATTGATCTGAATACATATGAACAGAAACACCGCCCTCCATCCACCCAGTTCTCCCAAATCATTCCTGCTGACCAGAATTCCCCTCTGTGCCATCTGCTCTCAGCGTTATGGGCTCAGTTGTGTCCCCCAAATTCATATGATTCATAAGGTGACTGGATCTGGAGATAGTGTCTTTAAAAAGGTGATCAAAGTAAAAGTAAAATTAGGTGGGGCCTAATCCCGTAGGACTGGTGTCCTTGCGAGACGAGGAGATCAGGACACAGACACACACAGAGGGACGACCATGTGAGGACGCGGGGAGGGCCATCTCCACGCCCAGGAGCGAGGCCCCGGGAGGAGCCGGCCCCGCCCACACCTGGACCTCGGATTCCAGGGTTAGGAGACAGTGAACCCCGCGGTTTGAGCCGCCCAGGCTGCAGGATGCGTCACAGCCACCTGCGCTGACTCAGACGCTACGCCTTCCCTTCTTCTTAGAGACAGGGGAGGAGTCTCCCTTCTCCAAGTTCCGGTGCCTCCCGAGGACAGACACCTGTGGGAGGAGCAGGCTCCGCACGTGTCAGCCGTGTCTGCTCGGAGGGCAGCCCCGCGCTGGTCTGGGGGCCCGACGGCCGAGTGCCCTGCGGGGCTGGGCACGCCCCCGGGGGCTCACCTGTAGTGTGTACAGGTACGGCAGCCAGACGCAGTCCCCCCAGCCCAGGTACCACCCAAAGTGGTCGTGGCAGATGTCAATCGTTTTCAGGTACCAGGTTTCGTTCCAGAAGAAGTCCAGCACATAGATGGCCTGCAAAACAGGAGCGGCCGTGTACTGACCACAGGCACGGGGGAGGGGGACCCAGGGAAAACCAGCTTCCAGTGGGGGGGCGGGTACTGGGTATCCCTGAGTTCCTCTGGTGACCTGCACCCCTGGCTGTTCTGCTTTTCCCACTGGGCCTGGGACACCAAGTAGGAGAGATGGGAGGAAGGGAGTCCTTGTCACTGAGAGTCTGGAGTCTGAGATGACACAGATGCCCAGGGCTGTGAAACTCTGGAGCAGAGAGATTGCTCAGGACAGAAAGGCTCAGGATGTGGTCCTTCCAGAGATGTCAGAGCCATGTGGCCAGGGCCAGTGACACACCTGAGCCAGTAACAGGCATCCCCCAGAAAAGAGGCCGAGGGCCATGCGACTCCCCAGGGCCAAGGCAACACCCGGCAGGCAAGAACCCGATTCCTTCACTTCACGCTCACTCGGGGCTCCTCTGAGATACGTGGGAAGGGGGCCCTTCTACAAGTGGTAGATGACAGTCTTTTGAAAACGATGTGGCTGGATGTGGGTGGACGGGATCCCCCAGTGCCCAGCGAGCGCCAGAGCTTCCACCCTCTTTGGCCACCGACAGGCCACCTGCAGGACGTTGACCAAGACCATGGAGTTGGTCACGTGGCCGTGGAGCTCCCGCTGCTTGGCGGCGAAGGACAGGTTGATGAGGGTCCAGGCGACAATCCCGGGGCGCCCATTGAAGAAGAGCTTGAAGTCAAACCACTTCCCAACTCGGGGGTTAAACTCGATGCCCATCATGTAGTTGTAGAAGAAGTTGCCTGTGAATTTGCTTAAAAACACAAATAACAGGTGCCTTGAGTTCGCAAGCACATCTCACAAGTGGCCGACTTTGCTGGCGTGGATACAGGCACTCAGCCTGGCCCAGGGACCGCAGGCCCCAGTGAGACGAGCTGGGGAAGGCCTGGCATGAGCTGCAGAGAGGAAGCGGGCAGAGGCCGTGTCCACCTCCCCGCCTCCCTGCCGCCCCGGTGCTTCCCTCTGCATTCAGCTCTGTTCCAGGGCAGGTGGGGAGATGGCACCTGTGCTCGACTTCCTTGGGCTGGTGCCCAGGTTTCTCCCGCCCTCCTCTGGGCTCCCTCAAGGCACAGCACAGGTGAGCAATCCAGCTGGCTTGACTGAACCGAGATTTTGTTCTGAAGAACTCACAGGGCATTCGGGCCTCCCGTGGGCAAGGGAAGTTACAAATGATGCCAAGATAGAGTGAAAAAAAGGCCCTGTGCTCAGAGCCAGGCGCCTGGCTCCAGGGCCTACATCCATTCCTTGCTAGGTGAGTTTCTTATCATTTTGTTGCCCTGGTTACATGACGCCCAGCTAGAGAATCAACTAGGATTACCCAAGAGGAGACACAGGAGTTTCCATGTTAATTAGAAAAACACATTTTTGTGTCCATTCCTCTCAGTTAGGACAAGTAGAAAGAAGCAGAATGTGCAGGGTCTACAACAGGTGATGAGATTGTAAAGCAGTGAAAATGCTTTCCATGAGCCACAGAAGGCCAGCCTCCTGATTTCATAATTACACAAGCTCAAAGCACCATCATTCAAACACATGTCCTAAGAAATGTCTCACAGTTAAAGGAAACACACTTTGCTTTCATTTGGACCCAAAACTAAAATGCAGGCATCCCAAGAGCAAGAATTTTGTTCACACCTAAAGCCCCGCTGCCTACACCTGTCTTCAGGAGGAAGCCAATAAATGTACCTTGATGAGTGGAGGGAGGGAGAGAGACAGGAGGGGAGGGAGGGGGACAGGCGGGGAGGGAGGGGGGAGAGGGAAATGGATGGACGGATGGACGGACAGGCTAGCTGGATGGACTGGATGGGTGGATGGATGGGTAGATGAATAGGTGGATGGGTAGGTAGGTAGACGGATGGGTAGGTATGGGCTGGGTGGATGGGTGGATGGAGAGACAGGTGGGTAGTTGGATAGATAGGTGAATGGATGGATGGATAGATGGATGGGTTGAATGGGCAGATGGATGGGCGGATTGAGAGGTGGATGTGTAGGTAGGTAGGTGGATGGGCGGGTGGATGAATGATGAAGAGCTGGATATATGGATTGATGATGAGATGTCTGGATAGATGGACGGATGGATGGATGGACAGGTGGATGGTTGATGACCATCCAGCCCCAGACTCTGTGAGAATGGGCACCAACCAGGAGGGCCCTCCCTGGGAAGCTGCTACATGAAAACCACTGAGATGTGAGATAAGGCTCCTCACTAAGGCTGTTCCGGGCCACACTGATATCCCAGAGACAGAGATAATGGGCTGCCCTTGTCCCCGGCCAGAAGTTGCCTTTCCTGCCCTCCTGCTCCACTGACAGCCCTACAAGGGATAGCTCGGCCACCAAGGAAGCACTTGGCCATCTTCAACAGCCTTTTCTCGAGGGGGGAGAAGCCACCCAGACATTTAGGAAGGATGTTCCCCAGAGCCCACCGAGTTCTGCTAAGTTCCCCCACAAGGACCCCCAGCCCTCAGGTAACGCCAGCCCATGGTAACAGAAAACAGCAGCCAGTCTCCCTCGTGGGCTCAAGCCGCCCCCGAGGACCTACCAGTCTCGGGCATCGGTGGGGAAGAAGTAGCCCTTGATCATGGCGAAGGTGGAGACGGCGTAGCCGAGGATGTTGGCGCACCAGAGCAGCGGGATCCAGTTGTCGAAGATGACGGTAGGTGAGAACCAGGACAGCAGGTGGGAGTTGGCAAACCAGAGGAGGTGTGTGATCAGCCACGCCTGCAGGCCGTTGATTTCATACTTGTTGACGACGCCTGCGGAGGGAGGAAAAGTGGAAACGTTTCCCTGGAGGTAACAGCATCTAGTCTGGCCCGACTGCCTCTCTGGGCCCCGGCAGCTAGGGTCCTTGTCTCGGGCCCCCAGACCCCGTCCCGAGGGCTGGTCAGCTGCTGCATTTCAAGCCCCGGGTCAACATGCCAGGAGCACAGCTCACACTCCTAGTCCGGGGACTAATGGCTCCGGCTCGCCCAGTCCTTGGAAGGGGGAGAGGGCGCAGACGGTCCGGAACTGACCCGAGGCTGAGTACCTGGCCGGCCGTGTGCCGCAGGGCGGGGCTGAGCTACAGCGAAGCCAGGGTGCCCTGCGGTACCGGGCGGGGAGTGCAGCAGCCCCCCCGGGACGGGAGCTCTCGGGGGCTGGGGCGGGGTGGGAGGGCTCCGTGAGGGGTCTCGGGGACTGTGGGGAATGAATGGACCAAGCAGCTCCAAGGCCCCTAAGAAGACGCACAGCCCCTGACGCACTGGTGGGCTGGAAGCGACGGCGCGGGGAGAGGCTCCGTGAGCCCAGTTACCCCAACAGCGCGGGCGGGGACGCCCGCATCCCCTCTTACGTGTTGTTTTTGTTTTCTTTTGGCCTCTGCATGTGTTCTCTCGGTACAGACTTGTTTTTTAATTGAAGTACCGTTGACTTGCAACGCCATCTCCTCTTACTGAGAATGGGTTCTGCCACCTCGCGTCTGGGACAGTCCCGGAAAACCCTTCTATACAATTAAGTCCCAAAGGAAAATCAAGATGGTCCCGGTGGAAATTCTAGAGCACAGTTTGTATTTTGTCCGTGAGCCACAGTCCTTGGGATGGAAGCCGCACAGGGGTGGCTGGGCTCCGGGAGATGAAGGGACAGGCCCGGCCAGCGTCGGGAGTGAGGCAGGGAGGCCAAGGGCGGGGCTCAAGGTTACCTGCGGGGGTCACGGCGCCCTCCTGAACGCCGCCCACGTAGCCCGGCAGAACCTTATGGCAGAAGTCAGGAATCATCGTGTACAGGAGCACCTGAAACACAGAGGTTTGAAGCTCGACGACCGGCGAGCTGGAGGGCCTGGCTGTGCTCCGACACGGCCCCGCTTTATGGAGAGGGCAGATGCGCAGGCCACGTACGAAGGTGAGAAACCCTGAATGTGGCTGGTTATTCCTCCCAGGAGAGTTTATAGCTCTGGGGGCTCTGACTCCACCTTGAAGGGAGTCCTGAACAGGACTATGCAAGAGTTACTATGCAAGAGTACGACGCGGCCCCCCTGCAGGGCCCAGTCACTCCCCTCAGGAGAAGCCTGGTCCCTCCCATTCGTTTTGGGGCCATTTTAAAAGTTGTGGTGTAACTCACACGCCATGCAATTCAGCCTTTTAAAGGGCACGATTCCAGTGTTCAGCGCATTCGCAAGGTTGTGCAACCATCCCCACAGTCTGATTCCAGAACATTCTCATCACCCCCAAAGCCCCCAAGGAAGCCCCATGCCCACGAGGGCCCCTCCCCTCCAGCCCCTGACAACCACGAGCCCCCTTTCTGCCCCTGTGGCCTTGCCCACCCTGGACTTCCACACAGGACTCGTCCTTTTGTTACGGACTCCTTTCCCTGAGCGCCATGTCCCCAAGGTCCACCCGTGTCAGAGATTCATTCCTTTTTGTGGCCAAGTCATATTCCACCGTGTGGATGGACCACATCTCACGCATCCGTTCCCCTGTCGATGGACATCTGGGTTATTTCCACTCTGGGGCTGCTGTGACTGGTGTTGCTCTGAACCACTTTTTACCCAAAGGGACCAAGAGACCTGAAATGCGAGCGAATCTGAAGCCTCACGGCTTGGATCACGCGGAAGAAACAGCTGAGAGCGGCCAGAGCCTTCCTCCGGGGCAGGGAGACCCAGGGGCAGGGATGGGGCCTCCTCCGGGCACCGTTTCCCTGGAGACGTCCTGGGAATAAACACCAGCGCCTATTCGCCAGGGTCACGGTGCAGACAGCCTTCTGGTGAACTGCCGATGGGAAGTCAGTGGGGTCACAGCAGAGCCAAGGCCATCCTGGGCCAGGCCTGTGAGGCCGCCTGCTGGGGACACAGCCCTGGCCTTGCTGAGTGGTGGCCCTTTGAGACTGGGTGCTCCTCCCCACAGGCTACCCTAAGAGAGCCCCCCGTTGTGCATGGGCCCCTCTGGCGGGCTGCATCCTCACGCCCTCCCACCTGCTCCCTGCTCTCAGCCTGTCCCTGCAGGGCTGGGCACATCCCTGGACCACAGGGGGCATCAGCAGAAGGCATGTGGGACACCGAGATGCCCCCAGGTGCCCTCGATCTGAAGTCCCAGCCAAGTCCATCAGGCTGCAGGTGGTGCCCCCTGGGCCCCAGGAACAAGGAAACCAGCCTGAGTCAGGGCTCCACCCCAGGACAGGGCCCAGGACCACCCCAGCGGGAGGGGATGCTCAGCATGTGCCGAACCACCTGACCGCGGTGGCCGGGAGGGCTGACCTGGAACGTGACCCATGCGGCGTAGAGCCGGGCCGCCCGCTTGGTCACGGGTGGCGTCTTGGCCCAGATGTCGGAAAGCTGAGCCCGCCCAGTGACAACGTCCAGCACGGGGTCAGTCAGGGAGCAGCTGTACTGGTCACAGGCCATGATGAAGTAGTACACGATGAAGGGGGCGCAGAGCAGCAGGAAGATGACACTCGCCAAGGAGAACCAGTCCACCTCCCTGCGGGGCAGACGGTGACGGTCACGCGGGGCCACCCCTCACCGGCCCTTGGACCTCACACACACGATGCTCTGCTCTGCTCCACGTGCGAACCAGCCAGCGCCTCACGAGAGAGGGCTCTCGACTCCCCATGCACAGGACCCCTGCCTGGAGGGCCCATCACAAGCACGCTCTACAGCGAGCAGTCTGAAGGCCGACTGGCCCATGGGCACCCCCAGGAAGCCCAGGGCCCAGAACATGAACGCACGTGGCTGGAGGCGTCCCCATCGCTCTATGGCCCAACAGCCATCACCACAATGTGCCACACACGGAGGATGGTGGAAGTCAGTTTGCAGTGTCTTTTTTTTTTTTTAGCATTTTTATAAATTTATTTATTTTAAGAATTAACAACTGAAATGACATCAGTGATCAATCACTATGCTCCCCCTACTGCTGGGGGTGAAAAAAAAAAAAACACCCTTCTACATCGTTGAGTCCCAAAGGGAGATCAAGACATTATTGTCAGGTGCCCATTAGCCAGAAAAAGGCTGTTGGCCCCGTGGTACAGACATGGACACGTTCAATGAACCAGTGCAAATAAAATCTTTCTAATTCCTTCCTTTCTGAAGTGGGAACCTCCTTACCTTTCATTCGTCTTGCCCTTAGAATTTTTTTTAAAATAGTTTCATGAAATCCCAAAGGCTGGCAACTCTCACTGAGACCCCATTTTGTCTTCCAGCTGGGAAAACAGCTGAGAACCTTACCAGGCACGGCCCCACTGTCCTTGGGTTGAAGCCCTGCCATTGGTCATGCTGCCGGGACTCTTGGTTTGGGGAGCGCTGGGCTGGGATTTTGCAGCCATGGGGCCTGAGGGAAGGAGACAGCCGTTCAGATCATCCCATAAAGAGCAGACCTCACATCTCCCTGTGGCGCCTGCTGCGGTTCCCGGGCCCCGCGGGGCCGGCCTCCTTCATTCTCCTCCCCTCTACCTCGTCCTCCGTAGCAGATGCCAGGCAGGGGAGAGGTCACTCACCTTAGACTCTCACTCCTGGAACTGCAACACCCTCCCACCTGGCCCTGCTTCTGCTCTTGCTTGTCTTAATTCAGTTCTCAAAGGGCGGCAGAACATCCTTCTCATCATGTGAACGGAGACATCTGTGGCTCAGAACCCTCTCACAGTTTGCTCCTGCCTCCCTTCCCCCCTGACCCCCGCTATGTCCCCTCTGCTCCAGGCACACAAAGGTCTCTACTGATCCTTGAATATGGTTCCTCTTGTTCACAATACCTGCTACTTCTCTGGTTAAAACACACTTTCAGATCCCCTAATTCAGATCTCATGTAAAAGGTCCTGTCTTCAGTAGGACTTTTCATTTTCCTTGGAGTTAATGGTTGCCTCACTTTTTCTGTTTGCTAAGATTCCTATGCATCTATCACTATCTTTTTTTCTGAATGCTCTGAAAAGAGCTGTCATGCATATTGATAACTTTTCTACACACTCCAACACAACAAAATTTATCATTTGCAGTCTTCCCTCCTCCCAAGGCCGTTCATCCTGCACCATCATACAAGCCAAACAGCCAGTCCACGCTGCCTGCACCCCAGGTGCCCCGCCAAGGCAACTCGACCTGTTACTGTTTTCCTAATAACTATTCTCACCATGTAGAATTCTTCCATTTGTTTGAGTGTGTGCTTATTGTCTGTCTCCCCTGCATTAGATTCCCCAAGGGCAGGAATCACGTCCCGTACTCATCACTCCACTACCAGGGTCTAGAACCTATGTCTGGTTTGTATGGGGCATTCAATAAATAATCACTCAAAAAAGGGGAGTGGGAGCTCTACTTGTCTGAGTTCTTCAGCTGCTCTAAATGGTTATAACACGGCGCAAGCAGTGACAGCCCTACGTCCAGAACAAGTCAAAATTGTGAAGTTTCAAAACAACAGGGATAAAAAGATGATCTTAAAAGCTTTCAGAGAAAAGCCGGGATGAAGGGTCATGCTAGCAGCATGGTGGATTCCAGAAAACAAGGATGGGAAACTTTAAAAATTCTTAGGGAAACTTTTTCCAGCCTACAATTCTACTCCCAGGTTAACTATTATTCAGAGAAGAAACAAAATCCAAGAAAGCTGCTAAAGCAATGCCCAGTGAAAGGATGAGGGGCAGTCCCACGATGGCAGCTGTGCGGCGGGCTGGACAGTAAGCAGTCCATCTGGGTATGGGATGAATGGCTACGGCGGGGGCAGGAAGACATGGAAATAGCATTGTTGTGTTAGAATGTGTAGAAAAACTATTGATATGTATGACAGCTCTGTTAGAACCTGCAGGAAAAATATTAGTGATATATGCATAGAACTATTACCATATAGAAAATGTGAGGCAATCATTAACTCCAGGAAAAAACTGAAAAGTCATACAAGGTGAAAAAAACCCCATAACTATAGTACATTACTTGACTTAAGAGTAAATAACAATAACTTTGACAGAATTATGTAAACTCTAGTTACTGACTGACTGCTAGATGTATAGAAGAAAATGTGTAAAGTTGAGAGCAGTAAAAGCCAATTATTTAGAAATAAGCAGGCAAAATAATACAAAAGTAGTTAAAAGAATGAAAAATAATTGCTTTGGGAGGTAAGACTATGGGATGAGGTAGGGAACTGCTTATTTTGTTTATAAGCTTTTCTTTAGTTTTAGTCTTTTTTTTTAAATTAAAGTACAGTCAGTTACAATGTATCAATTTCTGGTACACAGCATAATGTTCCAGTCATACATGTGCATACATATATATTCCTTTTCACTATAGGTTACTAGAAGGTATTGAATATAGTTCCCTGTGCTATACAAAAGAAATTCATTTTTTATCTATTTTATATGTAGTAGTTAATATTTGTAAATCTCGATATACAAGCTTTTTAACACCGACTTTTATTTTAAATGTGAATATAAATTACCTTAATACAAATGTACCTTCGTTTAAAAAATTTCGAACAAGTTTCTACTGTATAGCACAGGGAACTAGATTCAATATCCTGTAGTAACGTATAATGAAAAAGAATATGAAAATGAATATATGCACGTATATGTCTGACTGAAGCACTATGCTGTACACCAGAAATTGATACAATGTAAACTGACTGTACTTCAATTAAATAAACAAATAAATAAAATTTTTGTTGTAAAAAGCCATTTCAATAATCAAAGATGTTTTCATTTGCAGCGTGGGAACTGTAGCTGCATCACTTCATTTGATGCACACAGGTTAGTTCATGGACCATCGTGATGTACAAGGCAGGTTGAGAGTTCTTTACGGGCAGGGATGCCCATTTACAGCCCCAAAACAGACTCTAGAGCCTGGTGCCTGACAGTTACTCTGCTCTAACTTGCTGGGAAATCGCAAAAGAGCCAGAAATGTACAGGCTGAGAGAATGCTGCCAAAAGGAACGATACAGTTCATTCAGCTAGCAGTCACCTCTCTGTCACAAGCACTGAATTTTTAATACATCTGTAAGTAGCATCCTTGGTCGTCGATGGCTGAAAACAGGGGAGAGGGTAGTGTTTCGGCTGTAATGTATTTTTCTTTTCCCGAGAATCAGGCAGGAATTGACACAGAGAACTGATGTGCCAGCTGCCTTTGCTGACAAGTCCCTGCCTTGGCCCACGAGCAGCAGTGCTGAGATGTGCTTACCTCCGGCGGGTTTCACAGCCTGATGCAGGTTTGAATTCTTGAGCAGCCCGGCCTCCCTTTCAAATCTCTAGCCTCTGATACTTCCCAAGGCCGGCTTGATCCTTTCCGACCTGCTGAACCAAGTCCTGCAGGAGACACGAAGATGATGAAGATGGTCAGGGAGGGGAAGAGAGGTAAGGACCCAGGTGACATTTATTCAAGGCACATCACTGGAACCAAGCGAGGATGGCAAGCTCAGTGCCCAGGGGTTCAAAAGCAGGAGAGGCCCCTTGGGGCAGGGACGCCCTGTGACAAGGCAGCCTCGTCACCCGGCTTCTTCGCCAGGTACGCACAGCAGCTGCCAAACAGCGAGTGCTTATTGACGCTGGGTGCGGCTCGTGGAGGTCTCCGTGGCGGGGCTGCCTGGGAGGTGAGCCTTAGCAGGGCAGGTGCAGAACTGATGAGCAGTGACGAACAAAGGTGGCTTCTTTGCAGACTCACACCGAGCAGCGCAGGTGCCTCTGAAATGTCTCTACAGGCTGCCTGTGCCATCAGCCCAGGTCAAGACAACAAGAGCCTGCACCTTCTAGCAGCCAGCGAGGCCCCAGGAACACGGGGCGGCACTGACAGTCACCTGGGCTCGGAGCCTGGCTCTCTGCTGGACCCAGTGACCTTCCAGGGTGTCCGGGAGCAGAACCCCACTACGTGAGGTTTTGCAGCTGTTGTTCAAGCTGGATAAAGGAGGTTTAGTGGCCACACCTGGGGAGAAAGCGGAGCCAGGGACGTGGGTGGGGCTTTCTGGCACTGGGCCAGCTCCCTGGACGGGGTTTTGAGTTCCAGAGGCCAAAGACAAAGAGACATTGCTTCTTAGGGTTTGGGATGATACCGTCCAAACACCTGGTGTTAAGCTCTCATTTCAAAGGACGTTCATCTGGAATCAGCAGCCAGCTGTGTGACACGGCCACCAGCACAGCCGCCGGGCGAGGACAGAGGCCCTGCAGCCCGCGAAGGGCCCTCGTTCAGAGAGACACTAACCTAGTGACTGAGAGCTGGAGTGAGCCCGCTCCCCTACCCTGTGCCCAAATTCCCGTTCCTGTGCTTCAAATTCACCAGTAAAGAGTGAACCGATGAAGCCCTGGACACCTAACGCCCTCATAAAGGTGGCGCCCCAGGCCCACACTCCGGCTGCGCGGCCCTGGGCGGGCTGTGGAGCCACAGGCCCTGTGAGTAATACATCTCATTTCTCAATGTTCCCTGATGGTTTTTGCTGAAGGCGTCCTGCAACTGTAATTAAGAACAGCCAGGGCCGGTCTGGCCACTCCACGGGCCCTCCCCGGGGGAGGTGTCTGTGGGGCTCCCCACTGTCACGCAGGCCGGCGGGTGCCTCGGGCGTCCCTAGCCGAGAACGTCACCATTGACAACCTGGGACCCACACACCAGATGGCTTAAGCCCCGTGGCAGATTTTTTCAGCATCTTGAGGGTTTGGTACTTGGAGATGCACTAGAGGCCTGGGACCGTGGCAGGGGTGGGATGAGTGAACGCCCAGGACGCCCAGACGTCACCGTCAAGGCAGCAAGTTCTCAGCAGGGCAGGTCCTGTCGCCCACACGTCCTTGCTTGGAACTCAAACCATGTGCCCTTAAGCAGCCATTCACACCCACGAGACCAGTTTCCTCCTCAGCAAAGTAACCTGCTGTGTCTAGTAAATGAGGTCCAGGGGCTGGTCCTGGGGCCGAGTGCTCAGAGCCCCACCCGACCCTCACCAGAGCTCACGGAGGAGTCAGCTGCTGCCAACGCCGCCATCGGCACCACCCGGGCCCCGGGAAGGCTCGGCTGGGCTCACGCGGGACGTCGGGGCGAAGTTTAGATGGGGGGGTGCAACTGCAATGCCCACACCCGGGGTGCTGTTACCCCCTGCACAACTAACCACCCCTCAACCTAGAGGCTGAAAACAAGTATTTCATCCTCTGTCATTGTTTCTGCAGCCCGGGAACCGGGGGAGACCGGTGAGGGAGCGATGGCCGAAGCCGTGGGGAGCCGCTGCAGGTCCTGCGGTCCATCCGTGTGGGCTTCCTTGTGGCACAGTGGCCTCAGGGCCGGAGGAGGAGCACGAATTGCCGTTTCTGATCTGGCCCGGGAAGGCATGCGTCACCACCCCCACCAAGTTCTATTGGTTACACTGAGTCACAAGCTCACCTCCTTTCACGGGGAGGGTCCGACTCGACGGGGGAGGGGTAAGACAGGAGAACATGAGATGCTGGAGCCATCATTGGATGATGCGACCTGTCCTGGGTAGCGACAACGTGAGTATCCGCCGAGTCCCCAGTACCCGGGACCTCAGGGTTCTCACCCCGACTCGGGCAAGCTGGCAGCATCAGGCCCATTTTACACACGAGGAGGCTGAGGGGAGGCAGAGCAAGCTGCGAACACAGACCTGCGGGACGGAGCTGGGTCTGTGCTAACCCCACCCTCTGTGACATGCTCGGGAGGCTGCGACGATGCTCGCAGCTGCCCTGAGTGCTGGGCAGGCACGCTTCCAGTACACGCAGAGGAGCACAGCGTTGGAACGTATTGGAACAGCAGGTCTGTTTTGGAGATGTGTTAGTCCAAGGACTGGTAGAGACTGAAAAATATGGACATGCCCCAACTTGGGACTTTAGATGAAAAGGAATGATACAGACTCAGAACCAGTGAGGGGGGCACAGCTGCTCTCTGGTGGGAGGGTGGTTCCAGGGGCCAGGTGGATCTACACGGTGACCCAGCAACTACCTGGAGGAATTCAGCCTGGACGTACACAGACGGCTGTGAACGCACCCCGTTGTAAGAAATCCCATTCTAGTTTGCTGTAAATACTTGGCGACATACTGGAAACAATGAAATTCTACCAATAAGGAGATCAGAGAAGTGACAACACTTGTCCGGTGGGAAGAGCTTCAGACAAGAAAAAAATCCCCCGGTGTGTCACAGCACACACAGGCAAGCTGCAAGGCGGTCTGTCATTAAAAAGCTATGCAGAAAGCCATATACCCAAACCCTCAACAGTACTGGACGTGCACGTGGGTTTTCCCCCCTTTCCCTAATTTTTCTAGGATACATGCACTTGCATAATAAAATAATTTAACAACAACAAAGAGGGCTGATTTTTGACAGCTTTTGTCCTAAGATCCACAATTCTGGGAACATCTGTGGCTCTCACGAGGGTCAGGGAGGTCATCTGTTCTCAAGGCTCGGTAAGACTGATTTGGGGAGTGATCCTGGGTTTACATACATCTTTCTACACCCCCCACCCAGCCCTCTGCAGCCGGCGTGATCACTGCTTCAACTGGCACATGCAATTCACAAGCCTCAACTGTCAAAAGCAGGGGCTGCTCCAGAGACACGCAGAGAGCTCTAGCCTGGCTCACCTGGAGCGGGTTGAGGTCCCGGCTGGGGCACGGCAGACCCGCTCCTGGGCGCATTTCTGAGGCCTCCAGCGATAGGCATGTGCCCTGGGTGGAAGATGTCCAGAAAAGCTGCCCTTGACTTCTGAAGGGTAAACTGCAGCTCTGACTGCAGCTACAGGGATTGTTTCTTGACAGTTACAAAACACATGCTCACCCTAACACAATCACTGTCACACAAGTTTAACAGTACAAGTGCCCCCAGCTCGGCCCCAGGCGCCACCGGACTTCGCTGTGTGTCCTCCAGACTGTCTCACGCGCTGCTTACTGGGGAGTACATGCCCGCTCTCCCTCTCTTTCTTCCCAAAATTGGTTTGCAGCCAAATTCTTTTGCAACTCCATTTCTTCACTTTATCTGATCTTAATAGGAGCTTCCTACTATGTAAATCTACTGCATAAATAGGCCACTGTTTTTCTTTTTAAGCAGAACTTAGATAAAAGGATTTTCTGAGAAGTACTCCAAGAATTAATGGTGCTTGGTTGTTTCTGAGTTTTCACCGTGCAGACCATCCCAGTTTTTCGGTGGAGAGTGTCCTGCAGGTAAGATGACTCCAAACCCCTGCAGACCTGCTCCTGCCGCCTTCCTGGGGTCCTTCAAGGAGCCCAGGGCTGCTCACCCAACACCTGCCCCCTGTGACCCCAAGCTTCTCAGCTCCCTCACCCCCGCCATTCACATATTTGAGACAACAAACAGGACTCTTCAAAATTCTATCCAAAAGGAATGCTGAATGACACTCAGAAAGAGATCATTCTCTGTTCCCACCAAGAGCGTGCAAAAGTGTCCTTTCACTCCCCTGCACAGCCCCTGGTGTCACATCTTAAATCTGGACGCTGGGTGCCAGATGCCAGGCAGACCACCTGGCCCCTTCCTCAGCTCTGGGCAGAAAGTCACAGCTGAGAGTGCAAACTTTTAGGCAAAAGAAACCAGGCGGTCAGTGTGGAATTCTTGCCCTCTGGTCAAACCTGACCATGAGCGTGTCTTCCAACAGGGTCTGGGAGAGTGTGAAAGTCTGAGGTGATGTTCTGCCCCAACTCCTGGGCCCCTAAATGCAGGCGTTGGCAGTGGGGTGCTCCCCCCCAAACCAAAGCCATGTCACCAGTATCTCAGAACCCTGGCTCTGCTGCTCTCTACGTACAGGGCTCTCTCCACATCGCTTCACCTCTCAGGAGCCTCAGTCCCCTCATCTGTGAAATGGGGGTGATGCCTGGTGTGCAGGTTGTTCTGAGAGTTAAGGCTGAAGCGCCCAGCACAGTGCGGGACCCTCAGGAAACCTAATGAGTGACGCGTCTCACACACTACTTCTGATAAAAACGGCTTCTCATTTCTAGCCTCCTCTCCTTTCTTTACCTTTTGTCAGAAGTCTCACCAGAGCAATTCCTACCCGTAAACACCTTTCTTCATAAAATTATAGAATGTCCACAAAAGAGGCAATATATCATTATGTAGCTAAAGACGGAAGGTTGGAAAAGAAAAACGACGCGTGTGATCTTTTGTGAGCATTCTGAGCTGCTTCCTGAGCTTCAACCCCCCCCCACCCTAATTAATTTACTCCTGGTTAGCAGTTCCGTCTCCTTCTACCTGCCCTTACCTTCTCGGCGAGCAAATACGGATTATCCGTGTTTCCTCAACAGGAAACCACATCCGCTCGCTCCGGCGGGGGACCCCAGGAAGGAGCGCGCCAGTCCGGCGCAGGAAGCGCTCACGCCGCTCCGCCCCGGCCCCCGCGGGGCTCCCGACCACCGGGGGGCGGGCGATCCCAAGGGCCGGCTTCGGGGGGCCAGTCGGCGCCGCCACGCCTCCGGCCGCTGCTCACCTGCGCGCCCGCACCCCCTGCCCACCTGCGCGCGCATCTCCTCCCCGCCAGAGCACCGGCACCCCTCCGCGCACATCCCGCCCCGGCCTGCGCGCCCCCTCTGCCCGCACCCACCAGCGCATGCCCCGCACCTGCCCTCCCCGCCGACTTACCTGAGCGTCCGGCTCCTCACCCGGCCGAGCCGCGCGGTCCAAGCCTGCCACCGCCCCGCCCCCAGGCTGGCGTGTCGCGACAGACGACCAATCGGAGGCGGGTCCTGTGAGACCCGGCGCCCCCGAGCCCCGCGATTGGCCGAGGCGCCGCGCCCCACCCCCTGAGCTGACTCCGGGCCACCGAGCTGGCCACTCGGCTGCCGCCGGGCCGAGATTGACGGCCGAGGCCCCGCCCCGCCCAAGGCCTCTCGGCGGGGGCGTGGCCCGGGGACCCCGGAGCAAGGCCCAAGCTCCGGGCTCAGCCAGATCAGCGGTCGTGGGCAGGCTGCTGAGCTGCCCAGCGTCACTTTCTCCTTCTGCCATAGGGGCTTCAAAGGCACGCAGAAAACACTAAGGCTCTGGTGTCCAGGTGCTGGGTGCACAGAGACCCACAAGATGAACAAAATCTCTGGTCTTGGGGCACCGTTGAGGGTGGGACCGTAATTAATAAACAATCAAGCAGCCACATAGGGCGTCAGGTGGTGAAAGGTGGTGTGCAGAAGACTAAAGCAGAGTACGTGGGCAGCAGTTTTATTTAAGGGTGTCAGGGAGGGCTCTCTGCTGGGGGACCGTCACAGTGGGCTTCCCCCGGAAGGGAGGGGGAGATGGAGTTTAGGGTGGGATCACTCGGGCAGAGCTGGGAGGGGAGGGGGTCGCAGGTTGGACAGCGGGAGAAGTTGAGTGAGGACGCAGGCCTATCAGCATAGGTCAGCCGCATGGGGCGACCCGCAGTAAGAGGGTCGCTCCGAGTGGTCCCGCTGGGCAGCAGTGGAAGACATTTTACCATATTGAGGTAGGGAGAGTCCTTCTGGCTTATACATGATTTAACTTCAACTTTAGACTAACCAGAACAGCCTGTTTGTGGCCTATTTTAATGCCTTGCACATCTGCTTTAACCATTGAGGAAAAAAATGCACTTAAAAAATCAAAATGGGGGAGGGTATAGCTCAGTGGTAGAGCGCATACCTAGCATGCACAAGGTCCTGGGTTCAATCCCCAGTACCTCTGTTAAAATAAATAAATAAAAACCTAATTACCTCCCCCCTAGAAAAAGAATTTAAAAATTTTTTATGTGAAATTGTTAAAAAAAAATGTGAAATTGTAAAAATAATAAAAAAAAAAGTCAAAAAATCAAAATGGAGTAAATATGGTTCAGAGATTCAGAAGGGACCAGGGTGGCCCCTGTGGACACAGTGTCAGGCATGTTCCTGTATTACTGAGAACTTGAATTTTCTGGACTGTCAGTCTCAAGGACACCACCAGCTAGTCCCAGGGCAGTATCTGTTAGCTGCCAGTTGCAACCTTTGTCTCAAGGTCTCCCCTTATAACTATGCAATCATTTTGGACCCCAACCAGCTCTTGCTTAACAAGCACTCGTACTTCTTGCCAACTGCACTTGCAATTCTTGACAGACAGCTATTGTGATTTTAAGGGCTTTGCCTTTATTTAGAATCCCCATGACTCTAGTGGAACACAATTCAAGAATCTGTGTCTCCTGGGCTATAATCCTCAGTTTGGCTCAAATAAAACTCTTTTCGATTCCTATTACAGGTTGGTTTACTGATTATTTCTGTTGACAGCAGGAATGGCCAAGCCGTATACGCCCATCTCCCTCAGTCATGGTACACAGGCCACCCTTGGGCTGGGCAGCTGTGCAAACCAGGCATCCCCTGGTGGGGTGAGCAGCTGAAGGTGTCTACGGAGCCCCCACTTCCAACATCTGGGGTGTCACCTTACCAGCAGAGGAATCTGGATAGACATCTCTGTGTCCCTCCCAGAGACATTTTTTTCCCCTGCTGTTCTTCATTATGAAAATGTCAAATGTACAAACCAGTTGCGTGAACAGTAAAGTGAACACCCATTTCCCTAAATTCAGCAGCTGTCAACAGTTTGTCATATTTAATTTCTCTCTCTTGTATGTGTGTATCCCCTCTTTTTTTTTTTTCCTAAACCACTAATGAGCTGCAGATGATACCTCCCTCCTGAATGCTTCAGTATCCATCTTCTAAAAACAAGGACATTCTCCTATGTTACCAGACAAAATGACCACCCTCTGGAAATTTAACATCCATTTGATGCCATTGCCTAATATATTGTCCATATTCAGCTTCCTCTAATCGTCCCAATAAAACCTCAGGGTCCAGTTGGGGAACCACACCATACACTTAGCTATCATGGCTCCTCACTCTTCTTTAATCTAGAGCACGGCCTCAGCAGTGCTTTCTATTTGTTTTTAATTGAAGTACAGTCAGTTACAATGTGTCAATTTCTGGTGTCCAGCACAATGTCCTGGCCATGCATATACATACATATATTCATTTTCATATCCTTTTTCATTAAAGATTATTACAAGATATTGAACATAATTCCCTTCTATTTTGTTTTATTGTATCTTTTTGGCCTGTGACAATTTTGAAGAGTCAAGGCCAGCTTTTTGCCAGTGTCTCTCGATTTGGACTTGACTGTGTTCCTCGCCTTTGCATTTAGGATATGCATTTTGGAGAACGATAATACATTCCATAGATACTGTGTCTTCGTGGATCACGTTGGGAAGCAGCACAATATCACCCTGTCCCATCACTGATGGCAAGTTTCATCATGTGGTGCAGGTGGTTTCTGCCAGAAGACTTCCTTTTCCCTTTCATGATTAATGAGTAATCTGTAGAGTGAGGTTCTGAGACTATGTAAATACCCTGCTCTCAAATAACCTTTCATCCAGTCATCTATCATTTAATGACTCTTGCCTGAATCAGATCTCTTGATGCAAAAGAACAATTTTATAATTTAATCAGGCTTTCAATATTTATGAGTTGGCATTTCTCTGTAAATAATTGCCCTCTCTAATTTATGGGCATGGATTAATAGATGTTGTTGTTGTTCACTGAGTTATGATCCTGTACTGTCATTAACTTTCTTTTTAAGTCATTATCTTTTAGATACCCAAATTGTCCTCTGCTTGGCCAGTGGGAACTCCTTCAAATGGATTCCTTTTTTTTTTTTTTTCACATAACATGTTCCCATCATTTTTTGAGAACTTCCTTATTTTCTGCTACAACCAGATGTTGGAGGTCCTTCCCCAGCGGAGGCCTAGAACCAGCCATTGTTGCCAGATGTTTGAGCAAAAAGAGAACTGACAGATTTCTGGTGATGAAACTTGCCCCCAGAGTGTTGAAGTGAGGATTAACTGAATTAACAGATACACATTTTTGTGCTTTTCTGAAATTTCCAAACTGTCTACATATGTCTATGAGCAAGTTCTACTTTAAAAACAAAAAACAGGGGGGAAGGTGTAACTCAGTGGTAGAATGCGTACTTAGCATGCACAGGGTCCTGGGTTCAATCTCCAGTACCTCCAACAACAAAATAATAATAAATAAAGTTAATTACCTCTTGCCCCCCCCATTTTTTAAAAGAATGAAAAATAATAATAAATAAAAGAAAAATATTTTTTAAAAAACAGTTAACAGATTTCCTTGAAACGTGAAAACGTGTATGTGTGACAGGCAGCATTGCACACCAGGGGGAAAGGACGGCCTGTTCCACCCACGGTGGTCTGCCCGCTACTTTACTCATGGGGGGAACGAGAAGTCCCACCCTGACGGAACTGAGGAGTGAAATGTGGAGAGAAAACCTGAAAAGCTGCTAATAGTGAATACGTTCCAACGCTTCTGGGAGGGAATTGGGCAATAGTAAAGCTGCACTTGCGCATGTCCTAAGGTAGGCAAGCCCAGGTTGGTGTAGCCCCTGGAGGAACTGGCGACTGTAGGCGTAGAGAAACTATAAGTGGTCTCAAGGGAGACGCCTATTGGGCTGAAAGTAGCAGTGCGCGCGTGCAAGCGCGTGTGTGCTGGCACAGCGCTGCAATAACTTAAGTTCCTGTCGGTTAAGAACAGATAAAGTGTGCTTTATTCTCGCAACGGAGTACCAAACTGCAAAAGTAACGAGAAGAATACAACTAATATTACAGGTTGCAGGGCGGGTGGTGCTGAGGACAAGTTGCAGAAGCGCATTAAGCTGCAGTTTACGGGGAGGTGCGGAATAAAAGAGAGGGGTGGAGGCAGCCGCGCAGGCCTGCACTTTCAACTGTGCTCCAGGACCTGGAGACCGTCCCACCTGCTTGGGTCAGCTTTGGGGCGGAACGGGCGGGGAGCGCGCTGGTGGGCCCTCCGCGGACACGAGCTGCCGGCGAGCCTCTCTCCTGCGCAGGCGCGGCCGTGAGCTCCGTGGCCTGGGGCGGGGCGACCGGGGCGGGGCGGGGCGACCCCGGGCGGGACCTGACGCCGCGGCTCTGCTAGCCTATCCCACCAGGCCTGGCCGGAAGGGGTTGGGCGACCCGGAAGGATCCACGCCGCGGCCGCCTGTCTCGCTGGGACAGAAAGACCCACTATCCGGCCGGCCTCCTGCCTGGGCGACTGCGATCAGGATGGGTCGGAAGGTGACTGTGGCCACCTGCGCGCTCAACCAGTGGGCTCTGGACTTCGAGGGCAATTTGCAAAGGATTTTAAAGAGTGAGTCTGGGGGCAGCAGGGGGCGGAGGGGCGAAGGTCCACTCTGGCCAGCCCGGTTTGCTTGTGAGAAACTCCCAGGCGTGGGCGCGGGGACAGATAAGATAGCCTATCTTATAATGTCCATGCCCATGCCGGTAGGTGCCCAGGTCCTCCTTGTGGATGAGGGGGCGGGGGTGGGGTATACAGTGCCTGGGAACGCGTGGAATGGACCCTGGAGAGGGAGACAGATGGGAGGGCTGGGGCGAACCTGTCCTCAGATATCTCTGGGGTCCCGTGTGGCGTGTCTAGAGGTGAGTTGCGCATGCTCGGAGGTGTTTAAGGGGAGAGGGTGCCAAACATTGGCGAGGATGTTGTGAAAGAGAGCCCCAGGATCGGGGGTCTCTGCCTGCAGACCATCTTGACACTGGTCATTGGGAGAAGCCCCCCCAGAGAGGGAAGTGGAATAGGGGTGAGCCCACCAGCTTGGAGACCGGGTGTGGTTGTTCTGTGCGGGGTCACCATATAGTTACCAGTCTCCTTTGAGAGTGAAAGTTTGCACTGTTAACACCTACGCCTATCTGGGGGGCTGCCTGAGCAGCCCTGCAGGTGCGGCCACCTCAGGGCAGGGCTGCCAACAGCAGGAAAAACAGAATGATTCAAGTGAGGGCATCTTATCAGCCATATGCCCTGGACCTTCGTCCTTTTTATTTTCATTTTTAAATTCTTATTTATTTATCTTTTTGTTTGCAATCTTTTTTATTCAACTGTAGTCTGTATATAGTCTCTTTTATACAGTTCACAATGTTGTGTCAGTTTCTGGTGCACAGCGGTCAGTCATACATATACACACATATATTCCTTTTCATATTATTTTTCATTATAGGTCACTGCAAGATATTGAATATGGCTCCCTGTGCTGTACAGTAGAAACTTGTTGTTTATCTACTTTATATGTAGTAGTACCTGCAAATCTTGAACTCCCAATTTATCCCTTCCCACCCCTTTTCCCCCCTGGTAACCATGTTTGTTCTCCATGTCTGTGAGAGTCTGTTTCTGTTTTGTAAATAAGTTCATTTGTGTCTTTTTTTTTTTTTTTTTTAGATTCCATGTATAAGTGCTATCATATGGTATTTTTCTTTCCCTACTTTCATCTTTTTAATTTTTTCCCATATCAACCTGCTTTCATCTCGTCAGAGCTCAGAGCAAATTTATAGTTGGCGTGAAGACAGGCGGTCCTGGTGGCCAAAGCTGAGTGTCCACTCAGCCAGCCTCCCCTCCCCAGACTGCTGCTACTTATACCCGGAGGCGGATGGTGCCTGCGTCGGTGCCTTCAGGTCCTGTCTCCTTCCTGAATGTGGTCTTCTGTATCTGCTGGTTAATAAACGACCAGGGTGTGACTCCCCAGCCACCTCGCTCCTCCTTGGTGCTAAGGGTCAGCCTTGCAGGCCCTGCCTGTGTCTCATTTCCTGCAGGTGTAGGCAGGGTCTGGGAGATGCCCTCTGGTTTTTTTATGACACCTACGACAACCTCTGGACAAGTTGTAGGTGCTGAAATTGCCCCTCTTTCTCTCTCTCTCTGTACATGTAGGCATTGAAATTGCCAAACACAGAGGAGCAAGATACAGGCTTGGACCAGAGCTGGAAATATGGTGAGACACCGCAGGGTGGGCAGGTCGGGGTGTCTGTACCAGCTCCCCTCGGCCGCTGGTATTTAGAGCTGCAGACGTGCAGGCCCGTTTGGGAGAATGTTGGAAACCCACGGGTGGGCCTGCCTGGCACCCTTGAACAAGAGCAGGCCCAGCAAGGCTGGGTGATCCTAGATTCTGACGTCGAGTAACATGGGGTAGGAGTCACATAGGAACTCAGTGTTACGGAGTCCAAACTCGTTCTGCTCGCCGCACGACAGGCCAATAAATCGGAAGACGAGGTGATACTTTATTCAGAAAGCCAGCAGACCGAGAAGATGGGGAACTAATGTCCTGGAGAACCATCCTCCCCAAGTCAGAATTCAGGCTCCTGTTATACCAAAAAGGGGAAGGTGTGGTTGGTTGTTGCAAACTTCATGGTGTCGGAATCCTCTGTTCTTGCAGCTATCCGCTAGGTCAGGTCATGGCGACCCTGTAAACCTCCAACAGGACGAAAGTTATTCTCTGTTATGCAACTTTTAAATCTCTATATGAATGGAAAAATGTTATACCCTTAAAGGTCAAAGGCTTGAGAATGGGCTCACCTGTCTGTTTCAGGCTCTAGGCAACATTCTTCTATAAAAGGTGCAGAACCAGTGTGACTTAGCCCAGGAGACAGAGCACAGAGTTAGAGCTAAAGGAACAGATCTCATATGGAGTCAGATTTGTTTTTTCCTGTTACAACAGAGGGGCTGACTTTTCCCAGGGCAGGGCTGATTTCAAAGCTGGCTAGACCGCAGGCACGGGCCCATCTGGTATTGCACTGGTGTTTGGTGTCACGTGTGGCCTGGGAGCTACCAGGGAGTGGCATCCCACGAGGCAGGAGTCTGTCCTTGGAGAGGAGAGGACATCCCAGATCTGAATCCTTCACCGGGCATCTCCCCGACTCTGTTCTCATCAGAGAACCAGGCTCTCCCTCTTACCAGAAATAGAGGCCTAGGGCAGTGCCTTTCCAGGCATTAAGGGTGGCAAAGACCAGTTTGGGGGTTTGTGTTCACGGTTGCAGAGTTTGCTCAGCATTTGCAACAGCACTTCCAGGCTGCTGCGTAGCAGGAAGCCAACTTTTGGAAGATTTAAAAGTAGTTTACAAATACTCTCCATTTCATTATTGGGACCCCCGGACTGAGAACTTACTCTCAACAGTCTTCACATTTTATGACCTCATTAAGCATCATATTAGTTTTCTGGGGCTGATCTAACAAAGTCCCACAAACTGGGTGGTTTAAAACAGAAGAAATATTTTCAGGAGGCCAAAAGTCCAAAACCAAGGTGTCGGCCAGGTCCTGCCTCCTCCAGGCTCTCTGGGAGGATCCTCCCTGCCTCTTCCAGCTTCTTATCTTGCGGCCACAGCCTGCCAGCCCCTGCCTCCATGTTCACAAGGCCGTCCCCTCTTCTCCCTGGGTTCTTCTCCTTCTGCCTCGCGTAAGTGACAGGTGACAGTGACACTTGTCATTGGATTTAGGGTCCACCTGGATAATCCAGGGTCATCTCATCTCCAAGTCCTTTACTTAATCACATCTCTAAAGGCAGTTGGCGGGGGGACACCATTCAGGCCACTACAAGCTTGAGGATCTACAGCAAGAAGCTCAGGAGCAGCCGTGTACATGGCGTCTGAGTGGTTGTTAGCGACCCCTGTGCCCAAGGAACGTTTTTCTCTGGGTCCCGCTTTGTTTCTTTTGCATCCCTTTCTCTGTGTGATTTTGGCCACATTAAAGGTTAAGGAAAAAATCCAAGGGTAGGCACTTGGACATGTGAGAGAAATTCTCATAGTAACTTAAAACGATGGAAAATGGAGAGGGCCCAGTGTTTCTTAATATCCAATAAAATGCATGGTTTTTTTTTCCAGCAGTGATTCTAACTCTGGCTGCACGACAGAATCTCCTGGGAGGCTTTAAAAAGATACCAGTGCCGGGTTGCACCCCTGCACGTTCTGACCCCCTTGGCCCCCAGAGCCCTGCCCCGGCCCCATCCCCCGGCTCACCTGGGGTGTCTCGGGGCTCACCTGCCTGCTCCTCCCTCTACAGCGGCTACGGATGTTGGGATCATTATCACGAGTCGGACACCCTCCTGCATTCGCTCCAGGTCCTGGCTGCCCTTCTGGAATCTCCCGTCACTCAGGACATCATCTGCGACGTGGGAATGTAAGTGCCGACGGGGCGTGCGGAAAGGCGGTCTCGGAAAGGGGGCAGTTCAAGGAGATGGTGCGTCCAGTGCCGTCCTGTCGTCGGGGGTGTGGAATCTGCACATTTCACAGATGCAAAAGGCCTGGTGTAGGGGCGTGGGGCTTGCTCCCTCCCTAGCGCCACAGACGCCTACTTCCCCCCAGTGGAGGAAGTTTTTTGTAAGTTCTTCCAGGAGCTACTGTGCACGTGGGAACGTGCTTTGTACAAGTGGGAGCACGGTGTCCCCGTCACACACACAGCACATTCTTTACTTAATGGTTAGTTGTGGGGGGATTCCACGTCACCCCCCGCCGACAGGCTGTTGTGGGTACGTGGGTGTGGGCTCCCAGGGGTAGTGCGCATGGGTAGGTTCCTCAAGTGTAGATGTATCTGGTGTGGGGCCTGCAGGTCTAGGTGTGGTGGTGCAGGTCCGTGCAGTGCGGGCACATAGGTGTAGGTGCAGGCGGTGTAGGTCCACGTGGCATTGGTCCTATAGATGCAGATTCTGGAAGTTGGATGCATGTGGAGGGAGTCCCGTAGGTGCAGGTCTGCATGGTCTGCGAGCACACCTCGGAGACCTCGCAGGTTTGATTCCAGACGCTGCAGTCGAGTGAATATAGCAATAGAGCAAGTTGCACGACTTTGTTTCCCAGTGTGTATAAAAGTTGTGTTCACGTTATACTGGAGTCTATTAAGTATGCAATAGTACTGTCTAAAAATATGCACATATACCTTCCTTTTAAAATGTTTTATTGGTGAAAAGTGCTAACCATCATCTGAACCTTCAGTGCATTGTAATCTTTATGCTGGGAGGGTTTGAAATATTGTGGGGATTTCCAGAATGTGTCGCAGAGACAGGAAGTGAGCAAAAGCTGTTGGGAAAACGGCTCCCAGAGACTTGCTCAAGACAGGGTTGCCACAGACCTTCAAGATGGAAAAACACGCAGTGACTGCTAAGCTCAGTGAAGCAGAGCGCAGCAGGACAAGGTCTGCCTGTGGGTCCAGACGGCGCGCTTCCCCTGGGACTGCCCCCGTGTGTGTGTGCGCGCCCCGTGTGACCAGAGCCACCGCTGGTCGTCCTGTTGTCTGTGTCTGCGTCCTCAGTTTGGAGTGCGTGTGTGAGCGCAGCCGTGTTTGCTCTTCCCCAGCGTCCGCCCTGCATGTGTTCTGCACTGCACGCCCACCGGCTGTGACACCTGCGCGGTGGGGCCTCTTTTAAGCAGTGAATAGACGGGATGGTTAATCCAGTTTGTTCAATTACATATGTATATAATTATATATGTTAGTATAGGTAATATTAATATATTAAAATTAATGTAGTATATAATAAAATTATATAACGTTTATATAATTCTATTGATATAATATATTGATGTATTAACATTAATATAATATATACTTAATAATTATATTAATATAATTATCTGATTTAATAGTTTTATTACTATATTAGTATATAATATAATTAGATATTACTAATTAATATAATTTATTATGTATTAGTATTAATATAAGAAAATATACTGCTAGAATAACAATTTGCATATTATATATGTTTATATATACATTTAATATGCATATAACACATATATATAATTCTTGATATGCAGACTGCATTTGTTTCCTGTTGTGTTGCCGGGACAGATTGCCACAAATGCAAAACACAGAACCACACACATTTTCTGTCTCGTGGTTCTGGAGATCCAAAGTCTGAAATGGGGCAGCAGCGTGGCTGCTTCTGGAGGCTCCTGGGAGAGGATCCGTTTCCTCACCTTCCCCAGCGTCGAGGGGCCGCCCACGTCCCCTGGCTCGGGCCCCCTCCCTCCATCTTCAGAGCGGGAGATGCTGCCACTCCGGCCCCGCCTGAGTCGCCACGTCTCCCCTCTGACTGCCCCGCCTCCCTGTGTGAAGACCCCTGTGGTTATGCTGGGGCCTGGGGAGCCCAGGACGGCCGCCTCGGCTCAGGAGCCGTAACTTGGTTGTCATGCTGCCGAGGTCCCTTTGCCTCGTGAGGTGACATGCTCACAGGTTCCGGGAATTGGGACGGGCCATCATTTAGGGGGACTTTACGCAGCCCACAACACGGGCTGAGTAAAATTCTTGCCACTTTAGTATGTTCCCTAGTCGCCGTGTTTTCTCTCCCTTGTTTCCCTTTGCCTTTGGTTTGTTTACTTTGGTCCGCTTCCCGCCGTGGGCCTTAAATTTATAATCCTCTTTTTATTTTTCTACTTTTTACCCATAAAATGTTAGCAATTGTATTTAAAGATATTTTTCCCTTGAAATCTGGTATTTATGTGGATCTGTCAGCTCCACTGAACAAAACAACAGTGACACCCCAATGTCTCTGGTATTTGCCACCTTGAATTGTCTTTCCAAACTGCGCTCCAGGAAAAAGGGATCGAGCCTCGTTCCAGCCCTCTGTGGTCGGACGCCTGTCATCCCTGGTGCCGATCATAAGCGGCTCCAAATAAAGGAACCTTTAAAAAGCAAAATAAAGAGAAAACTTAGAATGATCGACAATTTTTTTAAAAAAACTATCTTACTTATTTGCTTTCATGATGTATGAAGTTGAACCTTTTTTTGTTTGTTTTTTGGCCATTTGTGACACTGTCTTCTCTTTTGCCTAAAATTGAAGTGTTTGCGTCTAATTTATTTTAAGAGTTCTCTATATATGAAAGATACCAGCCCGTTCCCACGTAAGATAAAAATACAGCTCCTTTTATGTCATTTGCTGTTTAGTTTTATGTTTTAAGCCTTCCACTTTTCTTGTCGTGCTTTTTGTGTCTTGGTTTGGTTCGAGAGGCTTACTCCAGTTGGAATTCAGATATTCACTGTGGGACTTGATTTCATTAAAAAATATAAGTTAACCTCCCGCTCTGAACACATCTTTGTGCAAATGTGAACACAGACGGTTTGTGGTTTGACCCGGGGAGGAGTGGAAACCGTGATGGTGGAGTATGTCCTGGTGGCATCCGTGTGCCGTGGCCGTGCCGGGGGCTCCCCGCCAGTGACCTGCACTTCAATCCTGGCTGGGAAAAGGGAGCAAGGGCAGCGTGGCTCAGCCGGTGCAGGGCGGGCTGGGGGCCGGCCGCCCACCCTGACGGCCCGCGCCGTTGCTGGCCTGTGTCGCTCCCTCCCGCGCCGCTGCCTCGTGAGCTCACGGCCCGGCAGCCGTTCACTGGCCCCGTTGGCTTTCCTCTGACAGTCCAGCCTCGCAGGTGCTCCTTACGGCCGTGCTTCTCTGGTGCCTGCTGCCTTCCGCCCTGAGCTCCTGTGTCCTCGCCCTGGGCTGGGCCCCTCTGCCTGGGCTCTGCCCACCTCGGCCCAGCTCTGTCCCGGCAGCAGCCAGCAGAGCGCCCCGGCCTCCGGAGCGCCGGCCCACTCCCCTGCACAGGGGGAAGGTGCCAGGTGGTCAGGGAGGAGACCTGAAGCACAATGTCTGTCCTGAGAGGGGTCCAGAGAGAGTGGGGAACAGATCTGTTCACCCCCGAACCCCCGCCCCTGTGCGGGTCCAGCAGTGCCCGCCGCCTGCGCTCCAGGGCCCCCAGGTCAGGAGAGGTGCTGCGAGGGAGAACAGGGACGGCGCGGGGACTTGTGCCTGACGCCGGCGGGGGGCGGAGGAGGGTGGCAGCAGGGATGCAGGATCCAGGAGGGGAGGAAGAGCCCTGAGCGGGAAGGACTTTGTGCTCAGTAGAAGACTGTCCTGTTTTAGAGCCTGTGCCACGGGAGGAAGCCTTGGGTTCGCTGTTAACTCTGGTTTGAGAATGCCACTGAGGAGCCTCCCAGTTCTCGTAGAGGACCTGGAGAAGCTTCACGCTGAAGCAGACGTGGGGCTCTGCTCTTTGCAGACAAGCGTGTATGTCCCCTCTCTCCACAGGCCCGTGATGCACCGAAATGTCCGCTACAACTGCAGGGTGATATTTCTCAACAGGTGGGTGGCCGCCAGGAGCAGAGACCCGCCTGCCCCTCCTGGGCTCAGGGCATCATCCATGGGGGCCGTGTGCTGGGGGGCGGCTTCTAGAAGCACCTTAGTGGGGGCTGGAGTACCAGGCAGGTGACTCAAGTTCACCGCTTCTCCGGATCTCTGCCACCACTGACACCTTCAGGTCTTAGAAAGAGAGAGACCGCAGGGTGGGGTTTGGGGACGTGGGGCCCTGTTATCTGGAAGTCAGTCCAGGGAGGGCGGCCTCGTGCTGTCCCCTTGCAGACCCCGGGCATCAGCTGCCCGCAGCGCACGCCTGCTGGGTCTGCACTGCCCTGAGTGTCCGGGTGCGTGGACCCCTGGCTGCTCCTAGTTCTGGGGCATGTTCGTCTCAGGAGTGGCCTCGTTCCCCTGCCTGTAGGAGGATCCTGCTCATCAGACCCAAGATGGCCCTGGCCAACGAAGGCAACTACAGGGAGCTGCGCTGGTTTACCCCCTGGTCCAGGAGTCGGTGAGTGGCTACCCTGGTTTGTGACCGCCTCTTGGATGTTTCCGAAGCATCTTCCTGTGCACAGCCTCGGTGCAGGTCGTGGGGGAGAAGCACAAGAATTCAGGGCAGAGTCCCCGCCCCCATCCCTGTCACTTACGTGATATGTCTGTTTGGATGCTGCTGATTAATTTATAGCCAGTTTATCACAGACCGCATAAAACTCTCCACATCCATCACCGGTCGTCAGCATTTTACATCTGGTTCTGTGTGTCAGGGCTTCTCAGCTCCAGCCCTGTCGCTTTGGGACTGGATCGTGCTTTCTTGGGTGGGGGGCAGTCCTGTGCATGGAAAGGTGTCTGGCAGCACCCCTGGCCTCTGCTTGGTAGATCCATCCATTTGTGACATTTTAAAATGTTTCCAACTTTGCCACATGTCCCTTGGGGACAAAATCATCCCCAGTTGAGACCCCCTGCCCAGTATCCTTCTTACAACTGCTTCTGTTTATTTCTTGCTGCCGCTGGCGCAGATGGAATCTTTAACATGATGGCTTCAAGTGGGTAATATTTCTGTGTGTAGAAGCCTTGGGATTCTGTGTGTTGCCTCCTGTAATTGGCCCCTTACTGCGTTCTCTGCGTGGGGCTGCTCACTAGTCTATTGAATTCTTTAGGTTTTTTTTTCAAGTAGAAATGATGTCACGTACAAGTACTACGTTTGCTTCTTTCTAATATTCCCATCTCTCATTTTGTTTTCAAAACAGCTTTTCTTTGCCAGCATCTCTAGAACAATATTCTACCTCATTTCTAGAACAAATGTCTTGGACACCAGACATTTCTGTCTTTTTCTCGACTTGACTTGGAAAATTATTTCTATTCTGCATTTGGTTTCAGATTTACATCCAACTCTGGTTATTTTTACTTTGAAGCTTTAAAATTAATTGAGAATGGATGTTGCATTTATCCTGTCTTCTAAGCATATGTTGAGGTGAGCATGGAGGAAGTCTGTGTCTGAATAAACTCCAAGCGGACGTGGTATATTAACCTTTCTTTCTGTTTGCTAGCATCTCTTCAGGATTTCCCTCTGTTTTCTAGAGTTAGATGCCAGTATTACGTTAGTTAAAAATAATTTTTAAAAAAACTTTTTTCTGTACTCTGAATGCTTTAAATATTGTAGGAGTGACAGTGTTATTTAATAGTATGGCTGAAATTCTCTTTACAATTAGGAATGTTGTACCAAATAGCGTTTACTTTTGCATCTTTTTATCGAGGTATAAATAACATGCAACAAACTACGCAGATTTTCGTTGCTTTCTGTTTGACAGTTGTGTGCATTCGTGCAGTCACGCCCTAAAGAAGACAGAGCCGTTTCCGTGGCAACTCCTGCCCCTCTCTCTCCAGACGACCCCCCAGGTCACTTTGTCCCTTCTTAGATTTCACACAGATGGAGTCACACCTGGTACGTTCTTTCATAACCAGTTTCTTCCGCTTAACGTGACGCTTTTGAGGCTCATCCGATGGCTTATTCCTTTTACATGGTGCAGATAGCTTGTTGTTTTATATAATAATACGGTCTTAGGAGTCATAAATAATTCCAGAAGCTTGGTGACAAAAGCCAAATACACAAACCACTCCCCCGGCTCTGTCCCGTCTCTGAGCCCTGCTCCCCGAGCTGTTCTTTCTGTTTTCCATTTTCCTCCTTTCTACCGTAACCTCTGGGTTTTGCCTCGGTGTTTCTTTTCTTTTCTTTCTTTCTTTTTTTGACCCTCCTGTCCAGATCTCTCTGGACTCCCGTTTGAGATGAGTAAAAGTGCCATCTGCAGATTCCTAGCAGAAGGAGGCGTGCTGCCTGGCCAAACGCAGGAACTCTGTGGGGTGTGCCACAGGGGCCGGAACCACCCTCTTTCTCCTGTGCTTTGATAGTTCGTGGACCGGGGCCAGGGCTGGCCGGGCATACGGGGACAAGTGGCAGGTGATGGAGTCGGGAGAACAAGAGCAGGGGCACCAGGCTAGTCTGCTGAGGTCCAGCAGGGTGAAGGACCTTGGGCTGCCCTGGGGTGCCCAGGGCCCCCAGTGGCTGTGGGAGTGGGGACTCAGGGGGTCAAGCTGACCCAAGTTCAGTACAGATTATTCCGATTGCTGTTGGAGAACAGGCTCTTGCCTCGCGCAGAAAGAATTCAAGAGTGAGGCAAAGTAAGGTGAAAGCAAGCTTATTTAGAGAGAGGCACGCTCCACGGACAGAGTGCAGCAGAGAAGGTGACCGGCCTCGGTGTCTCTGAGCGACGTGCAGACGCTGCCCGTCTGTGGTCCCTGCTCTGGGAGAACAGGGCAAGCGCACATACGGCCTCACCCTTAGACTCTCTGCACCCCCTCTTCCTAATACGGACATTTCGCAGTTTTATGGTTAAGTTTGTTAAAAAACAAAAATTCACCCAAGTGAAGCTGATGATCTGATTGGCTTTACTTGATGATTCAGATGCTGGGCAGCGTCATGTCTGGTAAACAAGGGCGTCCGAGGGCCTGTACAAGACGGAAGGTTCTTCTGGGCAGAAGTGGGGCAGGACAAGAAGACATGAGCAGAGAAAAGGAAGGATGGTTCAAGCCAGGTCTTCCTTCCTGGGGAGGCGGCGGCAGGGTCTGTAGCACACAGGTGACTCCCTAGAGTGGTCAGAGTTCTCAGAGGGGATCAAACTGCAGCGAAGTCTTGGTTTGCAGTCTTGGGGGCAGGGGACTCTGTGTGGGTCTCGCTGTTTCTTTCTTCCTTTTTTTTAAAAATTTTTATATTTAGTTTATTCTGACCGGTCGCAGCTCAGCACTTCACGACCGGCCAACGCATCAGTTCACAGCTGAGCTGCAGGCTGTGTCTGAGCCCCTGTATCTCCCCGCATTCCTCTGCCAGGAGTCCACCGGCGTCCAGTTCCTTCCATCTCTGTTCTCTGCTCTGACTCACCCCAGACTCCAGACGGGCGCTTCCTGCCCCCCAGGCTGGCTGCACAGCCGGCACCCCCTCCCCATCACAGTCCTCTGGGACTTCTCTTCCCACCCTCCAGGCTTTGATCGGCTCCTGGGCAACTGTCTTCTCCAGCCTGTTGCTCATTTGCTGGAGCACAGCAACCAGTACCGTTCTGTGACTCTGCCATCACCAGTCAGTTAGTTAACTGAGTTCTGATACTGTCTCCCTGGAGGCAGCATCAAACCCCACAGGCTCAGGGCTCAGCCCCACAGAATGCCCCCCAGGAGCCCCGCCCAACTTCAGGTGTCAGTCACAAGTCTGTTACCGAACCAGGTCCGCTTGCCTGAGGTGCAGCAAACCAAGGGCCGAGGCACTGAGGTTTGCAGCTGTGTGGTCAGGCCCCCAGGATGGCCGCTCTCGTGCTCTCTGCACATCCGCTGCTCCAGCAGTCCCTCCTCACCTACAGCCACTCGCCTGACTGCCCTTCCCTCCTAACCTCAGAGCCTAGCCAGTCAGTGCCTGCGTGCCCGCCCCCGCCCCCGCCCGCGCCTGTTCGAATCTTCAGATGCGAGCTGTCTCCACGTGCCGGTTTATCGCAGGGGTGGTAGGGGACACGCCCCTCTGCTGGTTTCCCTGATAACTGATGAGGCAGCCTCCTCATTCTTGTAAAACGACTGGGCTGCATGAAGCTGGGAATCTATGCTGTTAAAGAGGGGAAAAAAGAAAGAAAACATTGCTAAACCGAGTTTAATCAGTGGAGGCAGTTTACAGGCAGAGGGGTCTAACGAGCCGTCCCTCAGTCTGTTCCTCTGCAAGACCAGCTCAGGGATTCCTGTTGGCCGCCAGTGTCTCTTAACTCCGGGGGGCTCAGTTCCAGTCCCCCATCTTTGGATCGTTCCTCAGTCTTGAAGACGGGGGTCGGTGACCACTCTGGCCACTTCCTGCTGAAGACGGGTGGAGGCCTAACAAGAGGCTGAGCAATGAAACTGCTTCAGATTTGACTGCAAATCCTCACAAATCCCAGGATGAGGCCAAGGCTTTGGGCTTGAGGACGCGAGGCAAACAGCAAGTCGAGAGTTGTGACGAAAGGGGGCGTAAAGGGCGGCACACACAACACCGGCACCCGGTCTAAGCAGCCCTCAGATGCAGGCCGGCTCCTGCCGGGACCCACGAGAAGGTGCTTCCTGAGAGATCGAATCCAGGTTCTTCTCATGAGGACTTTTTTTGGTGCCAAGTTGCCTTTTGTTCAGTTTTATCTAAACAGGTGTTAGCTTCTGCTGTGCCGCTGATACCTGCGGAACAGGGGCTGTCGGCCACTACGCAGCGCCTCCTTCTTTTGCTGAGCTGTGACCCAAAGCAATCTTACCGTCTAGCGGTCTCTTCTGGCCAGAGAGGCGTCAGCCTCCGCAGGGAGGCTGCGGCTCAGGCTGCCTCCTTCCCTGCTGCTCCTCAAGTAAAGGAAAGATTCGCAGTTGCAGGAGGGACCTCGGGCACATGAGGCTGCGGCTGGCAGCTGGCAGGTACTGTTTTGGGAACAGCTGTGGTGTCCTTGAGTCTGATACCATCCGGAAGGTTCAAGTCCTCAGTGAGGCCGGAGCCATAGCCCAGTGGCCGCCCGGCTGTTTCGGATGGCCGCACCACAGCTAGTCTAGTTTCAGTTTTAAATGCATTCTTGCGTTGGTTTCTGTTGTCTCTAACTGTGAGTACACATCTCAGGTTCACTTTTTTCTTGTTTCTAATGTTGAAATGTTAAATTCTTTCAGGCCTTCACTCCCTTGATTTTGCCTGTAGAAGGGGTGGCAGGAGACACTGAGCTCGAGCAACCAGAGGCTTTCGTTTTGGTATAATTAATTTTTTAAAAAACAGATTTTTTCCCCTTCGGGAGCTGTGCCAAAATGGCAACAATAAAGTGGCCCTGTGGCTGTGCCCTGCTTTGGTGACGGGCCCGTCACGGTTTCAAGGTGCTCTTCCAGGCCCTTGTAGGAGACCAGAAAAAAGGCCCAGTTCTTGACTGCAGAGAATCTAAGAATCAGGTTAATTTCGTTAAGTCTTAGGTGGATGCCCCAAGTCTGAGTGTGGTAAGACGGGGGGCGCGGGGTCGGGGGGGTCCTGCATCTCCCAGGGGGTGGGTAGAGAAGACAGCCGTCGGCATGGCCAGAAATGGCTTCTCAGCAGGACTGCGCTGCTGGGGCTGCTCCAGAGGATGTTTGCTGGGGAGGAAGGACATTTGATCAGAGACCTCGCGAGCTGTGCAGAGCCAGGGAGGTGCAGGTGCCGAGGCAGCTGGACGGATGCGCCGGGCCGGCCCGAGGCCAGCCTGGAATGACTCACTGCTGCTGGGGGGTTGGTCCTTGATACTTCGGCTCTCTCCTGAACTGTGCGACCCTCATGAGCCGTCCGCTAGGTTCAGTGGCTTTGGAGCAGAGAGTGGGGAGGGTGGGGGTCCCCGATGGGCTTGCCTTCATCTGGTCCTCAGTGCATCTCTGCGCTCAGTGAGGGAGATGGTGAGGATGAAGGGAGAAACCTTTGGCAGCTCTTCCCTTTAAAATGAGTTTTGAGAGGGCGGGTACAGCTCAGTGGTAGAGCACATGCTTAGCATGCACGAGGTCCTGGGTTCAATCCCCGGTATCTCCTCTAAAAATAAATAAATAAACCTTTTTGCTTCCCCTCCAAAATAATTTTTTTAAACGAATTTTGAGGCAGCAACATCGTCATCTGCACACCGGCAGGTGGTGAGCTGCATGCTCACTGTGTGGTGCCGAGGCAGCTCTGGGGGCAGAGGGGTCCGCGGCTGCTGTTCCCTTCGCTAGTGAGGGAGGAACAGCGTCAGCCTCCCAGTTTCTAAGCTTTTAAAATTTACTTAAGTGAAAACCGCTGAAATCATCCAGAAGTGCAGTACCATGGGGTGCCTTGTACCAAAGTTGTGTGTGGAACTCTTGTCCGTCTTGTACAACTTGGAACCTCGTTTCTATGATTTCAGGGATGAAACAGGTTTGTCATATGTCGGGGTAATGCGGTGTGGTCTTTCTGGTCAGGGGCTCTGGTCAGGAAGTCCACCTGGACTTCTCCATGGGGAAATAGCTTCCTTTCAGATCATCCCAGGACCACTGTCCATCAGGGTTGGGGGGTGCGCACCGCGCGTCTCGGTGTCTCGTGGCGGGCTGCCCAGCTTCCCGCCGCATCTCCTTACACTTCCCTTTCATCCGAAGCTGGTAGTTACGGCCCGTGTGACTGTGTGCCTGTCCCTTTGCCGACTCATCCGTTCCAAGCTCTCTGCTTGATTTTGGCTTTCCACCCGGACGCCGTCCTGCGTGCTTTCCAACACGGCCCTCCTCAGACCTGCGGTGGTTTCCTTTCCAGGCAAACAGAGGAGTATTTCCTCCCCCGGATGATACAGGAGCTGACAAAGCAGGTGAGTCTCCATCAGTTTATCACCCTGTTGCTCTGAGCCCTGGTCTTCTCCCAGGAAGATGGGCTCAGGATTCCGGCCCTGCCCACGTGGCCAGGTTTGCCAGGCGCCCACAACAGCCGGCGTGGGGTCCCGTGTGAGGGCTGTGTCTGGCAGAGGCATCAGAACACGAAATGCCGGGCTGACACCTCGGTCTTTGCTCTTGGTGATGAGCAGTTGAGCTCACACATGTCGGGGAACCTGACCAAGAACTCTGGGACGCGGTACAGAATGATGCTCCTGGGGTGGCTTCTTGGCTGAGTAAAGCAGCAGCACGAGTGAGGCTCTGTCCCCGAGAGCGGCGGCCCTGCCCTGCGAGCTCCCGTCACCTGTGGGTGGTGAACGGGCTCTTGGAGACATGTGCGCCTGCGTTCTGCTTCCAGCCCTGTTTCTAGGGTGCTGGTGGCCTGTCAGCTCCTGTGAGCTTTGGAGGGCCCGGCTGGGTCGTTTCTGACACAGGACGGGCCCTTCGGGAGCACACATGCTGTAAGAAGAGCGTCAGGGAGGTCGCTGCTGTGTGGACGCCCACCTGTGCTCCCGGGAACTGCAGGAACCAAGTCATAGTCAGTCATGGCCACAGTCAGGCTCAGAGCCTAGCTTCCGGTTCATGAGTGGTGTGACCGAGGCCCTGGGGTCGGCAGAGGAGATGCTGGCTGGCCCCGGCACCTGGGCCCCAGGTCCAAGAAGGATGCATCTGGGTCTTGAAACAAAATGGCACCTTCACACAAGTCTCGTGCGTGACTCTTGGGGTCCTGGCTCAGTGTGTGGCCTGGCAGGATGGCCGGGAGCCGTGAGCCCTGATTTGTCCCGACTGCAGGAGACCGTGCCCTTTGGGGACGCCGTGCTCGCTACCCTGGACACCTGCATCGGGAGTGAGGTCTGCGAGGAGCTCTGGACGCCCCGCAGGTCAGCCCCGCCTTCCTCGCTGTCAGATCCCCAACCTTGCTGGGCCCTGAGGACCGGAGATGTGCAGGCGTCCTGGCGGGCTTGCAGGGCTGGGGGGTCGGGCTGGGGAGGTCACCGGTCTCCCCTTCACCCTTCTCTGCCCGCAGCCCGCATGTCGACATGGGCCTGGATGGCGTGGAGATCTTCACCAACGCCTCGGGCAGCTACCACATGCTGCGCAAAGCCCACGCCAGGGTGGATCTGGTGACCATGGCAACCACCAAGGTAGGCGGCGACCGGGATGCTGGGGTGTGTCTGTCTCCTACCTGTGGCCGTCAAGCGGCTCCTGGGCTCACGGCCCAGCCGCCCAGCTTCTGGGCCCTTGACCAGCACACTGGTCTTGGGACGAGTGACACGGTGACCAGGAACCAGGGTGCCCGTGGGCACCGCAGCAGCAGGGCCCGGGGAAGGCCTATAAGTTGGCGGCAGCACGACTCGAGGGGCCGGGTTTGCACGTTCACGGGTCAAGGCTGCGTTCAGCCAAGCCGGGTTTGACTCTCAGCTTTGCGACGTGGGGCTTGTCTTCTCTGAACCTCCACCTCTTCTCCCGTCCATCAGAGGTGACAGCGCCCACCTTGAAGGGTTGTTGGGAGGTGAAATGGACACTTAATGAGGCACCTGGTACCTTGGCGGCCAGGAAATCACAGCGGCGAGGCGTTGCCTGGACGCAGGCATTTTCTTTGCTGGGTTGGGGGTGGCGTCTGAGGCTTCATACGTTTGGGCTGGTGGAGGGTGAGGCTGGGGGACCACAGCTGACCATTGCCGTCTGCCCTGCATTTTCCAGAACGGTGGGATTTACTTGCTGGCCAACCAGAAGGGCTGTGACGGGGACCGGCTGTACTATGACGGCTGTGCCATGATCGCCATGAACGGCAGCATCTTTGCCCAGGGATCGCAGTTCTCCCTGGACGACGTGGTACGTGGCACGCGCCGGCCCAGCCACGGCGGCCGGAGCAGCGTGTGCTCCTTTCCCGGTTGGTTCTGTCCTTCAGGGCCGTGTTCTCCATTCTCTCCCGTAACCAGGGTGTCCAGTGCAGCCCCGGGGTCTTGCTGGTTTTGATTGCTTCCTCTCTCATTGGTGAGGGAGGGACTCCCACCTCGAGGTTACAGGGATGGCCCCACACAGCACGCTGGACAGATGAGACCCAAGGCGGTTTATCTGCTACAGGGGGAGGAGGACGCCTCGGCCTGCAGGGTCCCCCTGAGGCTGCCCTTGGGCCCCAGGGAGATGCCAGGCACTGGGGAGGAGCAGGCTTTGTGACAGCGGGTGGATGACCCCTGGGTCCTCGGGAGGAGGTGATGGGTTTGTATGAAGAAACCTCGGCTGGTGGGGAACTGAAGTGGCCCCTCGGGAATGAGCAGGCTCCGTGCCTGGTCCCCGCGATAAGAGGGTTGTTTGGCTGGGGGAGCTCCACCCGGGAGCAGAGCGGGGAGGGGCTTGCAGGTGGGGCTCCCCAGAGGCCAAGGCAGCATGTGTAGGTACCCGGCGGCTGCTGGAATGTCATTCTAAGTGAGGTAAGCCAGAAAGAAAAAGAAAAAGACCATGTGACATCACTCGTGTGTGGAATCTAAAAAAATGACGCAAATGAACTTATTTACAAAGCAGAAACAGACTCACAGACGTAGAGAACAAACTCATGGTTGCCAGTGGGTAAAGAGGGTGGGAAGGGGTAAACTGTGAATTTGAAAATGCACCTCTTGGGGAGTGATGGAAATGTGGTGGTGGTTTCATGGGCATAGACACCTATCAAAATTCATCAAATCGTACTTCCGAAGTATATGTAGTTTACTGTACAGGAATCAGACCACAATAAAGGTGTTAAAAACTAATCAAAAAATAAAACAAAACAGAATAAAATAAAATAATAAATGGATCCAAAAAAAGGGGCAGCACATGTTGGCTGTGGGCTGCGTGAGGCCCCGCCCCCCAGTCCTGGAAGCAGGCATGGAGACAGAATTGCGTCCTGTGCCGTGATGAATGGGTCACCGGCACGTGTCTCAGGTCAGCAGGAGTTCTGGTGGCCACAAGAGGAAAGGGCGTGGGACCCACAGGACCACGGCTGTCCCCTCTCCCTGAGCCTGCAGTCCCTGCCTCAGAAGGTGCGACTCACCGTCTGCAACTTGGCACACCTATGAGAACAAATTAGATGTGTGAGTGAAAAAAAAAACAAACGGAAATCACAATTTATTTTTGAAACTGCCTTCTCCAGGAAGTCCTCACCGCCACGTTGGATTTGGAGGACGTCAGAAGCTACAGGGCGGAGATTTCGTCTCGAAACCTGGAGGTGAGCGCTTAGACACACGCATAGGATGCTCATCAGCAATGGTTTTTGATGACAGCTTTATTGAGCTGTCACTCCCACAGCGCACAGTTCACTGATTTCAGCACAAGGCTCCGTATTTTTAGTATATTCATGGAGTTAAGCAGCGTCACCACGATCAGTGTCAGAACATTCTCATCACCCAGAAGAAACCGGCCCCATCAGCCGTCCCTCCCCATTCACCCCCCCATCCCCCAGCAACCTCGTCTGCGCTCTGTCCCCAAGGATTTGCCTGTTCTGGTCACGTGATGTAAATGGAGTCCTGTACCATGTGGCCTTGTGCATCCGACTCCTTTCACTGAGAGTAATGTCTTCGAGGTTCATCCCTGCTGTAGCGTGTCGGGGCTTTTATTCCTTTTCCTGGCCGAATAATATTCCACTGGGTGGATAGACCACCTGGTGTTTATCCATTCTTCTGTCGGTGGTCATTTCGACCACTTCCACTCTTTGTCTCCGATGAGCCTAGCAGCCGTTGGTGGACGTAGGCCCAGGTTTTTGCGTGGATGTTTGTGTGTCTCCGGGTTGTATGTCTGAGACTGGACTTGAGGGATCACATGATGATTCTATGTTAAACTGTTGGTGGCCCTGCCAGGCTCTCCTCAGCTGCTGCCCCATCTCAGGTACCCCCCAGCACTGACGGAGGGCTCTGGGTCCCCCACTTCCCCCCAGCACTGAGGGAGGGTTCCAGGTCCCCCACTTCCCCCTCAGCACTGAGGGAGGGGCTCTGGGTCCTCCATGTCCCACCCCAGCACTGAGGGAGGGCTCTGGGTCTCCCACTTCCCCCCCAGTACTGAGGGAGGGGCTCTGGGTCCTCCACGTCCCCCCCAGCACTGAGGGAGGGCTCTGGGTCTCCCACTTCCCCCCCAGTACTGAGGGAGGGGCTCTGGGTCCCCCACTTCCCCCCCAGCACTGAGGGAGGGGCTCCGGGTCCCCCACCTCCCCCCCCAGCACTGCTGCATCGTCTCCCTGTTCTGTGGGTCCCAGTGGCTGAACGGTCCCCACTGGGTCCTGAGCTGTGTTTCCCACTGGCTGGTAGAGTCCAGCTCTGCGGTCATCTCAGGAGCCAGAGTGGTTTCCAGCCCTGAGGGGTGTCCTTTGCCACAACTCTCCACCCCAAGGCCAGCAAGGTGAGCCCCTACCCCCGTGTGAAGGTGGACTTCGCCCTCTCGTGCCACGAGGACTTGCTGGAGCCGCTGTCTGAGCCAGTTGAGTGGAAATACCACAGTCCTGCTGAGGAGATCAGGTGGGGCCCATTGTGGGGGGCGGTGGGGGCAGGGTCCTGTGCTTCCCAAGGGCACCCCCTCCATCCCGTCCTGCCCCGGGTGGTGGCCCAGAGCCTGAGCTTGGGTGGGACAAGGCCACGCTCTGTGATGCTGCGGCCACACCGCCTGGCTCCCACGCCCAGCCCTGCCCATTCTGTGCACTGGGCCCTTGGGCACAAAGACACTGTCATTTCCTTTCTGTGCCTCAGTTTCCCCATTTCAAAATGGGCCCAATCACTTACCTACCTCCCCGGGCTGTACAAGGCTTCAAACGCTTTCATTTACACGAACTGCTTAGAACAGGCTGGTGCATCGTGACAGCCCAGCCACGGCTGGCGGGTCTCGTGGGCACTGCGTCCGCCTTGGCCCCGGCCCCCAGGTCACCAGCTCCCAAGCTAACATTTCCCGCTGTTCCCCAGCCTCGGACCTGCATGCTGGCTCTGGGACTTCTTAAGACGTAGCCAACAGGTAAACCGTCAGTGCCTCACCAGCTCCCTGTGCTCCTTCCGCTGGTTGGTCTGTGTTTGAGGTTTTTACGGCAAGCGTCTCCACCCTCCCTCAGTTGGGAGCCTGGTGTCCCCTAGCCAGAGGCCAGAGGACACGTGTCCTGAGGTTCGGCTCCATCTTTGGGGCCCCGTCTGATAGCGCTGATTACGAGACCCCCCGTGTCCTGCTAGCTTTGTGGTCACGCGCGTCTGTCGTTTCCCACGGAGACTCGGCCTTAGGCACTCTGCACAGCGGAGCTGTCTCTGCCTCCTGGAAGGTCCACTCTGAGACGTGTGGGGCATCTTTCTTCCTCCCACAGTGGAAGCGTTTCGTGGGCGCTTATCAGGGTTTGCGGGTGGAGCTGGGCTCATCTCTGGGCACCTTGCTTCTCCGAGGCTCTGCTCACACCGCCTTTGGTTGGCTGTTCCAGGCGGGGTTTCTGCTGCCCCTGAGTGGCGGGGTGGACAGCGCGGCCACCGCCTGCCTCGTCTACTCCATGTGCCGCCAGGTCTGTGAGGCTGTGAAGGACGGAAGTAGGTGGCGTTCATGGCCCGAGCAGGTCTGGGGGGTGAGCCGCTGGGATGCCCACGGGAGGAGCAGAGGGAAAACCCAGGCCCTGAGCATCACAGTGAGGACATGCTTACGTGTCCAAGTCTGGGGACAGCGAGGCCATTAAATAGTCCCTTCCAGGCCTTTGGACCCATGTGGCCGTGTCCATCAGGCCACAGATGCCTGCCACCCCATGGAAGGAACAGGGGCTCTGGAGTCAGGCAACCCAGGTCACATCCTCCTGCCCTGTGCGGTGACGCTGACCATTCCCTTAGTGTACACAACCGAGAAACAGGCATCGTGACGCTGACCTGGCGAGCCTCCGGGCGGTGCAGAGGGACTGAACTGTGCAGGCACCTCGCACAGAGCACGTGCCCTTCCGTCCCATGGTTTTCAGATCGGGAAGTGCTGGCCGACATCCGGACCATCGTGGACCAGCCCAGCTACACACCCCAGGACCCCCGAGAGCTCTGCGGACGCATTCTGACCACCTGCTACATGGCCGGCGAGAACTCCTCCCGGGAGACATGCGACCGGGCCAAAGAGCTGGCGCAGCAGGTCGGAAGGTAGGGCGAGTCACTGGCGTTGGGCACGGACAGGCGGCGGCGACCTCGGGAAGCCCCACCTGAGACAGCACGTGTGAGTCAGTGAGCAATGGATGTCGGGCACGCTTCTGCTCTCTTGGTTTGAGCCGGCTTTTCTGGAAGCCGTCTGTCAGTGCTGCCCGATCCTCATCGCGTCTCAGATTTCCACCCCCTTCCCCTCCTTGCATCCCTGTGGGCTCATGTGCTCCACGTGGGAGCACGTGGATCCTGGGGGAGTGACCTCTCCCACTGCCCCTCCCACGCGGCGGTCCCTGCACCTGAGGGAGGCGTAGAGAGGGCGTCTTGGTTCCATTCGGAATGTTCCGTTTATTCTGCCTCCAAGGGAAAAATGGGGAGCTGCCCATCCTGTATGCGGAACTCGGCCCAAAACTGGCCCCCACCCAGCAATTCTGCTCCCAGGGGCAGACCCAAAGGGATTGAAAGTAGGGACACGAACAGATGTTTGCACGCCCACATCTGCAGCAGCGTGTTCACAGCAGCCAAACAACTCGCATAGGCATCAGCAGTTGAATAGATTTTAAAAATGTGGTTTGTTCGTACAAGGGGATATTATTCAGCCTTAAAAGGAGTGAAGCGCTGACGCAGGTCATGATGCGAATGAAATAAGCCAGACTCCAGAGGACAGCTAGACGTGTGGTTCCACTTCTGTGAAATGCCCAGAACAGGCAAATCCACGGCGACAGAAAGTGTGTTTGTCATCAGGGGCTGAGAGCAGGGGGAGGGGGAGTGGCTGCTGGTGGGCACGGGGTTTCCTTTTGGGGTGATGGGAAGGTTCTGGAACTAGAGGTGGTGGTTGCACAACGCGATGAACGTACCAAACGCCACTGAGCTGTGGTGGGCTTTGTGCTCCGTGTGCCCGCCATACACACAGCCCTGCTTTCCCCTTCCAGCCACCACCTCGGTCTCAACATCGATCCAGCCGTGAAGGCCGTCGTGGGCATCTTCAGCCTGGTGACGGGGAAAAGCCCTCTGTTTGCGGCTCACGGAGGCAGCAGCCGGGAGAACCTGGCGCTGCAGAACGTGCAGGTGTGGGTCCCAGACGGGGCCGCTGTCACCGCGCCGAGTAGGGGTCAGTGCTGGGGTCTGCAGCCTGCCTGTTAGAGACACGGATCAGGCAGCGTCATGGACAGGATGGGCTCTGGGCGTGTGTTGGGGCAGGAAGGTGAGAGCGTGTGAATGTACGTGCATCTGCGTGAGTCTGTGTGAGTGCGGGCAATCTGTGCGTTTTCTGCATCTCCGGGAGCGGCTCAGACTCCGCCCTGCCACCCGGGCAGCAGCAGGGGAGCTGGACCCTGGCCAGCTGGTGGAGGGGAGGAGGGGCTGAGCTGCAGCTGCTGGGGTCTGTCCATCTCTCTGTCCCCTGTCTGCGGGCGCAGGTAGCCTTCCCCTCCTGTGGAAATGCCGGGGGGGCCGAGGTCTCTCCCAGCTGGCTTTACAGCCTGGTCTCATCACCGCCCAAGCTCTCTCTCTGGTCCTCCCATCTCTGCACTGAATGCAGGAGCAACACCCCCGGGGGGAGAGCCATGGGCTCGCAGACCTCTGGACACTTGAAGCTCTTGCGTTGCTTTACCTTCCTGTCCTCCTGAGGTGGTGGGGTGGCGGGGAGAGCCCTTCTCTGAGCTGCGCCAGGAGGGGACCTTAAGCGCACCCTCTCCCGCCCTGCACGGTAATGTGCCCTCTTGTGGCCCAGGCGCGCGTGAGGATGGTCGTCGCCTACCTTTTCGCTCAGCTGAGCCTCTGGTCTCGGGGCGCTCGAGGCGGGCTTCTCGTGCTCGGATCCGCCAACGTGGACGAGAGGTGCGTACGGCCCCTGCCCTGAAAGGGTCTCCGGGGTGGCCCGAGGCCAGTCCTGCAGGGTCTGTCCCCGACACTCTGTTAGCTCCTGATGCATCTCTGAGAGCAGTTGAGGGTGGTAGAGACACAGGGTGACATGAAAATGGTAACTTCTGGCCCTGTTTCTGCCATCGGCCATCCCCTTAACGGGACAGGGAGTGACACTCCCTGGGGTTGATCGAAGGAGCCCCACTCGGGCACACGGGGTTTCAATCCTCCGCGTCTGACACCTGGGGGGTCTTACACCCTGGCCCTGCACCCTTGCGGGAGTCTGGAGCGGTGAGGGGTGGGACTTCCTCTTGGACAGTGGGAAAAGGTCAGCTGTGTGACTGCAGGAGGGACAAGGGCCAGGCGGCACCCGCGGCACAGGTGTGGTTCCGTCAGTCCAGACAAGGGGCAGGCAGGTGGAGGAAGCGGCTGTTCTTGATGGTGGACGTTAAGCGTGCGCGTGGGGGGCGTTGAGAAAGGCAGGAGACAGAGCCTGGAGGGCCCTGTAAAGTGAGGACGCCACCGAGGAGAGGCAGCCGGCCCAGTGGCTTGCTGAGCAATGGCCTCGGAGGCGGGCGGGCTTGGGGTGGGGATGGGGAGGTGAGGAGGAATGGACCCACCGCAGGGGCGTATGAGCGTCACGGGGCTGCTGTGATAAGCGGCCACGGAGGCAGTGGCTTCAAACACAGACGTGCTGTCTCAGTTCTGTAGGGCAGGAGCTCAACGCAGATCTCACTGGGCCAGATGCAAGGGGTCGGGAGCTGGTTCCTCCTGGAGGCCGCAGGGGCAGATCCATTCCTTGCCCTTTCCAGCTTCCGCAGGCCCCGGCATCCCTTGGCTTGTGGCCACCTCCTCTGTGTGCAATGCCAGCAGTGCAGAATCTCTGTCTCTTTCCTCTGGGAGCACAGCTTCCTCTAATTCTGACCCCCACCCCTGCCCCTCTCTTCCACTTTGAAGGACCCTTGTGATTGCATTTAGAGCTGACCCCATAATCCGGAGTAACCACCCCATCTCAGGGTCCTCAACTTAACCACATCTGCAAAGCCCCCTTTGCCCTGTGTAGTGCGTACACATTCCAGGGATTGGGACGTGGGCATCTTGGGGGACTAGTCTGCCCATAGGAGGGATCCAGGAGTGGGGAGCTGGCCCCGCTCTGTTGGCTCAGGCCCACGTGCGCTGAGGTCCTGCCAGCCCTCCCAAGGACCTCAGTCCCTCTGCTCTCCACTCCACTGGTGCTGGCCCTCCCCTCTCAGACTGGCTGCTGGTCATTCCCAAACATGTCTCCCGGCCCAGACGTCTCCTCTGGCATGCCGGATACCTCTTCTCCGCTGCCTGCCCCAGCACATCCGACTGCTCCAGGACCCTCAAATCTGCCAAGCTCTGGCTCCACGGCCCCTGGAAGAAGCTAGCCTTTGGATGCCGAGGGACTGGGTGGCCAGGCCCCCAAGTCTGTGGAACCTGCAGCCCCTCGGCCCTGCTGCATCAGACCCCATGTTCTGTCTCCCGCTGCAGCCTCCTTGGCTACCTGACCAAGTATGACTGCTCCAGTGCAGACATCAACCCCATAGGTGGGATAAGCAAGACGGACCTGAAAGACTTCGTCCAGTTCTGCATGGAGAGCTTCCAGCTCCCCGCCCTGCAGAGGTGTGTGTGCACCTGCGAGACCACGGCTGTGGTCCCCGAGCCATTGGGTGCAGGTTTCAGCGCAGCCGGCCGCCCTCGCCCCACTCAGATACCTTCCATGGCTCCTTATTGCCTGATGGAAGTGGTCCTGCCCTTCTCGTGACCAGGCACCCCCTTCCTTCTGGTCAGAGCACCCCAGGTCCCCTGGTTCTGGCCAGACCAGGCAGCCACCCCCACACCCATCATAAGGCAGGGAGGTCTGTGCAGCCCTCCACCTCTGAGCAGAGAGCCTGGTGCTCTGATGGTTCCTGCTGAGTTGATTTAATACCCAGGCATTGAAACTGACCTCTGCGTGTCTCGGCCGCAGCATCCTGGTAGCCCCACCCACTGCTGAACTGGAGCCCTTGGCCAGTGGACAGGTGTCCCAGACAGACGAGGTAATGGTGAGGGCTTTGTCCCCCTGCTTCTTCCCCCACGTCCCTGCTCCTGGGTTCTTTCACTGCCTCCTTTTTGCCCCAAGGAATTGTGTTCCATTGCTGAGCTCCTGGCCTGGGAGCAGGGGCTCAGTGTCAGTCCATTGCTGGCCTTTGACCTTTCAATGCAGGGCTCTCGAGGTCGGGGTCCAGAGTGAGGGTGATGAGGTGAGTGTGAGGCAGAGTGAGGACAAAGAATGAGGTCCCTCAGGTGTTCTCCATCCCATCCTGGCCTTTCGATTGGGACTGGTTGGCCAGAGGCTGTGGTTTGCAGCTTTAGTGGGTGCTGGCGGAAGTGGCCCTGGACTGTCCTAAGATCCATGACAGCAGACTTTCCTGCCTCTGTTCCTTTGGTCACAAAGATTCACCCCTGTATTTTCTTCCGAGAGTTGTATGGCTTTCGCCCTGACGTCGGGCTCTGTGGTCTAGTTAATTTTGTGTGCGGTGTGAGGAAGGGATCCGCTTTCACCCCCTTTGGCAGGTATCCAGAGTCCCAGCCCCTCTGGGTGAAAAGACTGGCTCCCCCCATTGGGTTATCTAGTGTCCTTGCTGCAAGTCAGTTGACTGGAAGCATGAGGGTTTATTTCTGGATCTGCTCCGTTGATCCATATGCCTAATGCCAGCCGCACACTGCCTCGACCACTGCAGCTCTGCACCAAGTTTTGAAATCAGGAAGTGTGGGTCCACCTACTTCGTTACTCTTTTAAAGAGTTTTGAATTCCCATATGAATTTGGAACTCAGCTTTGTCAGTTTCTATCCAAAAAAAAAAAATAGCCAGTGTGGATTTTCTTAACAATTACCTTGACTCTGTAGATCATCCTGGTGGAAAATACCATCTTATTTTTTTTTTATTGAAGTAGAGTTGATTTACAATGTTGCGTTAGTTTCTGGTGTACAGCACAGTGATTCAGTCACACATATACATGCATGTTCTTTTCCGTATTCTTTTCCATCATGGTTTATTACATTATTGAGTGTACGCCCCTGTGCTGGGCAGTAGGACCTTGCTGTTGACCTGTTTTATGTGTGGTAGTGTGTATCATTAATTCCAAACTCCCAATTTACCCCTCCCCCAGCCCTCTTCCCCTGTAGTAATCATGTTTGTTTTCTATGTCTGCGCGTCTGTTTCATAAATAAGTTCGTTTGTGTCATATTTTAGATCCCACATGTCAGTGTCATACAATATTTTTCTTTTTTTCTGTCTGGCTTATTCTACTTAGAATGACAATCTCCAGTTCCATCCATGTTGCTGCAAATGGCGTTGTTTCATTCTGTCTGTGGCTGAGGAGCATTCCACTGTATAAAGATACCACATCATCTTTGTCCAGTCATCTGTCGATGGACACTTAGGTTGCCTCCATGTCTTGGCTGTTGTAAACAGTGCTGCTGTGAACACCGGGGTGCAGCGTCTTTTCAACTTGGCCTTTTCCCCAGACACATGCCCAAGAGTGGGATTGCTGGATCATGTGGGGAATTGCCACCTCAATAAGAATATTAAACCTTCTGACTGGTGAATGCGAGACATCTTCCCTTTCATTTAGGTTTTCTTTGATGCCGCTCAACAACGTCTTGTCTTCTTCAGCGTGTCAGTGCGCCCTTCTTTGGTTGAACGTATTTCCTGCTGATAGCGCTGTGAGTGGCGTTGTTCCCTCCGCTCGCTGCCAGGGCGCAGAAACACAGTTGACTTTCTCTGTTGTTTCCTAGTCCCTGTGCACTTGATTTCTTCTCCAGCTGCACCGTCTGCTTCCTTCTGCGTTAGGCTTCATGCTCCTCTCCCAGTGTCGTGGGCGGGGGGGCAGGTTGTTGACTGGAGATCCTTTCCGATGGGCGATGATAACCATGGATTTCCGTCTTAGCACTGCTGTCACTGCGCCCCCTGAGTTTCGGTTTCCTGCGTCTCCATTTTCATTCATCTCAAAGTGCTTCCTAGCATCTCTCAGGGCTGCTTCTTTGACCCTCCTGCTATTTGGGAGTGGCTGGTGCAGGTTTCCCGCACTCGCGCGTTTCTGACGTTGAATTTGAAGTCTGCTGCGTCACGGTCGGAGCCGCCTCCGTCTGGTCTCCCTGCTCTGTGGCCTGGCGTGCGGTCTGTCGTGGAGACTGCCCCACGTGCACTCGAGAGGCTGTCACTCTGGCTGCTGAGTGGCACGTCCCGGGGTTTCTGTCGGTCTAGTGCTTTGCAGTGTCGTCCAGTCTTCTGTTTCCTTGTTGATTTTTTTGGTCTAGTTCGATCCATTATTGAAAGTGGAGAACTGAAGTCTCCAACTATGATTGCTGAATTCAAGGTATCAAAATGTCACCAGAGAAGACGATATTCAATACCTTGTAATAGCCTATAATGAAAAAGAATATGAAAAAGAAGGGGGAGCATATAGCTCAGTGGTAGAGCGCATGCTTAGCATACACCAGGTTCTGGGTTCGATCCCCAGTACCTCCTCTAAAAACAAATAAATAAGTAAACCTAATGACCTCCCCCAACCAAAAAAAAAAAAAAAAAGTCAGAATATGAAAAAGAAGATGTATGTATATTTGTGTGCATATATGTATGTAGATCTGTCACTGAATCACTGTGCTGTACGCCAGAAATTAACACATTATAAATCGACTCTAATTCAATAAATTAGTTAACTTAATTAAATAATAATTAATTTATAATTAATAATCAGTAATAATTAATAATAACTAATTTAATTTACTGTCACTCGAAAATATTCTTTTCATGCAAAAGAAAGCGGCAAAGGGACCGCCGTACCGGGCCCGTCGGAGGCTCGGAGCTCAGCCGGGCGGGAGAGACGAGGTCATGGTCCCTGAAACGCTCACGGCCCCTGGAGGGACAGACCACAGGAAATAACCGTGGTGGCCCCAGGTAGCCGGGTCTATCGGCAGAATCGACCCGGCTTACCCAATGGTGGCAGCGTCCCTTAAACTGGGGTCAGGACAGGCCTCCCCAGGGAGGTGACATTGGCGCTGAGGCCTGAGGGAAGGCCAGGTGGGCAGAGGGGTCCTCCTGCCCCTGCTCGGAGGTGAGGGCTGTCCCGCTGTGTCATGGAAGGCCAGCATCACCATCTGTCCCCCTGATAGGGATTGGGGCAAATGCTGAGAAACAGAGCAGGGGTCCGGCTCGAGTAACCCTCAGTGTGACGCTGACTCCTGAGCAGGGCTGAGGCAGCCCACGGCCTCTAACGTGGCCAGATTTTCATGAGCCTGTTCTGTCTTCTCGGAGACCCCCGTCTTTACGCCAAGTGGGCTTCTTGGTACAGGGCACAGGGCCAGTCCGCTTGGGGCCCAGTGCCCAGCAGTGTCCTCATGTTGGTGACCTGGGGCGGCTGTAACAGAACACTACACATGAGGCGGCTTAAAACAGCTGAGCTGCACACCCCCCACCCCTGTTCTGGACGTCGGAATCCAGGGGAGGGGCCTTCCTGCCTCTTCCAGAGTCTGGGGCTCCAGGCGCCCCTGGGCTCCAGTCTCTGCCTCTGTGGTTGCCTGGCCTCTCTGTGTGTCTGAGTCTCTCCTCTTCTGTCTCTTATAAGAACCCCTATCATTGGATTTAGCCCCTCTGCCCCCAAATCCATGGTGGTCTCATCTCAACATCCTTAATTTCATTCTATCAGCAGAGGCCCTTTTTCCCAATAAATTAGTGACCTGTCATTCCTGGGGCTCAAGACGTGGACACATCTTTTGTGGAGGCCACAGTTCAGTCCACGCCAGTCTTCAAAACCAGGTGTCTGGTTCTGAGTCATTTTTTTCAGACGTCACCTTGTTTTTGGCCCATCAGTGCTGGGGAGAGAACTCTTGTGTACGCGCGCGGCCCTTTGGGAGGGTCTCCCCTCCCTGGGCCTTGGTTCGTCTCAGGAAGAAGTTTCACGCTCCCCCCAGCGCTGACTCGCCGTCACCGTGTGGCCTCGCAGGAGGACATGGGGATGACGTACGCAGAGCTCTCGGTCTACGGGAGGCTCCGGAAGTTGGCCAAGACCGGGCCCTATGGCATGTTCTGCAAACTCCTCGTCATGTGGAGGGACGTCTGCACCCCCCGACAGGTACACCTGCCCTGGGGGTCGGCAGGGAAGGTCACCTCGTGTCGCTGGATTTGACTCACAGGAGCAGGTGGCCACGGTGTGACCTCAGAACGGTAACGCGCTCGCTCTCTCGGGAACCACGGCCTGGCTCTAAGCTCCTGGCACCCCGGGCGCCCTCCCTGTGCCCTGGCTGAGTCCGTCCGCGTGGGGCTCAGCCACATGGTGACCAGCCGGCTCCTCCCCAGTTTGGGGGCCAGAGGGCAGACTCTGAGGTCAGAATGTCCCTGCTTTTCTGCTAGCTGCCAGGCTTGTTAGGGCTGCGGCCAGCAGATGTGGGCGTCCCCACGGCGCCATCTGCAAGCCTGGTGACGTACACGTTCCCGGGCCCCTGCTCAGGAACCTGGATCCCTCACAGCTCATCCCGCCGCCCACCCTCACCCCTCCCAAGCCACAGCATCTGTCCAGCCCCGCCCTGGGAACATCCGAACGCGGTGGGAGGGGTGCTGGCAAGACCACCAGACTGGGGTCGTGCCAGCTTTGCGGACCTCACGCCCTGTGCATCCCTTGCCCCCCACCAGGTGGCAGACAAGGTGAAGCGGTTTTTCTCGAAGTATTCCATAAACAGACACAAAATGACCACGCTGACCCCCGCATACCACGCCGAGAGCTACAGCCCCGATGACAACAGGTTCGACCTGCGGCCGTTTCTGTACAACACCCGCTGGCCCTGGCAGTTCCGCTGCATAGACAAGCAGGTACCTCCGGCAGGAGCGGGCGCCCTCTGCAGTGAATCTCCTCCATCCAGGACTGAAAAGCTTGTTAAGACACACGGTGGCATTTTTTTACCGCCCTTTTTTCTGCAAAGGAGCCAGTGTGTTGCGAGTCCATCAGCTTGGCACTTGCTGGCGTGGCCGTGCTGGACTCCCGGCTTTGAGGATGCTGAAACGAGCGGTCTGGGTCACTGTGTCAGCATGGCGCCAGTCCCGGTCATCTCCAGACAACGGGGCTGTCCAGCTGGCTTCGTGGTTTCTAAATCATCTGCTTTTCCTTTCTTTTAAAAAATTTTTTTTTAATTTAGGTTTTTTGGGGGGGAGGAGGTCATGAAGTTTATTTATTTATTTATTATTTATCTTTGGAGGCGGTACTGGGGTTGAACCCAGGACTTTGTGCGTGCTAAGCATGCGCTCTACTACTTGAGCTATATCCTCTGTTCCCCCTGCCTTTTTTTCTAATTAATTAATAATAGAACAAAAGAAGGAGGAATAAGATCAGTTTAAGAGGCAAGTCTAGGTCGTTCCCTCCTTCACTTTTCCACGACAGAGAGTGGGGGGCAGCCCCACCCTAGCGCCGGCCGGCCTCCGAGGGGAGGAGGAGAAGGATGGGCGATCAGTGAACACAGGACGCATGAAAGCGAGACACTGTGACGAGAGCAGCGCTGAACTAGAGAATGTGGCGGGGGGGGGGGGCGTCCATGAGGAGGTGGCGTGTAAGCCGGATGGAGCCCAGGTAGCACTGCGCGTCCGTGGCGGTGGCTCCCACCCGGGGAACCTCGGTGCCGCCTGGAGGCGTTTCTGGTCGCCGCGTCTGCGGTGGGATGTGGCGCTCCTGCGCCTGGCGGGCAGGGTCCAGGGCTGCCCGGGGTGGCCCCTCCCCCAGCAAAGAATTAGGGAGCGGTGGGGGCTTGGCTCCCACCAAGACACACTCGGAAGTGGGTTCCCCCACGTCAGCCTGAAGGTCCGCAGGTGCAGAAACCTTAGAAGACGCACGCGGGTGGAGATGGGACTCGCCGGCCGTCTCTGGCCCAGCAGCGACCACGGCGTCTGCGCCCGGGCGCGCCCCCCAGACTCTGGGCCCGCCCACGCCTCAGTACCGTGAAGACGCTGTGGCATGGCCGGCGTTTCCAGTCCCGGGACTGCGGCCCTCTTTTGAGGTGAATAGGTGTAGCTGGACCGTGTGCCTGTTGGGGTCTGCGTGGTGACGCTGTCTTCTCACGGCTTCCAGGTTCTCCAGCTGGAGAGGAGGCAGCAGGACCTGGAAGGTGTGGACTGAGGCCGGGTCCTGCACGGAGGACTCCCCTGCCTTGGGGACCCGCCTCTCTGGTGACCACGACTGTGGCCATGAGCTCGGCCCCTCCTGCCCAGAGCAGCGCCTTTTACATATTTCAAGGACATGGATCTTTTCAATCTAGTTCCTTTAAAAAAGACTGAAATAAAGAGGTTGTGATTCTTAACTCCCGTCTTGAAGCGAGTGTTTTCCCGGCCCCCCGTGCCTCGCCCTGCTGCCCCGGCCCTCACCGGAGCTGAGGGGGAGCTTTCCAGGCAGGGCTGGAGGAGGCCCCGGTTCTGGGGCGTGGCTCCCTGCCCCTCACCCGTCCCCGTCCCCGCAGTCTCTGTAGCTCTGCAGAGCGGCCCCTTCCTCTGTCCTTGCTCTTGCTTCTCGCCAGAAACCAGCCCATTTCCCTGATTTCTGTTTCCTGGGCACCGTCATTGTCATTCTGAGGGCAGAAACCTGTAGCGATATAGATTGGCCTGTGTCCCACGTGCCCAGTGCCAGGCTGGGCCGTCATCAGTCCCTGCCCCCGCAACGTGCTGCCCGAGGGAGAGACCCCTGGGTGGCAGGCAGGCTGCCCGCCGTCCTCGCCGTCCTCCTCCGTCTGTCTTGGTCTCACTGTCCTGGGTCGGTACTGAGTTGAGCAGGGCGATGCTGGGGTGGGCCAAGAGGAAAGGACTGGGCTCTGGTTGTGGGCCTTGAGGAAGATCCAGCCTTGGATCCAAGCAACACAGCTCAGCCCCCATCCTGCTGGACCCCCCCAGGAGTTCCCGGGACTCCCCAGGAATATTTGCTATCTGTGTGAGCTTGGACTTTCTGCAGCACATTTACCAAAAGCTTTACCCAAGAAAACCTGGTGAACGAGGAAAGGAATTTATTGGTTGATGTGCTGAGCAGTCCAGGGGGAGTGAAGCTGCAGGTCTGGCCGGACCCAGGGCTTGTGCCACACGCTGGAACTTGTTTCTCTCCTCCCCCGACGCTGCTCAGCCCCTGTCTCTCTGCGCTGGCTTCCTCCGTGCTCTGCCCTGGGGTGCTGTAGCTCCAGTCTCGCAAACTCTCGAGTTCGAATGCAGCAGGAAATTAGCACGTGTGTCTTCTCTGTTTCTTCAGTGCAAGCGCCCAAGGAAGCGGGACGCTCACACTGGGCCGCCCTTCACCTTCTGAGATGACTGTCCTCTGGGGTGACGGCCAGACGCCCTCAGTGTGGGTGTCTGCACCCTGCAGGTGACCTGGGGAGGATGGCCACCTTGCTGACTCCCAGGAAAGGAGTGACATCCTCCTGTCTACAGCCCCCACCCCACCTGCAGCCCCGCCCACCCTGGGCTCCAGCCTGTGACCGAGCCGACTGTGAGAGACCCTGGTCTGGAGGGAGGTCCTGGCTCCCACCCCACATGTGCTGGGAACGGGGTCAGGGAGCCTCCGTCTCAAGTAGGCACGAGAGGATGGCTGTGACCTGGGTCCCGGCGCGTCCCTGGGGCTCAGCCCACCAAGTGAGGGTCCTTGGCTTCGCGCAGGAAGGAATTCAAGAGGAGCCGAAGGAGAGTGAGGTGGATCTATTCAGGGAGATGCACACTCCATAGACCGAGTATAGGGCGTCTCAGTCAGAAGGGAGACCGGCGACCTCAGAGCGTGGGCTCGACCACCCCGAGGCGTGAGGCTGTTAGTTTTACGGGCTCAGTAACTTCATATGCTGGCAAGTGGGAGGGTTCTTCCAAGCACATTGGAGAAGGGGCTGGGGGTCCCAGGAACTGGGCCACCGCCCGCTGTTTGCCCTTTGATGGTCAGTGTGGGACCTGCCCTGGCCCCCACGGAGGGCCCTGAGCAGTCACTGTGTGCCCCTGAGCGGGTGCTGAAGCTCAGGGTTTGCTGGAAGGTGACCGTCACTTCGCCTGAAAGCCCCTCTCGGACAGAGACTGCTACTCCTTATCTATCTTTACTCCTCCTCTCCTCTGTAACTAGGGCGAGGCGTCACACACAGGAAGCATTTAATGTGGTAAATAAATAAAATCACTGTCGCCGTAAGAATTTATAATTGCAGATTGGTGCTGCACTTACTAAAAAGAGATTTACGCCTAAATTATTAAGATGAATAGGGTTGCCAAGCTGGCAAAATGTTCATCAGACTTTAAATATAATAATTTCTTAGGTATGTATTTTCCAAAACTGATCTATCAGAGTTAAGAATGAGGTAGGGGGAGCTACATTCAATATCTTACAATAACCTTTAATGAAAAAAAATATGAAAAATGAATATATGTATGTATACGCATGACTGGGACATGGTGCTGGACACCAGAAATGGACACATTGTAACTGACTGTACTTCAATTTAAAAACATTTTTCTTAAAAGAATGAGGTAGGGGAGGGAACCGGGAACACCACGAGGGAGATGTTTGTGTGATCAGTCACAAACGTATCTTTATGGTGGTGATGTTTACACAAATGTGCACACGTAAACACACACACACACGCACACACACACACACACACACACGAGTGCACGTAACACTGCTGAAATCTGCATAAGGGTTACGGACTGAAGCAATGTCAGTTTCCTGGTTTTGATAGCATACTTGAGTTGGGTAAGAAGTTACCATGGAAACTAAGGGGCGGGCACGAGGACCCCTCTGTACTGTGTTTGCAGCTTCCTGGGAGCATGGAACAATTTCAAACTAAAGTAAAAACAAAACCAAACAAAACAGAAGGTCTGCTGGGTGCTGGATCTTCCACCATCTTGGTGCTAATTGCTGAGTCATTCTTTTAATGGCTGTGCCCTGTCCCCCTCCCGCCGTCCCCCTCCCCCCTGTCCCAGGGGAGCAGGGACCCTGAGGGCAGCCTTGTCAGGGTGTCGGGGTCGGGGTCCTGAACGTTCTCCTGCAGAGGCTGCCTGCTCTCAGGGCCCCGGACCCTGGCCTCTGGTCATCCGCGTACAAGGTCGTGTCCCCCAGCTGCAGAGTAGTGGTGCCTCCCAGTTATAAGGTAGTGTCCCCCCGCCCCCAGCTATAAAACAGTCCCCAGAGCTTAGCTAGTGAGAAGCTATGGATTCCTCTCTTTAGCACAAATGTGTCGTGGGGGGTCCTGGCTCTTTCCTAAGACCCAGACACAGACAAGGTGAGGGCAACGGTGCCGCCTGTCCGACACGGAGCAAACCCAGACTCTCCGGGGGCGGCTCCTTAGAACTAAGACACGCGAGTGCCTTCCTCTCGCTGCTGGACGGTCCTACGTGCTTTGGCTAAAACACTTCACTCAAACGACCAGAGCAGCCTGGGGGCCACACGGAGACCCCAGCGCGTGTTTACCGAGGCCGCCAGCCTGTGCCAGGGTGGATGTTGTCTCTCCGGGCAGCACTGGTCCACAAAGCTTTATTTTGCTGGAATTCTAAAGACAAAAGCAGAGCATCTTGAGAGAGACAGCACATCCCACAAGGTCAAGCCATTGGAAATCGGGGGGCAAAACCATACACAGTGTAGTTAGACCCCAGAACATGCCAGGAAAATGGGCCAAGGACAAGGCACATCATTTTCGAGGACCAGCCTCCACCTGGAAGGGATGTGGCAGCCCCAGTTATCCAAAACTGAAGGCAAGCGGAATCCTAACAGTGAGGCAAAGGTTAAAATCGACTCTCCGAGGCTGGGGGTGCGACTTCACAGCGCCCCCGCCCCTTCCAGGAGGGTAGTCTGACAACAGGTTTCAAAAGCCTGAAGCGTGGACACTCGGTTTCCTGTGCCAAGAAGTCTGCTTCTGGCTGCTTGTCCTCAGTTTCCACACGAAGAGGAGGCAGTGAAGGAGCTGTTTGGGGGTGCTGACTCGGGGAGCTCTGTCCGGCTGACAGCGAGGGGTGGTTACTGCCAGGAGATCATAGGGGCCATGCCCCGGAGACACACATCCCCCGGGAGCTCCCCGTCCTTCAGGGGGCCAGGCGGGGGCGCCTTTCCATCCTTGCCGTCCTCTGTCTCCTCGCCCAGGGCTCTCTGAAGAACCACCTGGAGGGGCTCCCTCGGCCGCTGCCTCTGCAGGCCCCCGATGAGGACATAAACGGCAGGGTTAGCCGAGCTGTTGGTGCAGGACAGGAGGACACAGATGTCATTGAGGGTCTCATTTTCCACGTCAGCTGTGAGGAATCTGATGATGCTGAGCGGCAGCCCGAGGATGAAGAAGACCAGGACGGAGACCAGGAGGACCAGGTAGAGCTTTCTGGGCTGATGACGCTGGGAGCTGGCGTGGACTCGGAGGAGCAGCAGCAGACTGGACGCGCCCAGGATGGAGAACAGGAGGAACGCCCAGGCGCTGGTGGCAGCCAGGAGCGCAGGGCAGAACTGCGTCTTCCTGATGTACAGCTGACTGCAGGCATGGCCTCGCAGTATATTGAGCAAAAAGGTGAGAATCCAGAGGAGGGCGCTCACGATGGCTGACAGGTGCTTGGGGCAATGACACGGGTACCAGATGGGGAAAAGGACAGACAGACAGCGCTGACAGCTGATGGCGGAGATGACACCCAGGCTAGTGAAGTAGAAGAAGAACCTCAGGACCATGAAGATCCCAGGGAGACGGAAGCAGTGCCGGAGGAAAGCCTTGAGGATCTGGCGGACAGAGAACACGATCTGGAAGCAAAGGTGAAGGAAATCCACAACGGCCAGATTGAGGCTGTAGGTGAAGAAGGAGTTTCTCTTGGTGGACAGATGGATGAACCAGATTACAGTTCCATTTCCCACCAACCCGCAAAGGGACACAGCCACCGAGATGGACCGGAAGGTCACGTGGCCAACACTCCCCGACCCTGGAGACAGCTGTGCGGTGTCAACGCTGGAGTGATTGGTTGGGTTGCAGTACCAGTCCATGGCGAGGCGATCTGGGCTCAGGAGAACCCTGCGGGGCCCTTCTGCTCTGTGATTCCTGGCACAGAGATGGAAATGCAGAACCTCAGGCAAGTAAGGGGCCCTCCTGCTCCTCCCTCTTCTCCCTGTGCCTTTCTTCTCCTCTTTCTTTCCTTGTCCTCCCTCCTTCTCGGGGAGGGGGTGACCCTTGAAGACATAGCAGACATTACCAGGAAAGATGCTACCCAGTGCAGAGAAACCACTTGAGGAGGGTCCGAGGCCTGGGGGAGCAGGACCCCTCCAAGGGTGGAACTCTCGGCATGGATAGCACATGAAGAGTAGTTTGGGACACAGAGGAAAGGACGATGGATGAGGTGAAGGTGAGTGGAGGCATCTGGTCTACCTCCCTGCTTGGGTCCAGGTGGCAAGCTCAGTGAGCTCAGTAGCAGCCCAGATGCCCCGATGCCTGCAGGGCGAGCCACGTCTGAGTCCCTGGGGGATCTCACCCACGCCGGCTGCTTCAATACCATCCTTGTGCTAATGACTCAGAAGAGAGGGTCAGCCACCCAAAGGTGCCCCGTGGGCTCCTGGAGCTGTGGATTCTCGCATCTCAGTGGCAGCAGTAGACGAAAGAATGGCTCCTCTCAGACACACCCGTGCCCTAATCCCCAGAGCCGGGACGACTTTAGACTGGCCAGAGGGGTTAAGGTTGCACATGGAAGTAAGGCTGCTAGTCAGCTGACCTTAAAATAGGGGTGGTGTCCTGGGTCATCCTGGTGGGCCCTACATGCAATCACAGGTCCTCCTAAGGAGGCAGAAGAGAGGAGGCAGGGAAGGAAGGGGGACGATGGAGGCAGAGGTTGGAGTGATGCAATGATTGGTTCTGAAGAGAGCAGAGGGCCGTGAGGGCGCTTCCCGAAGCTGAAAACAGACAGGGGAGCGGCTTCTCCCCTGAAGCCCCGTCCACTCTGGGTCGTTAGCTCAGTGAGACCCGTTTGGGATTTGGGAGCTCCGAAACCGTGGAATAACAGATTTGCGCTGTTTTAAGCGGCTGACGTTTGGCCATTTACCGCCGCAGCCCCAGGGAGCTCCGACAGCCACCGCGCTGTGCTTGGGGCTCAGGTTGCATGAGCCCTCCTGCCCTTTGGGTCTCACACTCCTCCCCTCCCTCATTTCCAGCTTCTCCTTAGTTTTTACTGAGACGCCGTTAGCTCCTCTCCTCTTTTTATCCCCCAAATGTTGGCGTTTTTCAGGTCCCTTTCCTCGGCATCCTGCTCTTTCCCACTTAAACTACATCCTGAATTTGATCTCATCCACTCACCTGGCACCCTATCGGCCACTCAGTTCCCAAACCTCTGTCTCTCCTCAGCCCCTGACTTGCTCGTCAAACTGCCTGCTAATTACACCAGGGAGGACGCCCCCCCCCCACTTGTGCTCTTCACTGCATGTTTCTTCTTCCTGCAGAGAACGGATAACATTAGCACACAAAGCCCAGTTCCCTGGATCTGAAATGCAGAGTCACTGGAGGGCGCGGGGGACTCTGGGGTCAGACCATTTGGGCTGGGTTCCTGCCCCTCCCATAGTGAACGGGTGCCTTGTGCAATGTTCCCCACCTTTCTGTGTGTCCGTTTCTGGAGATAAAGCAGAGATTGGCAAGATCTTTCTGTAAAGAGCCACATAATAAGTATTTCAGGCTCCACAGGCGACTTGTTCTGTGTCCTCAGTTCTGCCGTTGCACAGAGAGCAGCCACCGACCACAAGTCATGCCCCAGTGCAGCCGGCTTCCAATAACACCTTATTTACGAACACTGAGATGTGAATTTCCTATCATTTTTCCATGCCACAAAATATTCTTCTTTTGATTTTTTCCCCAACCACTTAAAAATAGAAAAACTGTTCTTGGCTCACAGACTGCACAACAACAGGTGACAGGCGGGATCTGGCCCGTGGGCCGTAGTTTGTCAAACTCTGATTCATCGTGATGAGGTTCATGGTGTTTCCTCCTAGGGTTTTTGCGAGGCTTAAAATCCCCTATGAATCCTTGTAAAACACTTAGAGCAGGGCTTGGCACACAGTAGCTTCTCAATGAGTGTAAGCCACTGTTAAAATTACTGTCTTTGACTCCTGCCTCTCCCTCTGTTTCCTACATCCAACACGTCACCTGCTTTTCTCAATTTTGTCTCCACTTCTTGTGGTTATTCATGCTAGTTGACAATATGGCACCAGTGAGACTGGACTTCCTGGGCCCGCTGTTCTTGGACTAGAGCTGCATGAATAATTCTGAATAGTGACTTCTTAGTGGAAGGTGACTTCTGGGTGGAAGACTTATTTACTTGTTTGAGACCTTTCAGAGCTCCCTCTCCCTCCTGACATGGGGGACCAGCAAGGTCCCCTGTTCCATTAGTCTGAATCTCAAAGGAACTATAACATCTTGCAATGGATGTGGAATGTAAGTAAAAAACAAAAAATCAGAACAAAACAAAATAAAAAATCTCATTGTTTTAGGGCATGAAGATTCAGGGATTGTTTGTTACCACAACATAACCTAGTGTGTGCTGACGAATACAATTTCCTTTTTTCTGCTCTCGTGCTCACACTCCCCTGTGTTCACTCTTTGACTACCTTCTAATTTACTTACCTGGCTCCAAAATTGCCCTGCTCCAACCGAAACTTCCCACCATCTTCCATCATCTGCATATCTAGTCATGTTTTTCCCCATCTTAGACTCCATCAGGATAAAAATTGTGCTCCTTGGCTCAGGGCCTGTGTGTCTTGCTGCCACCCCTTTTGTGACCCTCACCATCACGCTCTGCTCTTCAGCAATCTTGACTTACTTGCAGTATATGTCTGTCCTATATTTTTTTGTCTCCGTGGCTTTACATAACAAACGACCTATACCTCAGAGCAACCTGATGGGAATTATGTCTACACCAGTCCTCTTTGTCCTTCTAGGCTCAGCTCAGGAGTCACTACCCCGAGGAAGCCTTCCTTCACTCGTCACTGCTGGCTCTGCCTTGGATCTTCGGGTTAATGTTCTCAGAGTTCTTTCTTCTATCCTAGGGTTAGTACCGAGAGGACATTCTGGAAAGGGAGAGAAGTCCGTGAGGACTCTCAGCTCAGGTTGTGGATTAGGTGGATTGAAAAGCAGGCTTTGAAGAAGGAAGTGAGTAGAAGGTAGTGAATTCATTCTGAGTTATGCGCTTTGGGGTTGTTGGTGGAACATCTAGGTGAAGAAATTCAGATCGCCGGGATTTGGGAAGGGAGCTGTGGACTTAGCAAACAGCATGGTGTAAGTGACGGCTGACACCACTGAAGAGGATGCCATCATAGGGAGGAGACAGGCAGATCTGGGACAGAGCACCATCCGATGCATAGACAAAGAAGGACCAACGGAAGCGCACAGGAAAGGAGAGGGTGTGGGGGAAGGAAACAGGGGAGCGTGATGTCTGAGGCGCTAAGAGCAGAGGACCAGCAGCACGGCAGTGATTCCTCGGAAGTCTGAGCAGAGTGAGACATACTAGGAGCACGAGGGTTTAGCGTGCTTTAGACTGTTGCAGACTTAGGTCCTCAATGCGCTAGCAACGATGTTCTGATGGAACGGAGGGCAGATCACTAGGAGATGGATGTCATCAAAGATAATGTACTCCACTCACCAAATATTCTGGGGCTGTCTTCAGGGAACTCTGCTCCCTGAGGCTGGTCAGCTGGCTGGCTGACTGGAGGTGGTCAGGACACCTGGGCCTTCTTTGCCGTGGCAGGCTCGCCCCTGGCCCTGGGCCTTTTCTTTAAGGGCCATGTGACTGCTGGCCTCAGCAGCTGCCCCTCTTCAGACTTTCACGGTTTGAGGTCCAGTGTCTTGTCTCTCCATGCCGTATTGTCCTAATGCAAAAATGGCGTAAGTCATCCTGTAAAGTAACTGGATGAGAATGCAGGAGGGGGAGGGGGGCAGGGAAGAGAGCAGACACATGGAGGCTAAAACTGGGGGAAAGCCCACTGCAGAACTGTCCAGGAGGGCATGGCCGAGGCATCGGTGTTGCCCCATCGTGGAGATGTCAGACGACAGCCCAGCGGGTCGGGAGACAGTGGCGGGTGGACGGCAGCCGTGGCAGGGCAGGGAAGACGCGGTGGGAACAGGACGCACAGACGGTCTCGGCTCCAGACCAGACACGGGCTTAACGCCCCGGGAAGATGCGGCGAGACGAGAACAACTAGCTCTTACCTTCGGTGCGGGTCCAGGGTCCGGTCCGTGAGGGCAGGAAGGGCCTTCTCTGGAAGTCTGCTCTTGGAGAAGTCCGCTGTGTCCTGGGACCAGCGAGCCAATCTCGGGAGCTCTAAGTTTATCAAGATGGTTCAAGTTCCCTTGTTTTTACCTGTGTGGGGTCACCGGCCAATCAGGGTCCAAGTGCCATCTCGGGAGGAGATCTCAGTACCGCTTCTGCATCCTCGAGTTTCCTCCGGTGTTGCCTCACCCTCTCGTTTGGCTTCCGCCTCTGTTCTCAGCATCATTCTCCTCCTGTGACTTTTCCTCTTAAACCTTCATTACGCATCCGCTCGAATGTGCCTAGCATTCCGCACCCATCAGCTCAGGTGAGGTTTGGGACTTTGAAATATCTGGGGTACTTTGGCGGCTGAGGCTTATCTGAGGGTCGTGCCTGGGAGAAGCTCCCTCCGGGGCCACACTGTCTGGGGTCTTCCTTCTCACCTCATTTCCTGACCTCGTCCTGCCCTTTCACCCCTTTCAAAGTCCCAACCTCCCACGTCCAGCCCTGCAGTGACCACCGCCCAGGCCGAGACCCGGGCGCTCCGGACCCTGGATCAAGGCTTCAGTGGGGGTGGCAGTGGTGCTGGGGGGAGACAGCTGAACCTTCTCCATCTGGAGAAGTGAACCACCTCAGAGGTCCTGAAATAAGACGTGCTTCTTCTCAGAAACCGCATCTGTTTGTGGATGGAATGGCCTCCAGCCCTTGGGGAGAGACAGCAGAACGATGCGATGGAGAACCAGGGCAGCTCTGGCCAAGGCCTCCGATGAAGAAAGGTCAGGAACAAAGGATGAGAGCCTCACGGCACACCCTCTGGTGTGGAGTCGCCGGGGTCCAGCCCCGGCCAGTGCACTCGCCAGGGTAAACAGGCCCAGAGATCGCTGAGCACACCCTCCAAACCCCGCCGAAGGATTTTTGTCCCCGCTATGTTTAGTTTTACTTTCAGCCCCACGAGATACATTTCCAGTGACTAGGCTCGTGCCTCCCAGGGTTGATGGAGAAACCCAGCAAGATGAGAGGAAGGAAGGCCCGTTTCCTGCTGGCCGCTTTGTAGGAGAGCACGTGGATCGTGTCGCCCAAAATCCAGGGGCATTTCCTCGGGGTCCTTGTGGCAGCCAGCTCGGGCCCTCCCTCAACTGGATCCTGTAAATGAAAAAGACACGACGTCGCCTCCTTTCCAAACCTTTTAACCCTCTTTAACAGTGGTTCTCAAACACTTCCATCTTAAGACCCCAGAGAGCATTTTTCCGTGTGATTTAAATCTGCCGGTATTTTCCACCTTAAAATAAAACTTAAAAAATTTAAAACCATATTTATTGTATAGTCGTTTTAAAATACAGGTAATAAACTCATTGCATGTTAAGATGACTGGCATCTTTTTATGAAAAATAAATACATTTTTAAAAATAAAAAATCTCAGTGGGAAGAGTGGCATTTTTTTACACGTCACACAAACCTTTTCAATGCTTGGCTCGTGGGGAGACAGCTGGAGTCTCCTATCTGCTTCTGCACTCAGTCTGCTGCAAAATGTTATTTTGCCTGAAGTATATGGAAAAGATCTGGCTGCACACAGATACGTTGCAGGAAAAGGCAAGAGGAGTCTGACAGTCCTCTCAGGTGCTCTTCTGTGCAAGTTGAAATATGCTTTCTTGAAATCATGCAAAACTTAACAAATGGCGGTCTCTTCAAGGTCAGTTGTAATGTGGAGTCTGAGACCATATCAGTAAACCCGGAACCCCTTGTTACGTTAAAAGCCGTTGATCTAAATGGCACTTTAATCAGATCCTTTTCCTGTCAGTGATTCTGTAGTCATTTGGGAAATACTGGTTCACTGGGTTATGAAGACTTTCAAATGCTGACATATCTCACCCTCTGTGTAGTACTGCACACTCCATCTGTCATGCTGTTCATATCATCGTGAATCTCATCAGAAAATCTCATCCTTCAATTATTGGGACAAAGTTTCGGGAGGGTTACCTCCAGGCATATTCTCCCTGAGCACAAGTCCCAGCCTCCTTTCCTGCCTGGAATCTAGAATCCCAGCCAGCAGTCAGGAGGTTGCTGTGAGAGGAGGAGGGACAGGGACCTGGGCCAGAAGAGCCCCAGGCCCAGGTGGGCAGGGGGTGGCAACGCCACGTGGCTGTTGAGCACGTGAGTTCAGGCCCCAGCCTCCCCTCTACCAGCTGGACGAGCCTGGTGTTCTGTAGGTGAGTCAAAGGCGTCCTCTGCAGCCTGGTCCTGCGGGCCTTACTTCTCAGCAGGCCAGGACCCGTTGGCTCTAAGCCCGCCAGCACCAGACTCACTCTTCACACATTCAGTTGTCTTAAATACAGAGCCCAGATTAGCAGATTTTAAGCCAGTTCCAATCTTCCTGTTTATCATCGTCCAGAACTGCACCCAGCACCTGTGGGTCACAGATAAGACAAACATTGGGCAATGGAAGACGTCAGGCCACAGCCCCCTCTGCTGCTCTCCGATGCAGAGGCTCCCAACAAGCTGCCGAGTGATGTCACCTCGTCCCACGAGCCCTCTGCAATTCCCCTCCACCCCAGCAGCTCCCCAGCTCTCACCGCCCTCCGGGTGCTGGCCCCTGTGCTGCAGCTTCTGGAAGGTCTCACGCTGTGGGGGACTCTCCCGATGGAAACCTGTCAGAGTGCACCCTGGTGAAGCTCACTGTGCACCACCGCCAGCTCACGGTCTTATCTTTCTTCTTGATCAGCCTCCCATTTCCTCAAACCTTCCACCTTGGCCGGGTCGTCTAACACCTCTGACTGTGTGTCCTCGTCTGAAACACCCACAGGCCTGCTGGGAGGATCAAGTGCCTGCAACGTCCACCATCCAAAGCGGCGCCTGGCACGTCTGAGTCTCTGACACAGGACGGGTGTTGGCATGTGCGGGCCTCACCCCTGGCCTCCCCCCACCAGATCCTCTGAGCGCTCCCCCTCCTGTCCACCCTTTCCTTTTTGTTGCCTCTTCCTTCATGGCACCAGAGCTGACTCAAAGGCCACAGGGACCACAGGCGCTTGGCTCAGGCCTTGGTGTTCTGGGAAAGTCATGGACCTTGGGTCCAGACGGACATGGGCTCCCACTCAGGGGTGCTCTCTATTTATGGTGAAGGAGACAAGCACTAGGAGTAGCCTCTTCTGCAGCAGGGAGACCAGGAGGGCCTCGTGAAATTCACCGGAGAACAGGGTACGGATGGTGGGCGTGCTCATCCGTGCTAGGGGTCTAGACTTGGGAAGATGAGGAGAAGGGCCATCTTCCACTTGGGCACCCGTGAGCCCATGAACTCTCCTCCACTAGCCTTCGTCCACGTGGGCAGCCGCACTCTGGGGGCGCATGCGTGGCATGGGGCCCTTGCCCAATCTGGCTTTGGTTTCTTCCTGTCGTAGAAGTCAGTCTACTGCCACCTAGAGGCCATGCCAGGAACTGCTGTCTGGCTGCTGTTGCTGGAGGAGGTTCTCAAGCCTTTCCTGATGCCACACACTTTTCTAAACAGGCTACCCCAGGTGGGCTTGGGACCCGCACAGCACCACCCCACACCACCCACCCCTTCTGCAGGGTGCTCTGTCCACCTCTCCCGCCCCCTTACTTGTGCTTGGAGTTTTTCTGAACATGAAAATATGCAGACTGCACCACCGGAGACAGGAGCAGCTGGCGAGGGGAGCACCCGGAGAGCACACGAGGGTCCTGGAGACCCCACTGCCCACGGCGGCCACAACCAGACGTCACAAGCCGTCAGAGCAGCCCTGGCTTAGGGAGACTCATTTGAAATTGATTGATCGATCAATTGCAATTAGTGGAAAAGAAAGAGATGACTTATTTTGCCTCGTACGACCCTAGCCGGTAGTGGGCAGGTCAGATCTAAGAGGGCCCGACAAAGCAGAGACATGGTCACCGCAGGCTTGGTGGGTCTGATGTGAGGGTCTCAGACAGATCTGCAGGGACTGCCACGTCTTTACTTAAAAAAAAAAATCACTCCACTCATGGCAAAAGGAAAGGTGCACATCTGAGCTCCCTTGGAAAGATGTGTTGCCATGGCTCCCTGCCCATCTCACCTGGCCGGGCCGGGCTGGGCTGGGCTGGCATCCGTCGGGGAGATGGACACAGGGGAGGCTGCAACTTCTCCCAGAGAGCCTTCTTGGTTGGGAGGTCTGTCACTAAGAGCAGAGTAATTAACAGACAGGCTGGGGGACATCACGAGATGCTGAGTTCCGGGATTTCAGATAAAGGCCTGGGCCCTGATCGGCAAGGGGCCCTCAGACAGGAAGACCCGGGGACGTGGGGAAGTTGACGACTAGGCTCAAGGCAGAAACCCTTAGAGGGCTTCCTGACCCGGGCGCGAACTCTGATCTCTCGGGATATCGGACTCTGTAGCACCAGGTCCGTCCAAGAAGACCTCCCAGGTACGAGAAAAGATCTATTTGCTTTCGCTTTCAGACAATCTTAACCCAGGCTTTTGTTTGCCTGGAATTTAAGACCTCGTGACTTGTACGAGGAAGGTGCGTCTGGAAATGGACAGGACAGAGATGGGGCCTTGGCTTTCCACCCGTCCCCCCCGGGGGCTCCCATGGGGGAGCCACGCCTGGGCTCTGACTCCTGCCCACAGAAGGTGCCCGCGGCCGGGGAGAGTGACCCCACACTGTTAGAGGTGGGGCTTGAGCTGCTGCGAAACGACGCTTGACCTCCCAATTTCTGTGTCGTTCTGACTTAATAGCTTGACTTCTACAGTCCTGTTTATTTCTCATCTAAGACATTCCTTGTTCAGTCTAAGGTACTTTTGGAGGAAGTGTCGACTGAAGTAAAATGCACAACTTAAAAGCTGAGAGTTATGTTATATTCGGCAGACATTTCTGAGGATGACAGCCTCTCGGGTCGCCCTGAGAGACTGCTCCAAGGTGGCAAGGTAGAAGCCAGGTAGTCAGAACAGCAAAAGATTACTGTTATTTAAGGAAAACCAGCGATCTCAAGTCAAGGAATTTAGTGCTTCTAAGTATGGGAAGGCGCAAAGGTCTGGGCTCATGGAAATCATCCCTTTGATGGGCACCTTAGCTCTCTAGGGCAGCGTCCTGTGCTTCCCATCCTGAGCCCTCTTGGGGGCGCCACTGGGGGCGCTGCAGAGGCCGGGCTGCCCTCTTGTCTGCATCCAGAGTTCCCTCCGCTCACTGTCGGGGGTGGTGGCCTGATGACTTGACGGCCACAGCATCGTTTGTTTACTGATACGGCTGCAACATTTTTTGTTTACAGCAGTTTTTAAATTAGCTAAGTGGGCTGGGGCAGGGGCGGAGGGAAGCACCCCAGCCTTCTGAGAGGCTCACCACAGAAAGGACTGAATTCCGACACGTGAGGACGTCGTGAACTCTGAAAACGAAAGACCCCATATCATACGATCCCACTTATGTAAGATGTTCAGAAGAGGCAACTCTGTGGAGACAGAAAGCAGCTTGGTGTTTGCCAAGGAGGGAGTGGGGAGCGACTGATAATGGGTCTGAGCTTCCTTTTTTTGGGGGGGGTGGGAATGTTCCGGAACTAAACAGGCGGTGACCGCGCGGCATCGTGACTGTGCTGAACGGCACTGAATCGCTCACCTCAAAGTCATTCATTCTGCGTTATGTGAATTTCACCTAAATTAAATTGAGAGAGAGAGGCGCACGTCTCAGAGCCAGAGCGACCGCCTCAGTTCAAGAGCAAAGGTGCCCCGGCTGTTCTGGCCCCACTGGGCGGGGCTCCTCCATCAGAGCCGGCTCTCAGGACGGAAGCCCCACCGCAGTGTCGGCCCCTCTGTGGGCAGGACTGGCATCCTCAGGGCGCCCAGCTCACGGCCCCACTCAGAGACGACATTCCCGGCGTGGGGGCCCTGCCAGGTGCCGAGGGCTCCCCCTTTGAGCAGAGCTGCCTCCTCCTGCTGCTTTGACGGGGGAAGCATCCTTTGACAGATGCTGCCTGTCATCTGGGGGCAGGGGTGCGCTCTGGGCGAGAGCCTGCGTCTCAGTCAGCCAAGGGACCGAGAGCCTGTCTGCTACCCTGGAGGCCACCTGGGGTCTCTTTCTCTGGAGAGGATGCCCACTTTCCCCCCTAAAATTGTCTCACCGATAAATCCCCCGCTCCTTGATGAGGACCGAAGCTCCAGCCGCCTGGGGTTGGTCACAGGGCTGTCTGCCAGCTTCCTGTCCATCTCCGTCACGGGTTGGAACACCCTGACCCGGGGCCCTAACCACATCTGACCCTGGCGTTTCCATGGGCACCAGCTGTCACCAGGCCCCAGGCCTTATCATATGACCGCCCTGATCTGATTCTGATCCTCATAGACCTGATTCTGATCTCCATAGACCTGATTCCGATCTCCAGCCCCCCTTGACCTCAGGCACGGGACACAGGGCAGCCCAGAGCGGGCAGCAGGGGGGCTGGGGCGGACCCTTCCATCTCGGGGAGAGCCTCTGACTGGAGGGGGTTCCGTTACCCTGGAAAGAGGGGCCGGGCCCTGAAGCTCTGAACCCCAGTAATGCACCAATCTGTGAGGACAAACCGCAGGATAAGGGGGTTTCCCAGGTACATGGCAGGCTTGGGTCAGTTCTTAGAACAAGTGTTGTTCCAGAAGCTTCTGTGACCCAGAAGCAGAGCCTCTGTGGCTCGGGGCTGCAGGACCAGGTGGGCATCGCTGTCCTGAGTCCTCACACGACTGGCTCTGACGGCCGTAACAACCACCCACAGATGGCAGCTTAACCAGCAGACGGTCTCCATCCCCCGTCCTGGAGGCGGGAGTCTGAGGTCCGGGCGTGGGCAGGGCCGGCTCCGCCCGGGGCCTCTCTCCCCGGCGTGGAGACGGCCGTCTTCTCCCCGCATCCTCACGTGGTCGTCCGTCTGCATGTGTCTGCGTCCTGATCTCCTCTTCTTGTAAGGACGCCAGTCCTGTGGGGTTAGGACCCCCCCCCAGTGACCTCATTTTACCTTATTCACCCCTTGAAAGGCCCCGCCTCTGAATACAGCCACCTTCTGGGGCGCTGGGGGTCAGGACTCCAACATGTGAATTTGGGGGCACACAATTCAGCCCAGAGCAGCACCCCTTCCCCAGATGGGGCTACTGAGACAGGAGGAGGTCAGCCGCTCACAAGGGGGCTGGGATCTGCCCCGAGGAGGCTGGCTCCCAGGCCCTCAGCCCGGGCTCCTCAGACCCCCTGGTTAGCCCTGCGGCCAGATTCCGGAGGAAATGCTGATTCTCAGTTCCATCTTCAAGTCGGGCGACCAGCCGCCCCAGTCTTCCCAGGACACGGGCCATTTAGGGATACAGGTGGGGAAGTCCCAGGCAAACCGGACAAGTTGGTCACCCTCCTTGCGAAATACAACAAAGACCCAGGTCTGGCAGGTATGAGTGGGTGCCCGGTCCTGACCGCTGGTGGCGGCCACTGCAACGTGGACACAGCCCCGGGCCCAGGCGTGTGCTTCCCTGGGGACCCCACAGGGCCTCCTCGGGGATGCAGAGGCCCCCAGAGCGCCCCCGAGTATAGGTGACCCACAAGAGCCCCTCGGCCAGCATCCTGGAGGGGTTCACTCACTGAGACACGGATACCCCAGCGCCCCTCCTCTGTGCCAAACACTGTTCCCTGAGCTGGAACAGGCAATGGGCGAGATTCTTAAATGAAACAATCTCACATGGACTTATATTCTCAGGGGGCAGGTGTCAGGGAGTGGGTCTTGCAAAAGCAAGTAAGTGGGTGGTGTAGACCATTAGCAGGCAGTGAGCACGGGGCAGGCAGGACCACCGGAAGGCGCTGGGTGGGGAAGCCGCCCAGGGACAGGACCAGGAGCAGACAGAGCCTGTGATGCAAAGAGACACTTCCCGGCAGCGGAGCAGCACGTGCAAAGGCCTGGGCTGGGAAGCTGGAGGCCCGGTGCCTGAGAGTGGGGGCGGGGACAGGCAGAGGAGAGGTGGGAGCGCACCGCGGGGCGGGGAGGGTCGTCCGCAGCTGCCCCCCAACCTCAGTGTCACCGCCTAGACCACGTCACGAAGACAGTTTGGCCCCTCTGGGAAGAAGGCCGCGAGGGCCTGGGAGGTGTGGGCTAACTCAGGGCCTCGACCAGCATGAAGCCCTGAGGACCCGTGTGAGCCGTGGAGGGGCGGACGGAGTGGGGGCTCGGGGAGGCCAGGGTGAGACCTCCCACCGCATGTCAGCATCTCTCCTCCACCCCGTTCTGTGGGACCCCTGCCAACTTGGGGGCCCCAAGCAGAACCCTGAGGGCTAAGGCTAACCCTGACTCCCCCAGATTTGGTACGTGACCAAACCTTTGTTTTCCCAGGGTGTGTCCAGTCCCCATGGACCAGCACTTCCCAGCCCTCCCCTGGAACTCGAGTCTGGACTCTGAGGGTGAGACCACCGTCCACAGAGCCGCAAATGACACAGAGGGCGGGGCTGGGTGGTCCCTGCACCTGCCGGTGGTCCTGCCCCTCACGGTGCTGGTGGCTCTCTGCGGGGCGCTGGGCAACGGTGCCGTGTGCTGGCTTCTCTGCCTCCACGTCTGCAGCGGCCCCTACTTGGCCTACGTGCTCCACCTGAGCGCTGCCGACGGCCTCAGCCTCGGCTACACGGCTCTGGTCCTCTTGGAGGAAGTCCTGGAGCTGCATCACCAGGTGACCCTGCACGTGGCTGCCGTCCTGGACCCTGTGTCCGACTTCTGTGACTCGGTGGGGCTGCGTCTCCTGGCCGCCACGGGCGCTGAGGCCTCCCTGGGGGTCCTCTCTTCTTCCTGGAGCCGCCGCCGCCCCGAGTGGACCTCGGCCGCGGTGAGCAGCCTGAGCTGGGCCCTGGGCCTCTGTCTGCACGTGGCGGACGAGGTCTGTGGCAGCTCCAGCAAGAGCCCAGCCTGCGACAGGTTCCACGAAGGCCTGGGGGCTTTTCACCTGCTCCTCTGCTTCACGATGTGCGTGTCCAGCCTGACCCTGGCCCTCCGGTGTCCCCAGCAGTGTTCGCCCTCCAGGACCTACCTCGCCATCCACAGCGTGATCGCCACCCTCCTCCTCGGGGGCCTGCCCCTGGCCACCGGGACATTCCTGCCTCGGTGGGAGCGCCTGCCGCTGGCCTCCGACCTACTCTTTCTCCTGTCCGGGTGGCCAGCGCGGCTCGCCCGGCCATCTGCCTCATGGCCGGGCATCTCCCAGGGGGCGCTGCCGGGACTCCCTGCGCGTCCTCCTGCAGAGGGCCCCGATGCGTGAGCTGGGGGCGTGGAGGACGGGAGGGAGCCTGGCCGCGTCACAGGGCAGAGTCCAGAGCAGACCGCGTGGGGAGAGCCTCCCAGCGTAACAGTCAGGTCTGCCTCTCTGGCTTTACCCTCTGTGTTCTGCCGCTTCGCTGCAAGTCAGTCCCTGAAGGGATGTCACCTGTAACTGGAAGTGTATCTAATGGCCCGACTCCGGGGACCCTGCCTCCCACGCCTGAGCGTTTCGCTAAAATGCCTTTGTTCAGCTCACGGGAAACATCCCGAGCAGGCGCGATGCACAGGTGACGCACCGCACGGGTGACCCGCGGCAAGAAAGATTAACACATCCCTCTGGAGTCAGGCCAGAACCGGGAAATATTTGCAACAACTTACCACCTTTTTTACTTTAACCCCCACCTCCCCCGCTTTGCTCCTAAGCATCCAAACCCGGCTTTAAGCAGCTGCTTCACAGTCCGCCACACCTGCTGCTCCTGCCACCTCTTCCGGAAGCATTCCCAGATTTCCCCCTTCCCTCTGCCTTGACCTCTCTCTAGCAGCACCTCACCAGCCATCTCCTTGTGGCCAGAACCTCAGCTGGAGCCCCTTGACCAGCCTCAGCTCCATCCCTGCCACTGCCCCTCCACCCGCATCTCTGCACCGGGCACAGCCACTGGCCCCAGGTTTCAGTGTGCCCCACAAACTCTAGGAGGGCGGCGGTGCCCCGAATGTCCCCCGGGTGCATCTCTGACCTCGGGCTGCGCTGCTCACACGGGGTCTTCCCCCCCCACCGCCGCCACACCGACCCCCTCCCTGCTCAGCCCCGCAGGTCCCTCTGCGCACCGGCCGCACCCCTGCCTCCCCCAGCATGCCTGTCTCTTACTCCTTCTCATCGTTCCTCCTTAAAGACCCTCCCCGGGTCACCCCAAACACCCACACTTCTCTCTCCCCGACACCTGTTTGCTTTTTAATGCAGTTACCACCCCGTCACTATTTCCTATTAGTTACCTGACGTGTATCACGATCTGTTTACCGTGGGTCTTCCCCGCATGGACTTGAAGCCCCCGCAAGCAGGGACCCCTTCCCTGTCCACTGGTGTGTTCCAGCCACCAGAGAAACCACTGCACACGCCGTGTCTCGGCACGTGTCAGCCGGTGGAGAGAGCAGGTCACCAACCTGCCATGCGGGTGTCCGCACAGTTTTCATCAGCCATCTTCCTGCTACGCACCCATCTTTTAACCAGAATCCAACATCTTGTCCTTGGAGATTCTCCTCCATGCTTTCAGAATTGATTACAGCTTTTTTTTTTTTTTTGCTTGTTTAGAAATGTCATGCATACCGTGACTCTTATGTGAAATTTACTTTTCTTTGTTGCTTGAAACACAACCAGGTTTGTAAAACATGCAATTGTATTAGCGAGCGATGTCCAGCCTGTCCTTTCAGGCGCACGTGTGGACGGACACACACTAGGGCAGTTCTCGAGGTGCTCAGGTTAAAGCGGTGCTGGAGATGCCGTTATTCAGATCCTGTTCATTTCTACCTGGTTTAAAACCCAGAACTGACCGCGACGGGTCAGTGTCCCCTGTTAGTATATTGCCATCGCACTGGCTTGTGAGGCAGGCTTTGGTTGACTCTTGTGAGCAGGTGGCAGCCAGAGAGGTGGTTGGACAGGCGTCCTGGCCCGGGCTGGCTGCCAGCCAGGGGAAGGGAACGCCAGGCTCCTGAGAGACAGGGCCCTTCCCTCATCCCGCAGCCGGGGCCCCGGATCCAAGGACATGGCCCTACGAAAGGGTGTTTTACGTCGCACAGCTGCTGCGTCGACCCCCAGGATATCCTCTATGACCCCTTCTTTGTTCTCTTTCTCCCGCCGAAGCTTCTGTTTCAGGGCTGAGCTCCGCGGGAGGGGAGAGCCTGACCACACGCACGGGGTGACTGGTGTCCCTGGAGCCCAGGTGCCGAGGGCGGAGCCTTCCAAGGGAAGACCCGCAGCCTGACCTACTGGGGCTGGAGCCGCTGGAGCCGCCCGCACCGGCTGCCCGCCCAAGTGTCTCCTCTCTCTCTCTCTCTGAGCAGGGAAGCATGTTTCTCTTTCCCATTGTGTCCCTCTGCCTCTACTGAGAATTTGTTCTCAGTTGGTGCGCAAGGAGAGAGGGGGTTTGGGAGAGAGGGGGTTGCCCACTCGTTCGGTGGGCTTCCCAATTTGGGGGTCTCTGTAACTGCTAGCAGAAGAAACTGGTCTGAGAACAAAGCTGGCCCAGGCTGAGTCAGCTTGGGCGGCCGTGACAAAGTCCCAGAGATGGGGTGAGGGTTCAACAAGTGAGGTTTCTTTTCTCGCAGTTCGGGGGGCTGGAAGTCCACGACCAGGGCGCCCCCACAGGTCCTCGGCCAGGGGTCCCCTCCTGGTACTCGGGGGGCCTCTCTCCTGCTGTGCCCCCCAGGCTGCATGCTGGCTCCCTCCGTTCAACAAGGCATCCCCTTACAAGGGCCCTAATCCCACCCCAGGACTCATCCAAACCCACTTACTTCCCAAAGGCCCCTCCAGAGCCACGGGGGGTTAGGGCTTCCGTGTATGAATCTGGGGAAGGACACAGCATTGCGTCCACAGCAGGTGGCCTTAACAAAAGACCACGGACTGGGTGTCAAAACAAAGCAATTCACCTCCTCACAGTCTGGAGGCTGGAATCCCAGATCCAAGTGCCAGAGGGGCTGGTTTCTGGTGAAGTCTTGATACATCGGGGCACGAAGTGTCGGAGCAAGGAGTAAAGACTTTATTTGGGAAGCCAGCAGACCAAGAAGATGGGGGACCAATGTCCTGGAGAACCATCTTCCCCAAGTCCGAATTCAGGCTCCTTTTGTATTAAAAATGGAAAAGAGAGGGGATTGGTTGTTGCAAACTTCTTGGTGTTAGAATCCTTTGTTCTTGCAACTGTCCCCATAAGTCAGATCAGGGTGTCCCCACAAAACTCCAACAAGACAAATGCTATTCTCTGTTCTGCACCTTTTCATCTCCGTGTGACTGGGGGGTGTGACTCCCTTAAAGGTCAGAGCCTTGGGAACGGGCTGTCCTGTCTATTTCAGGCTAAAGGCCGCATTCTTTAATAAAAGGTGCAGAACCGGCATATAAAAGGAAACAGAGCACGGGGTTTGAGCTGCAGGAACAGATCCGATGTGGAGACAGGTTTGTTCCTCCCTGTTACGGCCTCTCTCCTTGGTGGGCAGGCCACCACCCTCTTCGTGTCCTCACTCGGTTTTCCCTGCATGTTCTCGCCCCTGGTGTCTCCTTCGTCTTATAAGGACACCAGTTCTGTTGGCTCAGAGCCCCACACTTACGGCTTCACTTCACCTTAAGCAGCTCCCCAAACCCCGTCTCAGGTACGGTCACACTGGGAGTCAGGGCTTCTCTGTCTGAAGTGGGGACACATTCAGGCCATAACACTGGCCAGGCTCCTGGACTTGCCGGTCCCTGAGTCCTCCCTCCATCCCGGCTCTAAGTCCTCGCTGAGCAGATCCTTGGTGCAGGGGACAGTGGTGTGCCCTCAGAGTGAAGACTGGTCCCCACAGCCCGAAGCACCCCAAACCACTGATCAGAAGTGAGGCAGCCGACGAGTGAGTGGGTGAGTGGACGGAGGGGACCCCGCCTCGGGGGAGCAGAGCACCAGCTCTGCGGCTGGGAATCCGCTCAGCGGGACCCGGCCTGGCAGCGTGACAGACGGGCTTCTGAAATGCCCCCTTGTGCTGACCCTGCCCCAGACAGGCCACCCTCGCCCCTCCCCGAGGGACACAGCGCCAGTGCAGGGGGCACCCCCTCCCCGGCACCCCCCGCAAACTCGCCCACCGTCATCCCTGCGCACCTAGGAGGAAGGGCTGAAGGGAAGGGTGGCTTGCGGGCTGAGAGCGGACCTGCGGCTCCCCCAGGTTGATTTCACTTGAAATGACAATATAACCCCATCCATGTCAACATCAATGACATCTTTTTATGGAAAATTGCATCCTTTCCCTTTTCAAAGGAGTTTGGTGAGGACGACACGGTTTTGCGTGTTTGCAGGCCTCTCTGGTACCTGAGTGAGGGAGGAAAGCAGGGCGTCCAGTCCGTGGCGTCACCCCACGTAGGAAGCCTCTGGCAAACCCCGCTGCACCCTCATGAGCGGATGAGACAACGTCGAGTACTACATGCAGACACTTCCCACCTCGCTTACTCCTGACGGGGCCTCAGGGGACACATCGCGAGGGCGAAGGGATGGAGGTACCTGCACGTGTCTTTTTTTTTCTTTTTTTAAAGGCAGTCAAGATGCAGAGAAGCTGGGAGGGCCGCACAAGGGGAACCAGAGAGGTGGCCAGCGTGGGGGGCGTCGCGGTCCATCTCACGCACGAGCAGCCCGTGGGGACGGACGCCAGGGTCAGGGTGGCCGATGCTCAGGGAGGGAGGTGGGGGTAGAAGGCGGTGCTTTAGGGCTGTGCTCATGGTCCGTGGGTCTCCTTTGAACCCTGTGCAACCGTTCAGCTCCGGGGCAGCCACTGTACCATCTGGGGAAGCAGGGGCAGCGAGAGGTGAGGGATGACCCTCGAAGAAGGAACTGAACTTGTCTTTCCATCACTTTCTATGGACAGAGGCCAGTTCCCCGGTTTGACTTTCTAAGGAGAAGACGCTCAGCGATTAGCCCTCCAGTCAAATAGGGCTGAGGGTGTCGCCCTGCAGGGAGGGCGTGGGCGGGGCGAGGCTGCCCCCACGTCCGACCATCTCCCCGAAGTCTTCCGCCGCCACCAGGGGGCGCTCCAGGCCCTGCCGGCCTGAGGCTCTGCCCGGCGGCGGCGGCGCCAGCATCCCCCACGGCGGGCGTACATCCGCGGCCTCCCGCACCGCCGCGCTGTCCTAACCTGCTTGCAGATAGCGAGCCAGGTGATTGTAACGGCTCTGAGGTGGGTCCAGTCTTGGCCAGCCGAGCTGGTGGTTGTCCTGTGGTCCCAGGACGTTTATAGCAAACGTGGCCCTTCCCACGGGCTCGGTGTCCTGGGTACGAATCAGGTCTGGAGCCACGTGGGTCTGTTTCTGGGCCCCTGCTCTGTCCCCGCCGGGCTGTGTATCTCCCCCGGACAGCCCCACGCTCCATGCCGTTATGACGTCTCCTTAGTACCTGTCACTTACAACACACGTAGCGCACAGACAATGCACACGGCGTGCAGGTCATGCACCTACTGCTGCCCGGCAAGCTGGGCCCTCCAACCTGGCTTCCTTTCCTGTCTTACATGAGAGGGTGTGAAGAAAAGGAAGGGGAGGGAACAGCTCCGTGGGGAGAGCAGGTGCTAAGCGTGCGCAAGGTCCTGGGTTCAAGCCCCAGTACTCCCGTTAAATAAATAAATAATTACCTCCCCTCTAAGGAAGGAAGGAAGGAAGGAGGAAAAAGAAAAGAAAGCTAGGAACTCGGGACCTCCTAATAGGGGCAGCAGAGCTCTCAGGTCCTCCCGCACCCGCCCCCACACTCCGCCGCCGTGCACACACTCTCGTGGATGCTGGGTGACACGCAGTGGCCTGGGCCACCTTAGAAATCCACGCGCCGCGCACACATGTTCACGCTGCTTTATCTGCAGAGTCCTGCTGGCATAATAACCATCACCATCCGTATTATCAATGCAAACCGGTGGCACAGTTTGCAGTCGGCCCTCCTTGTGTATGAACTCACTTGACCCTTTTGCAAACGCTGGTGCCTGTTGTGGTGTCCTGCAGCCATAGCAAAGGGCCACAGAATGGGCGGCTCAGGCAGCAGGAATCCGCTCCCTCGCAGCCTGGAAGCCAGGAGTTTGAGACCGAGATGCCGTCAGAGCCTCGCCGCCTCCCAGAGCTCTGCAGAGGGTCCCCCTTGCTCCTCCCAGCCCCTGGGGCTCTGTGTGCTCCTTGGTTTGTGGTGACGTCACTCCAGCCTCTGCCTCTGCCTTCCTTCTGTGGGTCTCTGTGTCCTCATCTTATAAGGACACCACTGGACTTAGGGCCCACCCTAGTCCTGATGGGGTCACTTTCTGGGACACAATTCAAGCCGATACAGTGCTCTTCCTATCGTGTTCTGTGGGCAGGTAAACTGAGGCACGGAAAGGTGACTCCAGACACCTGAGGTCACACAGCCCCAGGACCCCAGGCTTGACCACGAGGCCGCATCCCCGTCAGCAGGTGCCAGGGCTTGGCGGTGGGGAGGGGTTAACTACAGAGGGGCAGGATGAGGAAATTTTGAGAGGGTGATGAAATTATTCTGTATTTTGATTGTTGTGGTCATTTTATGCCTATATTATCAAAATTCATAAAATTGGAAGCCAGAAAGAGGACATGCCCTGTGGTTCCATTTATATAATGCTTTCCAACACACAGAATTAATATATAGTGAGAAAAATCAGAGCACTGTGGGGACAGAGACTGGCTGGGAAGGGGCCTTAGAGAAATTTCAGGGGTGATTCACTGTATGTAATTCACTGTGTATAAATTTACTGTACGTAAATTTTATCTTAAAAAAACCTACAGGATAGCAAAGTAAATACTGAACCCCAGTTAATGGTGGCATGCTGAAGTAGTCAGAAGAGAAATGTGCTGATGTCTGCAACTTAGGTGAATCAGTGCACTAGGTGGGCTGGATGGATGGATGGGTGGGTGGGTAGATGGATCAATGATGGACAGATGGGTGGATGGATGGTAGATGGTGGATGGATGATGGATGGATGGTGGATGAATGGATGGTGGATGGATGGATGGTGGATGGATGGATGGATGGTGGATGAATGGATGGTGGATGGATGGATGGTGGATGGATGGATGGATGGGTGGATGGATGGATTGTGGATGGATGGTGGATGGATGGACAGGTGGTGGATGGATGGGTGGTGGATGAATGGATGGATGATGGATGGATGGATGGTGGATGAATGGATGGTGGATGGATGGATGGATGGTAGGCAGGTATGTGATAAAGTCAACTCAGCAAACAATCATTCTGGAATCTTGAGGGTGGTATATGTACTGACTTACATCCTTTAACTTTTCTGTATATTTGGAAAATGTTCATAATAAAATATTGGGGTGGGGAACATCTCTTTTGTCTCCTTTACTTGGGAAAAACTTCTCAGTTTTTAATTTTCATATGTGTGATATTTTAAAGTTTACAGGTGAGCTATTTTGTGAGCTGTCCTCCAGGTGATGTTCGTGTGATGTTTCCTTGTGACTCGATTCATGTTTGTGTCTTTGGCAGACGCAACGCAGGAGTGATGCTGTATTCTTCTCATGCTCCCGTCAGGTGGTGCAGTCTTGGTTTGGGTTTGGGTTTGGGTTTTGGTTTTGGTTTGGTTTTATTTGGGTTTGGGTTTGGGTTTGGGTTTGTTTTGCTTTGGTTTGGTTTGGCTTTGGTTTTCGTTTGGTTTTGGTTTGGCTTTGGTTTGGGTTTGGGTATGATTTGATTTGGGTTTGGCTTGGCGTTGATTTGGTTTGTTTTGGTGGCAAGGGGGCTGATGTGGACGAGCTGAAGTCCTGGTTGGGTAAGAGGGCGTTGTTTGAGGGTGAAGTCTTATTCACGTGTTTCTCAAATTCAGAAAGAATAAAATGTGCACAAAGCCAGCCTCTGTGGTTTCCTTCAGCTGGAACTGCCCTTTCTTTCTGTTTGCCGCAGAACTCAGTGCAGTTGCGGTGGGAGATGTGAGGGATCAGACGAGGCATGACCTGTAGGTGCCTCCTGGGGACACAGACACAGGCACCGTGGGCGGGTCACTCCCTTCCCTGTAGTTTTGACCAGTGTCTCTCTGGCAAGAAGAAACCAACAGAGTCAATGAGAAATTTTCAGAGCTCTGTGACGTTTCCTCCGCTCCGCATCCTCTCTCCCCAGGGACCATGAACTTCCTCCTCAGACGGAGGAAGAGAACATGAATAATTTTTACGGCCAAAACTATTCTACCCTCTTTTCTCAATTCATAGGCAAAACCATCTAGAGATAAATGTCGTGGAAGATGTGAGACATGGCTGGCACTTCCAGTGGGCGACCTCGGGAAACTGGGAGGGAGGTGATAAGGTAAGGATCTGCGTAACAGGCTGCTTTGGTAAAGATGCTCAAATCTTCTCTGACCTTCTCCTGCTGACGCCCTTCCTGCCTTCCCCTAAGAGCGTCGAGGCTCCCGTCTAGCGGGGTCCCCCATCTGATTCCCAGCCCCACCTCCTCGTTTCCAGTTCTCTTGGAACCAGGACATAAAGGAAAGAGTCAGCTTCCCCCGGAGGAGGATGAGCTGGCACCAGGACTGTTCAGATGGGAAGGATCCTAAGGAACCATGGTTTCACATGGGCCAAGTGCTGGGGATGCTAAGACGCCTGGGCCTGGGTCCTGGGAGGCTGGAGGCGCCTGGGAGAGCAGTGGGGTCTCGGGCTGGAGAGAAGGACACAGCCCTTCCAGGTGAAGTCCCCCTGGGGCTGGACATCACGCCCGGCTCCTGCTCAAGCCCGAGCCTCGGCCCTGACTTCCAGCATCACTGCCCCGTCCTTGCTGTTGGTGGTCAGAGTGGGGCTGTGCTCGGGCTCCTCAGCTCTGGCATCCAGGGCATTTGCTCTGTCTTCTCCCTCCACATGGCTGCCTCAGGCTGCTCTTCCTCCTCAGTCACACACACCAGGGCAGAACTGTGTGGCATCCACAGCCCGCTGTCAGTCCTCCCCTCTGCCCATGCCTGGAACTGAGTGTTTCCATTGCTTTTTGCCCCGTCTGGTGTTACTGTCAACAGCTGGAGCACCTGCAGCCTCTGTGGGCCCTGAGTTGGGCTTGTCTCTTCAGTGAAGAAGCAGCGCCCTCTTGTGGTGGGTGTTAGTCATTGCCTCAATCAGGGACTTGGTGTGGAGGCTGCCTCCTGGGTCCAGGTGTCTCCAGGCATCTCCCTTCATCTGCAAGGTGCTGTTCTGTCATTCTGCTTGGAGCCCTGGACCCGCTCTGCGCTGCTCTTGGGAATCTGGTGGTGCTCCTGGGAATCTGCGCGGCTTCTTACTGTTGCTTACGGCTGATTCTCATTTATTCCTGATTCTTAAAGGGACTTATCCCAGGCTGGGGGCATCCCTGAATTCTCAATTCTTTCTTTGCCCTTTTCCAAACCACTCTGGATCCACATTCCCCATCAGCCTGTGTCTGGTCCCCATCTCAGGTTCATCACCCCACCGTTCCCCTCTGAAGGGCCTGTGTCTCCTTCTTGTCCATTACAGCCATGTCTCAAGGAACACAACCATTTCTGCTCTCCTTACCTGCGGGTTTCAGCTCAGCAGACAGTCTGGTCTCGTCAGTCAACCGAGAGCCCTCAGATATTCTTTCCTTTATTTAACAAGCATGCGTTGAGCATCTACCCTGTTCCAGGCACTTTTCCAAGATTAGAGGTGTGTGTTCAGTCCACCCTCTTTATCCAGAAGCCTGGAGTCTAACTCTTACCTACGAGGCTCCCTTTCTCCGTGGGGCAGCTGTCTGTCCAACCTCAGGCTTCAGTCCCCATTGCAGATGCCACAGACAGACTGTGGCTGCAGCACCTTGGAAAGGAAGCAGGAGGAGAGGCTGTTCTCAGGAGGCTCACAGTGCATGGGGGAGGGGAGGGGAGGGGTGTACGTACACGAAGTCGTCTCTTCACTGAGCTTGTAGCCTTTGAAGACACTCAGAAACATTTCACACGCCATGGTTTGGGGGTCGTGACATCGAAGTAATGCTGACGAAAATTCAATTAACTACCAAGTCAGTGAGGAGAAGCAGGAGTTTTACTCGAGCCAAACTGAGAATTATAACCTGGGAGGCTCTGAGAACTGTTGCGCCTGTTTGACGTCAAAGGCACAGTCACGTACGTCCCCAAGACAGAAGATGGCACATCAAAGTGCCACACTGATGTTTTATATAAAGTTCACCAAGGATACGCAGTCCAGGCAACCACAAAACCAGCAGCGAGTCACCATGACCCCCTAAGAGCTGGAAAAGAATGCTATTCTTTTTTTTTTTTTAATTGAAGTATAGTCAGTTACAGTGTGTCCATTTCTGGTGGGCAACATGTTTCAGTCATGCATATACATACGTATATTCGTTTTCGTATTCTTTTTCATTATAGAGAATGCTATTCTTTTAAGAAGTTACATTGCTAGCATGGAAGGAAGACAGTAAGCTGATGTTTGCTGCAATCTCATCTTCGAGAAGCTCCGACTGGCTAGCGCAGAGCGCAGATTCACTCTGCGTGTTACAGAGGGAGACAGGAAGCCCAAACACAGAGACAAAATGTTATGTTTAATTTGTTTTGTCCTGACTTAAAATATAAATTCTAGTTCATCAGTAGGAATGCCCCTGGTCCTGACGCGCTGGTTTTCCTTCACTCACTGGACGCCGGGTGGCGTTCAGGAAGGAGGCTCTGCAGGTGGGGGCCCTTGGGTGACCTCCCTGGAGGAGAGCCAGCCACTGTGGTGGCTCCTGGAGAATTTTCTGGGGAGGAGCTTAAGCCATGGGAGGCCCAAGGAGACAGGGGGGCAGTGGGAACCCAAGGGGTGTGAAAACGGGCTGTCCTTGGTTTCCTGGAGCGCTCCGGGCTGCAAAGCCAGAGTCAGGGTCTCTGGCTGACATCGGCTCATACCTGCCCCTCCCTGCGTGCACAGACAACACCGGGTGTTTGAAACCCAGCCTTGCCTTTCCCCTCTGCTTGCTGTTCTCCACTCAGCGTCCGGCCCTACGGTTCACAGCATCCTGTCACTGTCCTCGGCGTTTCTCCGAACGCCACAAGTTTTACTGAGAGGGAAAGAGCCCCCCTTCCTGGCTCAGCCCCTACAGAAGCCGCAGCAACAAGCCAAGCCTGAGCTCTGGGGAGGCCCCGGGGCCCTGAGACAGACACGAGGGGAAGGGCGTTTACTTAGCGATCACGTGCATTATCTCAACACCGTTTCAAGGTTATGGCCCAGGAAATAAGAAAACCTCAGCGGAAGGAATTTCTCCCACATATTCAATCCAAGCGCCACCCCTTTTATCTCTTCTAGTTGGAAAATGCACAGAACCGTTAACACACAGCTTTGGAAGAGAAACCGCTCCGGGTACACGTGACCCCAGGAGCTCGGCGTCGAGGGCGTCCCGATCCAAAGGCACAGGATCCAGGCAGAAAACCGCTTATGACTGCCAGCCTCTGGACATCTTTTTCCCCTTTGAATTCAAATACTTTGTATAGATCTCAGCCTCAAAAAGAAGGCGGTAAGCATAGAAAGAGACTTAACACACATATTTCAATACGGAGTCATTTGTTTTAAAACAATAACATAGATGCCAGCATGAGTGCTGAAACTGTAGTTTTTATTATAAACAGGCTCCTTTTGTTTCTTCCTTCCTTTCACTTCTGTGGATGAAGTTTGGGTCCACAGGGGCCCCGAGCCTTTTCCCAGCATCCATCTCAGCCTCTCCCATGCATAATATCTTGATGCAAATCCAACTTCTCTTACTAGAAGAAGACTCAGCTGTTTTTGTTACCGTGTCCAAACTCATTCTGCTCCCGCCATGGCACGCCCATCAGTCAGGAGATGAGGTGTTGGGGCTAGGAAGCCAGCAGATTGAGAAGGTTATGGACTAGTGTCCAGGAGAACCATCTTCCCCAAGTCAGAATTCAGGCTTCTTTCGTATTAAAAAGAGGAGGGGGTGTGGTTGGTTGTTGCAAACTTCTCGGTGTCGGAATGCTTTGTTCTTGGAGCTGTCCACGTGGGTCAGGTCAGGGTGTCCCTGTAAACCTCCAACAAGACAAGTGCTATCCTCTGTTCTGCACCTCTTTATCTCTGTATGAATGGGAAAGTGTTACACCTTCCAAGGTCAGAGCCTTGAGATTGGGCCCCCCCGTCTATTTCAGGCTGCAGACAACATACTTTCACAAAAGGTACAGAACCAGCAAGACTGAGCACGGGAGACGGAGCCCAGGGTTCGAGCTAAAGGAACAGACCTAATATGGAGCCAGATCTGTTCTTCCCCATTACAATTCCATTTATGTGCTGTTCTCAAAATAATAAAATTATAGAGACAACCGATTAGTGCTTGCCAGAGGTCAGGGGTGGGCAGGGGCGGGTGGAGGTGGGATCGCCTGATGACGGACTAGGTCTGTGACTTCATGTCGTAGTGGTTACACAAGTGTGCACGTGGGACGAAATGGCACCCAGCTGCATGACGTAAATGCACACCCACGGGAGCCGGCAAACCCGATGAGAGCCGAACGAGGTCTGCGGGTTGTGCCAGGCCACGTTTCTGGTTTTCATACTGCCTCACGGGCACAGCAGCTGCCGCCCCTGACGGGCCCTGGGTGAGGGTGTAAGAGCGTGCCCTGTCTTAGGTTTACAGCTTCATGGCAAATGTATGATGACTTCAAAACCTGAAAGTTAAAAAATAGTTTAAAAAGAGCAAAGGAAATTCTAGAACTGAAAAAAAAATTACATAATAACTGAAAACTCAGTCAACAGTGCACGATAGCTGACCAAATGCAGAAAATCTGTATACAGGGGCATGGAGAGAAAAAGGATATGAAATTCAGGAAAGATCCATGCACCCCAGCGTTCACAGCAGCCCAAGAGCCAAGACAGGGAAGCAACCTAAGTGTCCCCCGACAGAGGGCTGGATAAAGCAGATGTGGTGCAGGTGTGAAATGTACACACAATGGAATACTATGCAGCCATAAAAAAGAGTAAAATAACACCACTTGCAGCAACGTGGATGGACCTGGAGATCGTCATTCTAAGTGAAGTAAGTCGGAAAGAGAAAGAAAAATACCATATGATAACACTCATATGTGGAATCTAAAAAAAGAAAAAAGAAGACATTAATGAACTCATCTACAAAACAGAAACAGGCTCACAGGCATAAAGAACAATCTTATGGTTACCGGGGGAAAGGCGGTGGGAAGGCACAGATTGGGAGTTCGAGATCTGCAGATACTAACTACTGTACATAAAATGGATAAACCACAAGTTTCTACTGCATAGCACAGGGAGCTATATTCACTACCTTGTAGTAACCAACAATGAAAAAGAACATGAAAAGGAATACATGTATGTGTATGCGTGGCTCAGACTTTATGCTGGACACCAGAAACCGACACAACACTGAACCTGACTACACTTCAACAATTTGAAAAAACGAGAGCATCAGAGACGCATGGGACGTGGTGGGAAGGTCTTGCGTGTGTACAACTGAGTCCCAGGCTGAGCGGAGACAGGAGGGCGGGGAAGAAGCTCTGTGTGAGGAGTTACTGGCTGAGCGTCTTCCACAGCTTGTAACACAGTAGGTCGGGGATGCAAGGAGCTCCGTGAAGTCCAACAGCACAAACACAGGTCCCCCAGCTCGGGTGCCTCGCTGTCAAGCTGGTGCCACGGGAACGGGCCGGCGAGGAGGCCACGAGCCTGGTGCTGAATCTCCGGTGGACAGGCAGGAGGTCGGGAGGTGACTGCTCGAGACAGGGTAGCCGGGGCCTGTGTGACACGGGCACGGAGGCTCTGGGGACAGGACGGGGGGAGGATATCAGGTGGTAATAAGAAACGGGAGGAAACATGTCTGTCCTCCGGCCCCTGGTTCAGAAGTTACAGGATAAGAATAAGCGCCACTGAGAAGGACGCCGCGTCATCGGGAGGCAGCCGGGTTCTCATAAGAGCAAGGAGGTGAAGGAGTCGCCCGGAGGGAGTCCGAGGATGAGGGTGACAGGAGGAGACCCAGAGGTCACGGGCGGTGTTTGGAGGTCCATGGGATGTGGGAGGTTGGGCCAGACCAGGGGGCGCCTGGTCAGAGCCTGGGACGTGCCTGACGGACAAGGGGACCGTCTCCAGAGGGAAGGGCAGCCCTTACAGTCACGGTCCTCCTGGGGAAGGGGGCGACTGGTCTTTTAGGCACCCAGGTCATTGCAAACTCAGTCATTACCGCTATGCAGTCAAAAGTTAAGGAGGGGAGGGCAGAGCTCAAGAGTAGAGCACGTGCTTAGCACGCGCAAGGTCCTGGGTTCCATCCCCAGCACCTCCATTTTTAAAAAAAGTTGGAAACCAGGAAAAGATCCAACATCTTCCATGATGGGGCAGGTGTTTTCCCAGGTTGAGGGGGGAGGTCCAGGGCTACAGGTGTGAGGATTACCCTAAAGGCTCCCTTCCAGGAGTGTCCTGGGAAGTGTGAGACTTGAAATCCAAACCCCCACCCCCGTGAGGGTGGCATGTGGTTGCAAAATCTCAGCACGACTCTCCCCACCCCCGACCCCACCCAGCTTCCAGACCGAGAAGGACTCACTTCGCCGGTCTCTCCCATGGCCGACACACAGGGCCATCCAAGCGGACCCTCCGCAGGGTGGGAAGACACTCGGTGTCTCAGCTTCCAGCGGTGCATCCTCAAACCCAGGGCTCTAAGTTCCTGGAACCAGCAAACCCGTCACAGCTGCCCCCCTGCTGCCGTGTTTCCTCTTTATTTTTCAGCCTCTTGGAATTCCCCCAATGTTCCAGGAAGCACTGCCATGTACCTAAAAGGTTGTTTTTCCTTTTTACCAAGAACTTCTAATTGTTTTATAACCAGAAGGATTTCAACATACCTGGTCCAGGAGATGACTATTTCCAGGAGTGCAATCCCACCTGAGTTTTGGGGAGACTTCAAGGATCGCAGCGTGAAGTGGTCAGTCTCTGCCGACAGAGTCTCTCCTTGGGTGGGTGACAGCGTCTGCCTCGCTGTTAGGAGGAGGCGGCAGGTTGGGAGCCCGCAGCCTGGAAGCGCGTGCTCTCCGGGGACTCCCTCCTCTTAGACTGTGCTGCTTGCTTGGGAGGGCGACCCGGACCTCCATCCCTGGGGACTCCGAGCCGGCACTGAGCCCACGTCGCTGCTCTAGCCCGTTCCCTGCCTCCCAGTCTTGCTCCCTCCAAGGCCCTGGCAACCAGGCACATTCTTTGCTCAGAGTTCATGTACATCCTTACCTCAGATTGCTTCTCCCTCCCTACGAGTGGGCAGGATGCACGCAGCCCTGCCCTCCCCGCTGTCCTGCAGGGGCACTGCTTGGTAGCACCACGGCACGGCAGCCGTTTGTTTTAAGCTTGGGCCAACATATCAACCTACCTATGAACGAGACCCAGATCCCTTCCTCCTCCATTGGCTGGTCTAGGCAGCCCCTTTAGTGCCAGCTGAAGTAGGGCCTTTGGTGATGTGAGTGAACAGTGCTGCCTGCCATATCAGAACACAAAGGCTGTTACAGCCATCAAGCCCCTACACCTGCCCCCAAGACGGTGCCCCCTGAGGGGACCCAGGATGGGGAAGAACAAGACGGGGGCCCTGGAGAGCTGAGGTGCACAGCAAAGGAGTGATGTCAGTGAGCCCAGACTCTTGCATCTTCCCAGACACAGAAAAGCACTAAGTTCCTTAACTTGAGATGGCTGGTTTTCCTTAATTAACAGGAATCTTTTGATGTTCCGACCCCCTGGTCTTTGCTGGAAAACTGCAATGTGTCCTGGCCCCTCCTCTGCCTCCTTGGAGCAGCCCCACAGAGAGGCCTGAGAGGCTCCCCCCGGGCTCAGTGCCCTCAGAAAGATTGCCGAGTGCAACATGATTCTGTTTTTAGGTTGTGCTTTGTTTGTTTGTTTGTTTGTTTTCAGTCAACAGTGATGTGAAGGTCTGAGTCCCACATTTATAAAACTGGCTGGACCCCCTGGACCTGCTCAGGTCCAATCCCAGACGCACTGGACCCCCTGAGGCTGGACTGCTGTCACGCCTGACCCCCTCATGACTTGGAGGGTCCGGCGATCCCCAGCTCGGGGTGGGCAGTCCAGGCACGTGGGTCAGGCCCTCAGTCTCGGGCCCCAGGAGCACCCCAGGAGCTGCTGTTCAATTACTGACACGTCTGTCTGACACAGGAGGCCCAGCCTTGCCCCAGAACCGCAGGGCTCTGCCCGGCAGCTTCCTGCCTGGACCCTGCCTGATCCAACAAAGGAAAGGGAAGTGTCTGGGTCCCAGAGGACTTCCCCTCCGACTTGGCCGGGTGCTGCCAAACTCGAACGCGTCCACTCCCACCACCGGCGGAGAAGGTTTCCATTGTCCTGCGTGTTCCCTGGAACATGGGCTTGACATTTTGTTTCCTAAACAGGAGTGTGAAACCGTGTCCCTTGGGGACTATTGCACCAGTGTATTGTAGCGGTGCTGAAGCAGGCACTGTAACAGCGCCCCCATCGCTGGCGAGTTCGGCGCCTGCTCGCGTCCGTGAGCCGCGCGGCTCCCTTGCTGTGAGCGCCTTGCAAGCCTTGACCCGTTTCCCATCCAACTGCCCTTTTCCTTGTCGACGCTCAGGACCCCTCGTCATCCGCAGTTAATACGCTGATGGGGAGTCTCCCCAGCCTGCAGCTTCACGTACTTCGCATTGGTGGGTTTTGATAAGCAGAAGTGTGTGTGTGTGTGTGTGTGTTTTAATTATCAGTCCTTTCCTGCGTTTTGCTGGCTTTGTGTGACTTGCCCAATAGATCGCTCATTTTTATCCTGAGGTGATATTTTCCTCTATTTTCTTCTAAAAATGTTAAAGTTTTGCTTTCCACTTTGAGGTCTCCAGTGCAGCTGGGCTCTGCGGGGAGTGAGACGCAGGTCAGGGCTGCTCCTCCCACGAAGATAAGCAGGAGCCCCGCCTTCATTCACGGCACGGCCCCCCTTGCCCACCGGGCGGCCACGCCACCTCCGTCACGTATTCCTTTACTTGAGGGGTCGCCGCTCAGCTGTCCCCCTCCACCGCTCTGTTTTTATTCACTTAAATTTTATTTTGTTTGAATTCTTTATTTTGTTGGCGGGAAGTATTTAGGCTTATTTTTTTGTTTTTTGATGGCGGCACTGGGGATGGAACCCAGGCCCTCGTGCGTGCCAGGCACGTGCTCTACCGCCGAGCTGTCCCCTCCCCCGGTCTTATGTCTATTCCAGCTGCAGCCACACTTTTGATTAACACAAACTTAGAACAAGTCTTGAAGGAACCAGGGGTTCTAAGTCTGCAGTCTAAGATGAAGAACCCAGTGAAGACTCAGCAGCCAGACTGCGGACAAGGACGTGAATGTAGCACTGCCGCTGGTGCCTAAAAGACAGCCCCAGCCACCCCTGCCTGTGCCGCCCGCTGCCCCGCGGGGATGGCCGCCCGCGGGAGGGGCCCAGGGACCGGGGGCAGGTCCACCCTCCAGTTCCAGGCTCTGTCACTGTGTGAGCGACACCCCAACACAGTGTCTGGGGCCTCGTCCAGAAAGACCCAAGTGCTTCCACACTGAATCCGCCACGCGAGGGGGAAGCTCAGGCTACAAGTGGGTGAAGGGGCCCCCACCTGGGGCGGGAATCACCTGGAAGCCTCTTCACTTCAGGTCTGTGCTGGGGCTGGGACACCTGAAAGGCTGGACTCGGCTGGGGCCGTCAACCAGGGTGCCTCACGTGGCCTCTCCAGGTGGCCCAGGCTCCCTCGTAGCACGGACACCTCTTACGTGGTGCCCAGGGCTCCAAGCCAGGTGTCGTAGTGAAGAAGGACGTTGCCTGGCCCTTTATGACCTCACCTTAGGGGTCCCTCCCACGGCAGCACTTCTGCCGTGTTCCGTCGGTCTAAGCCACCTGGATTCAAAGTGGGGGAGTGCAGAAACCACTTCTTGATAAGAGAGGTGTCCAAAAATTGTGCAGCATGTTTGAAACCCACCACACCTCCACGTGGGGTCTTTCTCTAGGTCAGTTGTAGACACAAAATAATTGAGAAGGTGCCTTTTCCCTCCAGGAGGAGGAAGCAAAACTACCAGCGTCTCCCATGGACGCCTTCCTCCGGGATCGCACCTCGCTTGTGGAAGTTACGACACTGCCTTCAGTCCCCTGTGATGGGTAAATAGCAGAAAAGAGGGAGAAATAGACCATGCCATATTGTCTGTATCCCTTAATCGTCGAAGAAAATGGAGCAGATGAATCAAGCTTTCAGAGGAAAACTCTTCTCTTGCTGTAACTCAGATCTCATCAGGCCAGCACCCTGCGTCTCCTGATGGAGTGACCACAGGAAAGGGGAAGTCACGAGCCTCCTGTCTCCTGCCCTGTGGCGTATTATCCAGCAGCACAGTGAGACCCACATCAAGGCGCAGAAGAGGGAGCTGTCACACGTGGGTGGGAGTAGCAGGAACTGCAGCACCAGTCAAGGACTGAGCATCGGGGGCTCCCTGTGCAGCGGACCGAGCTCGCCCAGGCTCCTCAGCCCGGACACACTGCGCTCCCCGCCCCTGGGGAGGGGCCTTCTATTGTGCTGTGTAGGTTAGGGGTTGGGGGTACACAGCCCCCCATCTGCTCCACAGCGGAGCTGAGAAACCACGGCCTGTGCATGCCAGGCAAGGAGCTGAGGGTGAGTTCCATGACGCGGGGCCCAGGTGTAGGGGCCCCACTGAGAACACGCACTCCAGTCCCTGAGCCCCGAGGTGAGGGCACAGCTCACACATCCCTCCGTTCTCGGATTCCTGTGTGACTGCCAACCTCCTGACCGCCTGGGCAGGTCTGACCCGGCCAAACCCTCGCCCACCAGAAGGTGCTTGCGTGAACGTTCTAGCGCGGTGAAGACCCATTCGAATCTGTTGTCTGGGTCCAGTCACTATTAGGATTGGTAAGTTGATCCCAAATGCACTTACACATGTCACTTAAACAGGAGTCGTACTAATTTGATTCTTGCAATATATAATGTTATCGCTTCTACTCAAAATATACAGACTTCCCAGGAAAGGTCACCGAGAAGCATGCATTCCACAGCTCGGAGGCAGATCAGACCTTGGGAGGGCACCATTCGAGGTGCTGGAAAGTGGAGGTCCCACTGCTGGAAAGACAGTGCCTAGAGGCAGACGCGTGGTGCTACGGGCCGCGGCGGGCCCCCAGTGCCTGGGCATGGCCCAGCCCCCCTAGCTGGGCAGCCAGGCCCCAAGTCCTTCACTGAAACGGGATCACACGAGTCAGGGCAGAGCCCAGCCCTCAGCGAGCCCACGCACCTGCTGACGGCCGTGGGGTCTGATGGTCAGGTGAGAGGCTTGGTGGGGGGAGCGGGGAGACCAGCAGGGGATCCATGGGGGTGGGAGCCGCTGTCGCTGGAGAGATGGTGACATCCCAGCGATTTGCCACGGTCTGGAAGTCTGATTGGTAAGAAGAGCTGTGAGGAGGAAATGGGACTGGAGCCCCCAGGAGAGAAGGCAGACCTTACGGGACGTGTGTGTGGTTAATTTTTTGACCCAGCGGAGGCCGCCGCTGACATGTTCCTGAGATCACGCTCGTTCCCGCGACCTGCCGGCCGTCAGCAAAGCCGTGGAGCTGGGTTACGCTTTCAGAAGGTTCGAATGACTCTTTTGTTTTAACCGTGGTGCAGTCAGGTTACAATGTTGCGCCAGTTTCTGGTGCACAGCGTCATGTTTCAGTCATACCTGCACTTACATAGATTCCTTTTCATATTCTTTTTCATTATAGGTCACTGCAAGATACTGAATACAGTTCCCTGTGCTCTGCAGAAGAAAGTCGTTGTTATCTATTTTATATGTAGTAGTTAGTATCTGCAAATCTCAAACTCCCAATTTATCCCTTCCCACCCCGTTTCCCCATCCCTGGTAATCATAAGTTTACTTTCTATGTCTGTGAGTCTATGTTTTGCAAATAAGTTCGTTTGTGTCTCTTTTTAAGATTCCATGTATGAGTGATGTCACATGGCATTTTTCTTTCTCTTTCTGGCTTATTTCACTTAGAATGACGATCTCCAGGTCCATCCATGTTGCTGCAAATGGCATTCTTTCATTCTTTTACATACACGTGTATATATATATACACACCACCACTTCTTTACCGAGTCATCTGACGATGTACACTTAGGCTGCTTCCGTGTCCTGGCTGCTGTAAACGGTGCTGCTGTGAACGTTGAGGTGCAGGTGTCTTTTCCGAATTGGAGTTCCCTTCGGATACATGCCTGGGTGGCTTTTAATGTTCAGTATTGTTTTTGACGCAGTGACAAGAGCCCGGCGTTTTGGGCCGGAGGAGCCTGGCTCCACCTCTACTGAATGTAACTCCCTGAGCCGCCGGCCTCCGGGAGCCCCTCCCGCTGCCCGTCAAACAGGGGACAGGACCCCACACGGTCTCCCTCCCCGGGGCCTGCTGTGAGGGACAGGGCGCTGAGGGGCTCTGGGAAGACCTCTGTGAATATTCATCGCTTCCACTTTTGCTTTTGAGAAGTAACAGGGCAAAGTGTGCCTGTGCAATTCAGGTGATTTTTCACCCTGACTTTCCTGCCAACCAGTGGCCAAACCAGTGGCTCTGAATAAAGGGGCATAGAGACAGTTTCTCCCAAGTATTTAGTCTGAAAAATGTTCAAAGCCACAGAAAAAGTAAAATAGTACTAGGAACAGGTGACTGTGCCCTTCTCTAGGTTTACTCAAGCTTCAGCTTTTTTGCTTCCCCCCCCCCGCCCTCTGTCCCCTTTGAGAGTGACTTGCAGACGCCCCGATGCATCAGGCGCACTGAGCGCTTCACCGCGTGTCTCCTGACAGCAGGGATGTGCTCCTGTGAGCCGGCCTGCCCGTCACTCTCGGGGGACCTGACCTGGGTGCCGTGCTCTCATCAGTGGCGCTTCCCCGACAGGCCCCGGAATGCCCCTTCGCAGCTGTCCAGTGACGTCCCTCAATCTGAAATAACCTCTCCACTCTCTCTTCCTTTCACAACACGGACATTTTTGAGGAGCCAGGCCCATCGTTGGGGAAGATTTAAAAAACCCTCGCTGTGTGTTTTTCTTGGCATCTAGCCCCGCCTAAAGAATTGCCTTGCGTCCCAGGACTCGGAGCTGCACGACCCACTGGGTCGCGGGGTTGGACCGCATTCTTTTCCATCATTTTATCCTGTGTCTCTCTCCTCTCACTCATGTTAAAAACATCCAGATTGCCTGAAAATCTTGAGCCAGACCCACAGTTCCTCAAAATTAAAATACATCACATGAAAATGGGCTGCCCTACACCCTTGACCTCCCCACCCAGGCGATCCACACTCACCTAGAAGGTTTTCAGATGGACAATGTCATTCATTCCAACTCCAGCCGGGAAATGGAGGCACCAAACACCAAAACACACTATTTTTTTTAAATTTTATTTTGAATTAGCACATGGCGGCCAGCAGTCTGGGGGTGCTGGGGTGTGTGGGTCTCAGTGACCACCATCTGCCGTTCACCATCTGGGTGTGGGACAATCACAGACACATGGGCCATTTGTTTGGCTAAACACCTTTAAATTGTGCGGTTGAGAAACGTCCACTTGATGGCTTTCCTGTGGTCATTTCCTCAGCCCTGCAGACTGTCACCCTGTGTTTCTGCAGACTGGTGCTCAGCCTGGACTTGGAGGGGTCTGGAATTCCATGTGCGTGTGTGTGTGCGTGTGTGTGTGCCAGCCCCGAGCTCTGAGGACTCCGGGGGCCTGTGTGCAGAGTCGGGCACAGTGGGGGGCAGTGATGGAGAAGACCTCCCCCTCCTTAAGGGCCTGGACTCTCCAGCCTCAGCCCCCAGGGCCTCGGCCTTGTCCCCTCCCCACTTGCTGCTCGAGCAGGACCACACTTTGCACTGAAGCATCTCTGAGGCCCAGCTCCCCTCTGGGGCAGCCCTGGGTCAGGCTGGCCACAGTCCAGGCAGGACCAGCTTCTGTACCTCTCCAGCCAGGGGCTCTTTGAATATTCTGGATACAAGTCTACATTAGATAATCACATCGTGAATATTATCTCCTAGACTGAGGCTCGAATTTTCACTTTCTTAGCTGTGTCCTTCAAAGGACAAAAGATTTGTTTTTTTCTTTAGGGGGGGTGGGGTCTCTGCATTTGTTTTATTTTTTTTTTAACTTTTTTTATTGAGTTATAGTCATTTTACAATGTTGTATCAAATTCCAGTGTAGAGCACAATTTTTCAGTTATACATGAACATACATATATTCATTGTGACATTTATTTTTCTCTGTGAGCTACCACAAGATCTTGTATACATTTCCCTGTGCTGTACAGTATAATCTTGTTTACCTGTTCTGCATATGCCTGTCAGTATCTACAAATTTTGAAATCCCAGTCTGTCCCTTCCCACCCCCCTTCCCCTTGGCAACCACAAGTTTGTATTCTGTCTTTGAGTCTGTTTCTGTTTTGTATTTATGTTCTTTTTTTAGATTCTACATATGAGCGATCTCATATGGTATTTTTCTTTCTCTTTCTGGCTTACTTCACTTAGAATGACATTCTCCAGGAACATCCATGTTGCTGCAAATGGCGTTATGTTTATGGCTGAATACTATTCCAGTGTATAAATATACCACCTCTTCTTTATCCAGCCATCCGTTGATGGACATTTAGGCTGTTTCCATGTCTTGGCTGTTGTAAATAGTGCTGCTGTGAACATTGGGGTGCAGGTGTCTTTTTGAAGTAGGGTTCCTTCTGGATATAAGCCCAGGAGTGGGATTCCTAGGTCATATGGTAAGTCTATTGCTAGTCTTTTGAGGAATCTCCATACTGGTTTCCACAGTGGCTGCACCAGACTGCATCCCCACCAGCAGTGCAGGAGGACTCCCTTCAAAGGACAGAAGATTTTAATTGTGATGAGGCCCAACCTATTTATATCTTCTTTCATGGTTCATGTGTTTTGTGTGTCCAAAGACATCCTTTCATGTTTTCTTCTAGAAGTGTTACAGTTTTTGATTTTACGTCTGTGGCTCAGATCCATTCTGAGTTAGATTTTGCCTTCAAAGTAAGTGTCAAACTTGTTTTGCATATAGACACCTGGCTGTTAACAGACATTCAGTTATTTAATTCCACCACAGCACCTTGAAAAAGATCAGTTGGTCTCATTCATGTAGATGCATTTCTGGGCTCTCTGTTGTGTTCCGTAGATCTCTAGATCTGTTCTTGATTCCGCTAACTTTACAGTAAGCCTTGACACCAGGTTGTGCAAGTCCTCCGACTTTGTTCTTTTTCAAAACTGTTTTGGTTATTCTAGTTTCTTTGAATTGCAATACACATTGTGGAATCAGTTTGACAATTGGTACCCAAAATGCTTGATGGAATTTTGACTAGGAATGCATTGTGTCTGTAGGACAGTTTGAGGAGAATTGGCGTCTTCACGATGTTGCGTCTTCTAACGTGTGAAGACAGTGTGTCTCTACATCGACGACGTCTCTCGCTTCCCCCAGTGCTGCTCTGTGGTTCCCAGCGCACGGAAGCTGTGAGTGTTGGGTACATATGGCCCTAAGTATTCCATGGCTTTGATACTGTTGTGTGTAGGGTTTTTATTTCGATTTCCGCTTGCTCACTGCCAGTAGATGGAGATACAACTGATTTTGTACATTGGCCTCGTCTCCTGGGAACTTGAAAACCACCTTGTGCTTTGGGCAGCTCTTCTGTAGCCTCGCTGGGGTTTTCTATGTCGACAGTCACATTCTCCGTAAATAAAGGGAATTTTACCTCTTCCTTCCTAATATGCATGCCGTTCACTGTTTTTCTTAGCTTACTGCCTTGGCGAGAACTGCCAGAACAATGCTGAGAAGCGGTGAGAGCAGATGTTCTTGCTTTGTTACCAATTCTTGGGAGAGACAATTTAGTCTCTCACTGGCAAGTGGGACTGCAGGTTCCAGGCACAAGTTCTAGTACGCTGAACCAGAACAGGCTTGGAGTCAGACGAGACTGGACCAAACTCTGACTCTGGTACTTGAACTTGTGTGATTGCAAATGGTCTGAAAACCCTCAGGCTCTTTATAAACTGTGAGGTGCTGAGAGGCTGCGCGTTATCCAGTGCAATCACCTCTTACATGGTGATAGTTTTTAAAGTCAGGAAATGAAGCAAAAAGAGCACATCTTCCAACCTCCACTGACACCCCCGCAAAATCACAGCCGCATACCTTGAACCATGATTATGAGACAACGGGGCTAGAACGCAATAACAAAATGAAAACCAAAAAAAAAAAAATCCTTCTTATGAAAATTTTAAAACTCTATTAGACGACTCTTGGGTGAAAAAAGGGAATAAAACCCCAAATTCCAGAATGTCTCAAAAGCGGAAGAGCAGGAAGCTAACAAACAGAACGGCACCCCCGACGCGAGGGCTGTTTGCTGACCCGTTCTGACTTAAAGTCCTTGCAGCTTGTTCTCCCTTTTCTCTGCCCAGCCCCCGTCTCTGCTCGCTGCACCCCCACCCCCGTACGCTCCGCGCCCAGAACAGCCGCCCCGCCAGCCCAGCGGCCGCCAGCCTCGGAGGAGCCGCTCCGCCGGGCGAGGAAGAGGACGGCGCCCAGGGGGCGCCCCGGTGGCCGGAGCCGTTCTGTTCCGTCTGGTTTCTCCACAAAACCTCGGGACACCAGCCCCAAGGAGGATTCGCAGTCTCCGAGGCGCTGGGTTCCTGCGACGCCCTTTGCCTGGAGAAGCAGTAAAGACGTTCTTTCTGATTTCCCCAAAACGGGGCCTCGGAGGCTCCATTCCGCTCTCAGGGTGCAGAGGCCGTGTTTTGGGGCAACAACAATGAAAGCGTTCATACGAGAAGGTCTGAAAGGTATTGTAAGCAGTGTGAAGGGGGCAATCTGTATTAGTAACATGCGAAAGAATAAAATAAGTGAACTAATTCTTAGCTAAAAAAAAAGTAGAGAAAAAGAATAATAAAGTAATTATCAATTAATGAAGGAAAGTACCCAGGGGAAAAACAGTAAATACAAAATCAGAAAGAATTTAGAAAAATCAACAAGATTGTACCGTGTATGTAGCACAGGGAACTATATACAGGACCTTGTGGAGGCTCACAGCGAAAGAGACTGTGACAATGAATGGATGCATGTTCACATATAACTGAAAAATCGTGCTCTACACTGGAATTTGACATGACATTGTAACATGACTATAACTCAATAAAAAAAAAAGTCTTAAAAATAAATAAATAAATAAAACAAAATATCAGGAAGGATTGGAGGTAGCTCAGGTACCGGTGGCAGCACAAATCTGAAACTCCCAGCTCATCCTCCAAGGAAATAAGTTTTAAAAATGCCCTGGAGAGCAGGCGAAGGGACCAAGCCCACCCCTTGACGTAACTAGAAGACAGTGAAACCCAAACTTGGAATTCCCTGTAATCAGCAAATAAACACTGGCCCCGAGAAAGCTGGCTCCCATAGTCCCACCGCAAGCTTCTGTGGACGGAAACGTCTGCCAAGAAACTACACACCAAAGAAAGAAGGGAGCGCCCAGTAAACCTCAGCTTCATCTGCAGCCACCGCCAGGGAGTCCAGCCTCGGTGTGAAAACGCTGGGGACAGCCTGCTGGTGGGTCAGGGCAGTGGCCGGGGGTGTTCAGGTTGCGCTCGGGGTGTGAGGGAGAAGCCTTGGAACCCTTTGACAAGGCACAAAAGAAAGAGTCTTTGGAAACAACGCAGTGGAGTAAAAGGTGCAAGAGGAAAACTTTGGATTCTGCAAGACAAAAGAAAACCAAGAAGCCGAAGGACTGAAAATCTCTTGGGACCCCTCTGGGACCAACTTCCGTTGCAGCAGGGGCGCAGCCGGGGAGTTCGGCTACAGGTGATGCTACAGGAGAGTGTAGCTCACCAGCTACTGAAGAACCAAAAAGGCAGGGGGAAGTGACAGCTGAAAGGGGTCGCCACCAGCCCACCGCAGGACCTACCACCCCGAGGGCTCAGGAGCAAAGGGAAGAGACAAGAGTCATCCAAGTGTGGAAGCTGGGGACCCTCTGAGGAGGGGCCAGTGTCGCAAAGGGAAAACAATGGAGCTGGTTCCTCCAGTGCCAGGAAGACAGCAGACTGGAACCAACCGGTCCTGCCCCGTGAAGAGAGCTGTGGGGCAGCGCTGGCCTGGAGCAAGACTGGGAGGTGGAAGACCCGCCCTCTTCAGCCCTGCGGTCTCCTCTAGCCCTTGATTAGCTGCCCACACAGTCACAGCCAAAAGGCGGTGTGCATGGCCCCAGTGACCACCCCAGTTCCAGCTGCAGCCCCAGCACCAGCCCCAACCCATCCCAGCTCCAGAACCAACCCCAGCCCAAACCCCAGCCCCAGCCCCAGCGCATCCCATCACCAGGAAAAGCCCCAGCTCCAGGACCAGCCCGCAACCGAGCCCCATCCCAGCCCCAGCCGAAGCCCCAGACCCAAAACCAGCCCCAACACAGCTCCAGGACCAGCCCCAGTCCCAGCCACAGGCCCAATCCCAGCTCCAACCCCAGCCCCAGCCCCAGTACCAGTCCCAGCCCCAAACCCAGCCCCAGTCCCAGCCCCAGGCCCAATCCCAGCCCCAGCACCTACACCAGCCCCAGCCCCAGTACCAGCCCCAGCACCAGCCCCAAACCCAGCCCAGCCCCAGCACCAACCCCAGCTCCAGGCCCAGCCCCAGCACCAGCCTCAGCCCAAGTCACAACCCCAGCCCCAGACGCAAAACCAGCCACAGACACAACCCCAGCCTCAGGCACAAACACCAGCCCCAGGCCAGCCACATCCCCAGCCCAGTCCCAGCCCCAGACCCAGCCCTAGCCTCAGCCCCAGGCACAATCAGAGCCCCACCTTCAGGCCCTGCCCCAGTCCAAACCCCAGGCCCAATCCCAGCCCTAGGCCCAGCCCCAGCCCCAGCTCCAGGACCAACCCCTGCTCCAGCCCCATCCCCAGCCCAGTCCCAGCGCCAGCACCAGCCCCAGGCATTACCCCAGCTCCAGACCCAACCCCATCATCAGCACCAGCCCCAGCCCCAGACCAGCTCCAGGACCAGCCACAATACCAGCCCCAGCCCCAGCCCCAGCCCTGTCCCTGCCCTGACCCAGCCCGAGCCCCAGCCCCAGCCCCAGCCTTATCCCTAATCCCAGCCCTACAACCAACCCCAGCCACAGCCCTAGTCAGAACCCCTGTCCCAGACTCAACCCCAGCCCAGTCCCATACCCAGCCCCAGCCCCAGCCCCATCACCAGCACCAGCTCCAGACCCATCCCAGCCCCAGGCCCAACCCCAACCACAGTCCCTACCCCATTCCCAGCCCCAACCCCAGCTTTAGCCCCAGACCAGCTTCAGGACCAGCCACAACCCAAGCCCCAGCCCCAGCCCCAGCCCCAGCCCCAACTCCAGCTCTAGCCCAAGCTCCAGGACCAGCCATAGTTCCAGCAGCAGCCCCAGCCCAAACCCCAGCCCCAATCCCAGTCCCAACCCCAGCCCCAGCCCCAGGCCCAACCCTAGCCCCAACCCCAGCTCCAGGACCAGCCCCAGCCCCAGCCCCAACCCCAGCCCTAGCCTCTTCCCCCACCTCTAGCCCCAGCTCCAGGACCAGCCACATCCCCAAGCCCAGCCCTAGCCACAGTCTGAGTCACAGCCCCAGCCCCAGCCCCAGCCCCAGCCACACCCCCAGCCCCAGCCCCAGCAGAACAAAGCAGCAGGAAGGATGAGTCTGGAGTTGAGAGACAAAGTCTCAATGTATACTGACTAATATATTTTAAAGAGATAAACAATAAGGCCCTACGTGCAGCCCGAGGAACCGTATTCAACACCTTGTAATGGCCTGTGATGAAAAAGAGAAAGACAAGCAGTGTATTTACGTGTATGTGTGTATGACTGAAGCACCGTGCTGTCCGCCAGAAACAAACAGAGCGCTGGAAACCAACTATACTTCAATTTAAGAAAAGGATTTGAAAAAGAATAAAATATAAATTCTCCACTGAAAAAGCACAGTAAATGTCCTGGCTGAGAACCAGGCCCACACTGCACTGCTGTCCTGTCTCTGAGTGCGACCCCGTGTTGTGCTTGTGGTGAGGGTACCTGTGCACACAGGGCGCGCTGAAATCCTTAAAGGTGAAGCGCGTGTGCCAGGAACTTGAACCTATGGGGTTCGAGGAAGAGGCAGGTAAGAGACAGGCAGGTGGGCAGAAAGCCCCAGTGTGGGGATGTTAACCTGTAGTAAATCTTGTGCCGCTCTTGCCAATGTCCTGTAGGTTGGGAAAGTCTCAACAAAGATGGGGAAACAGGTGGACCATGGGCAGGACTCACGTCCCAGAACAGCAGGGTCGGGGCGAGGGAGCTGGTCTCCGCTAACACACTTAACTCGATGCCCATCCCAAGGTGGCGGCAGCCCCAGGCCTGTGGTTTCACCCTGGTCAAATAGGAGACGTCCGGGGAGTGAGGGTTTGACCAGAGAGAGTGAGCAGGACCCGCAGGGAGACCAGCACTGCTGTTCTCAGAGCCCTCCCAAGGCCGTGCTGTCCCCAGCACCCTGGCCCCCGGCCTCCTCCTTTGCATTGGACCTTCCTATCCTTGAAGGGTGCAGAGGAGGAGATTTTCAGCACAGCCTTAGGGTGGGAGCAGGCCACTCACATCAGTGTGGGGGTCTCTGCTCGGCACCCTCCACCACCTCCACCCTCGTCCACAGCTTCCAGTCCCTCCCAGGGGACAAGAGAACCAGCTGTCACCAAAGTGGGAGGTGCCCTGAGCCAGTCTCTGGATAGAAGCAACGTTCCAGCCCATCTCCCTCCGCCCCACAAGGAGAGACCTCAGTCGCCGAGTGTTCGGGACAACCAACACGGCCAGGTAACCAAAGGTGGAAGGATGGGCCCAGGTAGTCAGAAGTGACAGGATGGGGCCAGGTAACCACAAGCGATGGGCTGGGGCCAGCATCCCTTTGGCGGAGGGTGAATTTGGGTGGCTTTGCTGGTCTCACCCACCCCGCAGCAGCAGCAAGAAAAGAAGCAGGGTGGGGGCCTGGCTCTCTGCCGCCATCCTTGATCAGCCAGGAAGAGGGTGGGAACCCAAGGAAATGTGCGTCTGGCCTGAGCCCACATCCTAGGATGACAGGAAGGTGAGTTCTCCCTGCTCCCCCGGGCAGGGCCGGTGAGGGACTGGGAAGCCCCCCAGGAGCCAGGGGTGTGCGTTTTCATTAACCTCCTGGTCCTCCGCGAATCCATCCTCCAAGGATGGGAGGCTGAAATGCGTTAGACTTTGCCGAGGCAATCCCTGGGTCTTCCACTTCGAGTTCTCAGGGTCCCAAGGGGTCTCATTTCGCTGGATTACTGGCAAAGCTGGGACGAAGAACACGGCTCTGACTGAGGGCCCACTGGATTTGGGCAGCCTCCCAGACCTAAGCCCTGGATTGTGGGCAGACAGGCGGGATGGTTGCAGCCTCCTCAGGCACACCGGAGACACCCCAGCCACTGACCGCAGCGGGGACGGGGCATGAAGGAGGGAGAGGAGGGCCCCCACCCAGCCTCACCGTCAGACAAGCCCCTCTTCTCTCCGCAGGGGAAGGGTGAGGGACAGGGAAGGGGAAGGCTGGAGCCCTCCCCACTGCCCCAGCAGGGACATGGCAAGGTCTGAGGGAGGTTCCCTGGGGTCTTGACCTTGGCCACGTGGAAAGACCTCAAGAGTGAAGAGCTGCTGTAAGATGATGACAAATGTGACACCAGGGCTACTGCAGGCTGTCCCTCCGAGGCTGGGCCACCCATCAGACGCACGTGAGGTACCCGGCACTCTGACTGTAGACAAGACTTGTTCTGAGGATCAAAAGCACCACGAAAAACAGGGAGGCGCAGGGCCCTGGGCCTGGTCCTTCCTGCTGGTCCCCGCCGGCCCTGGCCTGGGAGGACATTGGCCGCCTCGGGAGACTGGGGCTCTGTGGTGGAAGCCTTTCTGCTTTGTGCCTTGGATACGAAAGGCAGGCTGGGGTCAGGCAATCCAGGCAGAAATGGGAGAGGTGTCTCCCTCCGTGGGGTCTCGGCCCTACTCCCGGTCACCAGCCAACCCTTGGCGAGCCCACCTCCTCAGATGTGGGGAGGGCTGGGGGCACAAGTCCCCAGAACTCAGGCATCATTGCCATGGCAGGGGCTTCCTGAGCCCCTTGGGTTTCCCCACCCCAACTTCCCACCCTGCCTGATGACAGAGAGAACCCAGACCGACGCAGCACCCTGGACAGCGCCCAAGAGGGGGCGGCTTCGGGCCTCAGGGTCTGTCCTTCACCCAAATTCCCTGTGGGGCAGGCTGCTGGAGATGGACTGTCCTCTGATGCTCAGCTCCAGCATCTCCAGGCTCCCCTCAGCCATCTGCCTCCCAGATGTGGCCTGTGTCAGCTTCATCTTCCTCAGCCGCCACAAGGTGGCCATTGTCCGAAACCTAGTGCATGACCAGCGGGACTGCCTGCCCTCCATCCAGAATGGCCTGACCACACTGAGGTTCTTCTGCTCGGTGCTGGGTGTGAGTCTCCCCACGGCCATCACCTTGGAGCAGCGACTGGACACCCTCTTCCTCGCCAGGGACCCGTGCTGCCGGACGTGTCATCGGACCACTGCGTGTGCACCCTCCCCTGGGCCCTCTGCCTGCAGGGGCGCCTGCCCGGCTCCCCAGGGAGCACTGCACCTGCGCGGCCCCGTGTGTGGGGCCCGCCTGCCCGGCACAGCAGGTGGAGTGCAGCTTCCCCGCCTTGGGTCCTGCTTGCTGTCCTCCTCTTCTTCCGCACCTTCTGGCTGTACCGGAAACTAAGCCGGCACGTCCTCCCTAACTCCCACCTCTGCAGCTCGTCTCGTTCTGCCCGGGCTGAGCACGCCCCTCAGGCTGGTCCTCCAGCAGGCGGAGGCCAAACGGGGTCCTGGGAGAGTCCTCCCACAGGGCCATCCTTGGAGAAGTGACCGCCCATGACCACCTGCAAAGCCAGACCTCAGCCTGTGTCCCGAGTCAGGCGGGGAGGGGAGGCAGCTCAGGGGCAGCCAGAGTCAGGGCCCACCAGAGCCCCCACCTCCAGGACCCCAGAACCCTTGGGGCTGTTCTGGCCACGACAGTGTTCCTGTGAACAGGCTTGGGCAGCTGAATGTTCCCAGGAAGGGTGTGGGAATGGCCCTGCTCCCCAGGGGCCAAGGAAGACAGCCTGCCGCCCCCCGCCTCACCCCAGCTCAGACACAAGCTGTAAAGTATCATTTGTTCTCATCGTGTGAGGCCAGCTCACGCCTCAGCTATTCAATTATCTCAGAAATGGCGTAAACACCACAAAAACATTCAACCTAAAATAAGAGATCCACTTGAGTTTTATGTCTCTCTCTCTTCTTTTTTTCATGAATTGCACGATTCTTCCAGAGCCCCTGGGCTCCCACCTCTGAAACACGCCCCCCCCCCCGCCCTCTGTCTGGGCGGGAGCCCGGCTGCAGGGGTCTGTCCTTGCAGCTCGGTGGGCTGCGGGATTTCCGCTCGTGGGATCCTGGGCCGAGCTGGCTTATTTTACGAAGGGCTGTCTTGAGAGAAAAGGCCTAATTCTTTCAAACCCTCTTTACCACCATTTGAGCAAACGATAAAGGTAGGAAAAACCAGCATATGCCAAGTCTGTGCCAGTCGTTGGACACAGGATGGAGCAGGTAACGTGAGTGACATCACGTAACCTTCCAGACCAGATCCACATCAGAGGCAGTGGGGCCGGGTGCCTGCCAAGGGGGCCTGGTTTCCTGGGCGTGCGGAGCTCCCAACCCAGGATACTCTGCCCACCTGGGGGCAGGAGGAGTGAGGCAGCCCCGCGGGAGCCCCTCCCCACGCAAGACCCCGAGTAGGAATGGGGAGGGAGAAGGGAGGCAGAAAGTGCAGCCTCCGACCCTGGCCACTCTCCCCCAGCAGGTCACAGCGCCTGCCTGTACCAGCCCGTCCTTTATTTTCTGTGTTTCTGATGCCCTCACTTCTGGGGCCTCCTGCCCCTGCAGGGACTGCCCCTCCCAGGGTTAGCCAGTTCCTAGGGAGAGCCAACCGCTGCTTGCAGCCTGCTTTGCAAATGCAAACCTACCCACCACCTCCCCCATGGGGCTCTTGCATTCAGGGCCACCATCTCCTGCTCTGATCAGCCCAGAGCAGGTCCAGGCAGCTGGTGTGTGTGTGTGTGTGTGTGTGAACACCCCTGTGTCCCAGAACCCCCTCAGATGATTCAAACCAGCGAAACCTAAGCCTGCAGCTCCGCCTCACTGGTTGCTTCCTGTGGAAACCACATAAAGGCTCCTGCCCACACGGCCCCCTCCCCCGGCTTCCTGACAGGACTGGAGCTGCCCTGCTGTGGTCCCAGTGGTGTGCCCCTCCCCTGGGGAACATGCTACCCACTTACGACAACCGTCCCACCTGCTGGCTTGGCCAGTGACGCCTGCGCTGAAGACACAGCCTTCTGCAGACAAGCCCACAGCCCGGGATACTCCGCTGCCGGGAGTGGGGGACCCTCCTCTGGTCCCCAGGCTGCCCCTGGGCCACCTCATGTCCCCCATCTGGGTCTCAGAATCAGGCGATTTTGCTCTGAAGGTCAGATGGGACGGTGGCCGTGGAAGCCATGTGAGCGGGAACGGGCCTCACTGCCCCCACCCCCGAGCCCCCCCCCCCGCCCTATTCCCTTTCCCTAAGTTCTTCCCGACACAGGCTCTTCCCTGAGTCCCCAGGACCCACCCAAGATGTGACAAAACCCGGGCCCAGCCTGCAGACGTGGACACAGACAGAGGAGCGCTGGCCTGCTGGGGGCCGCGGGGCTGGGTTTAGGCCTCCTGGGCGAAGTTGCTCACTTCGTCGTAGGTCAGAAATGGCTGAACACCAGCCACGTGGTGCAGCCAAGCCCCGCTCTGGCAGGCTGGGCTCGGACACAGGCCCCCGGCCGTGAAACAGGCCGCAAGGACTCGTCCACACGAATGCACTTGGTGTTTTGGATGACGGCGCGAGGCTGGGGTTCAACTCTGGCTTCCGAGGGTCGCGTAACAGCCTGTGGCTCTGAGAATCGTGCTGTGGCTTCAGGGAGAGACAGTAGGGGTGGCACAGAGACGCCGTCACGCTGCTGGCCTGGCGGGGACCCCCACCACACACTCAGGTCTGCTATTCACTGTGCCTCGGTTTCCCTGTCTGGCCACCTCAGAGCTGGTTGTGCCAGAAACGAGCTGCTTGTGGAGAGCACATGGCACCCAGCCAGCACTGTGTCCATGTCCTGGGGCGGCCAACACGATGTCCCCAGACCGGATGGCTCAGAACAGCAGGCACTTCTTCTCTCACGGTCCAGAGGCCAGAGTCTGAAATCAAGGTGTCCCAGGGCCATGCTCCCTCCGAAGGTTCTTGGGGGGGGGGGTCTTCCCGCCTCTTCCAGCTTCTGGGGCTCCAGGCGTCCCTGGGCTCGTGGCCCTGCCCCTCCAGTCTCTGCCTCTGTCCTCACGTGGCCCCTCCTCTGTGTGCCCCTCCTCTCCTGTCTCTTATAAGGACACTTGTCCACGTGTTTAGGGTCTACTCAGCATGGTCTCGTCTCAGACCCTCCCTCCTGCAAAGACCTTTCTTCCCAGCGAGGTTCTGGGTGGCAGGGCCCTGCAGAAAGAAACCGGGTCCCTGGGCCTGTAGGTCATGCAGCTGCTCACTCCTTAAAGCCACGTGCAGGAGTGTGGGGGCTGGGGAGCTGGCGGGCCTCGGCGGGAGGCACAGGGTGGGCACTTGTGAAGCAGAAGGCAGGCCCCAGCCAAGCCCACTTGAAAACTGTTAGGACCAACAGCATCTCGACACATAACTTCTGACTTGCGCTGAGTCCCTGGGACGGCAGAGCAGCCCATGGAAAAGGCAAGTCCTTAACAGACCCAGCGCAGGGCGTGGAGCTCTGTGGAACAAAATTTGGAAAAGCATTTTAACCCCAAAGAATCCATTGGCAGCTGGGACCCCAGGATCTGAGGCCAGCAGGTGGACAGTAAGGGGTGGGTTTTTGGGAAAGGGGCTAACATCTGCCTCCCCAGACTTCCCACAGCAGCAGGATCCAGCCTCCAGCCAGGCAGTGAGCTCTCCATGGATGCTCAGGCCAAGGAGAGGGGAAACTGAGGCACAGGAGGGCCAGGTCATTCTCCCAAGGCCACACGGCCAGACTCCTGGCTCACAGGCACCTCTCCCACAAACCAGGGGACACTGGAGCAGACGTGGCCTCTGAAGCACCACCTGGAGGTGTGGCCCAGCGCCCCGGGACATGGGACCCCCAGCCTGCCCTCTAGGCACCTCGTGTGCTGAGGAGGGAGGGAAGAGTGGCCCACACAGAAGACATTTCCGTCTGAGCTCACTGCTGAAAACAGGAGCACCCCTCCCACTTCCAGGGAACTGGCCAAGTGCCCGGGTCCAGCCAGCCGAGCCCCAGGGGACACGAGAGGATTTAGGCCCAGGGAGGAGCCCCAGGCGGGCAGTGAGCACAGCCGAGAGGCGCCCGGGCAGCAGGTGAGAAGGCCCAGCGTCCCTGCACCTGTCCCACCTGCTCCACCCAGGCCTGGCTCTGGACACCCCGAGGACATCTGGGCTCCCGTGGGGCAGGACGATGTGGGGCTGGGAGGTGGGCGTGAGGCCGGCGAAGCAGACTGGAGGAGGGTGTTATTTAAAAGCCGGCACTCTGGATCTTTGCATGTACGGGCGGGTGTTCCCATTCTGAGAGCAGTGAGGACAGCCCGCCCGGCGAGCCCCTCCTCCACGCCTCCCTCCACCTCCTTCCAGAGCCCCCTCCCCCAGCACAGCCCCAGCGCTGGCCCTCCCCCTCCCCCTGACTCAGACAGCCCCTCCCCGTGCCTCGGGGGAACAGGCCCAGAGCAGGGGGTCGGTGCAGTCACCCCATGACACCAGAGGCCATCCCGGCTCTCTGGGCCCCAAGAGCCACTGTCACCATGTGCCTGTACAAGAAAAGGCTCGGGGGGCAAAGGCAAGACCCCCTCACCCCCCAGGGACAAGGACAGCCACAGAGGAGGGGACCAGCGAGGACTCTCAGGTGTGAGGCTGGGAGGCTCAGAGAGGCTGTGGACGGTTCCGGGGCCTTCAAGGAGTCAGGACCTGGGTAAGTGGGGAGGGGGCGAGGGTGGTCCAGGCAGAGGCACAGCCCAGCCAAGGTGGGACTGTGAGAAGAACCCAAGGTGTGTAGGGGGCTCCCCCTCTGTCTGTCTGTCTGTCTGTCTGTCCATGTGTCTCTCACTGGGTATGTCTGTCTCTCAGTCTCTGCCTGTCTGTCTGTCTCTCCCCCCACTCCTAACCCTGGGGACAGGGCTCTGATGGCCCCCACATGGGTCCCGGGGGGCGGGCTGCCCTGGCTTCCCCGTGAGGGGTCCCTGTCCCCTTGGAGCAGAGCAGGGCTCTCGGCCTCTCGCTTTTCCAGAGAGGCCAGCAGCACACACATGTGTAGGCGTCTCACCGGAGGACCCAGGACCCTGTCACCAAAGTCCCCACCCCTCCTGGGCTTCCAGAGAAGCCCACGCCCGAGTCCCAGGGCTGAAGCCCTGCGGGGGCCACAGAGCAGACAGGCCTGGGGTGTCCCTTCCCTCACCCTCCCCGCCCCCCGCTGCCCTCCCCCAGGACCTCTCCCCGCCCCTTCTTCAGGCCGATGCAGGACAGTGTGCGTGGGGCCATCAAGGACCCTGCCCAGCGGAGCCTCTGGAGGTGGCCCAGCAGGAGTGCGGTCCAGGCCCTCCAGGGCGGGAAGCCACGTGTGGGTCCCTGATGGAGGAGGCCCCGCACACGCGTCCATCCACGCAAGCGCCCGCCTTGCCTGAGAGACCCAACCTCTTCGACATCATGCCCTGGTGCCTGGCCTTGTCAGTCTCTGCAGTCACCCTCACCTCCCAGCCCCGGGCGGGCCGCCCACCTGGCCCGCGTCGTCATCACATCTTAGCGAATCCTCCTTTCATGAGAAGGTCCTGAGGCCCGAAGGGCTGGACCTGGGCCAGGAAGGGGCCCGAGCTGGAGGCGCGTCTACCTGGCTGCACCAGCACGGCAGCGCCTTCCCACGCGGGGACTCCGGCAGCAGCATCTGTCCCCTCCTTCCAGGGTCCCTCCGGCCGCCCGTGAGCCAGCCAGCATGTTGGGGCTCTGGAGGACCTTCAACAGTGTGGTTTCCTACATCACCCTTGCCGTCAGCCTCGGGGAGCTGGTAGGGAACGGGCTGGTCCTCTGGCACCTCGGCTTCCACATGAAGAAGGGCCCCTTCTCCGTCTATGTCCTCCACCTGACCACCGCCGACTTCCTGTTCCTGGGCTGCCAGGTGGCCGTCTGGGCCGTGCAGGCCGCCCTGGGAGGCCAGGGCGGCCTCTACCTCACCGTCCCCTTCGTGGCCTTCTCCGTGGGGCTCTGGCTGTTGGCGGCCTTCAGCGCCGAGCGCTGCCTCTCCGACATCTTCCCCACCTGCTACCAGGGCTGCCGCCCCAGACACACAGCAGGCATCGTCTGTGGCCTGATCTGGGCCCTCACCCCGCTGACCGTGCTGCTGCCCGCCAACGCCTGCGGCCAGCTGCCGGGCGGCACGCGCCTGCAGACCTGCCCTTGGTTCCACACAGCCAGTGTCGCGTGGCTGCTGACCCTGGCCTGCGGGGCCTCCGTGGCCGGGCTGGTCCTCTTCATCTGGGTGGCCTGCTGCTCCCAGCGGCAGCTCCCCCAGTTCTACGGTGTCGTCCTGGGCTCCGTGCTCCTGTTCTTCTTCTGCGGCCTCTCCTACATCTTGTACTGGATCCTGAGCAGCAGCCTGGACCTCCTGCTGTCCTGGGTCCCCATGCAGTCCTTTTTACGCCAACCGTACTCGCTCTCCCCACTGCCCACGCTCCTGGCCTGCATCCACTGCAGCTCCAAGCCACTCATCTACTTCACGACAGGCCGGCAGCCAGGCAAGCGAGAGCCACTGCGGGAGGCTCTCCAGCGGTCCCTGGGGGAGGGGGCCCCGCTGGGGGCCGGGGAAGTGTCTCTGCCCATGGGCCGCGTGTAGAGGCCTCCCGGGCCCTCCCCGACCCCTCACCAGACCCTCCAGGACAATGTCGTCCCTGCCCCAACCCTGGCTCAGTTGCCCTGGGGATCCAAGGGCTGGGGACAGAGTGAGAGCTGCGGTCCTGGTCCCCCCATGCCCAGCCCGCTTGGGCCGGGGAAGCCTGAGGATGAGACCAGATACACGGCAGGCAAACCGGGAGACCCCAGGACAGGCACCTGTGGGCAGAGCCCTCATCCCCAGCTCCTGCCTCCTCTCCTGCCACCAACTGGGGGCCAGGGTGGAGGGGAGGCAGCCCCCGAAGGCCCCGTGGGGGGTTGGGTGGATCAGAACCCAGGCTCTGGCTGGGCCAGGGGCTGTCCTCACTGGGGCCGCGCTGAGCCTCTTCCTACAGGCTTCTCCCCCTGCCCCAGCTGCCCAGTGACCCCACCCAGGGCCTGCCCAGCAGTCTCTCCACAGGCCACCAGATGGCGCTGCTTCCTCACCAAATGCACCAAAAGTGCACCAGCAGAAGAGGGTTCACGGGCTCAGCCCTTCCAGCCCCGCCGCCCACACCGGGGCTCCTGGATACCTGCTGCCTGGAGGGCATTCTTGCCCCTCCATTCCATCTTCAACTTCCCCTCCTCCCAGAATCCTCCACCCTTCGCCCCCACCCATCCTTGCCCACCCCTGCAGACCCTGCCAGGCCAGTGTTTGCCCTCCCTTGGGGCTTTCCTTGTGAGGGAGGGAGGGAGGGAGGCGGGTGGGGAGGGAGGGGACAGAGGTAACTGAAGCCATTCCTTTTAATTTTCAAAGCACAAATCATTTTATATGTTTCTGATGATTAAAAAAGAAACAGTTCATAGCCATCGTCAAGACTTTCAAGCCCTACAGAAAATATTTAAGAGATAAATCACCAGAACTCTTTGGACTCAAAGGAAGACATTTTGGGGGTAGAACCCTCCGATCATGTTTGCTTTTTAATAGAGGCCCGCAGAAATTTCCATTTTTACCAGAATGAAGAGATTCTATACACGTTACATGAACCCTGCTACAATAAAGCGTTTGACAACTACGGGAGAATTGGTTTTAAAAGTTGTCTTTTGTCGGGGAAGGTAGAGCTCAGTGGTAGAGCGCATGCTTAGCGTGCAGGAGGTCCTGGGTTCAATCCCCAGTGCCTCTATTAAAATAAATAAATAAATACAGAAACCTCATTACCTTTCCCCCAAAACAAAAAAACTTACAAAAAAAAAAAAAAAAAACAACCAAATGTTTTTTTTTAAGTTGTCTTTTTTTTTCACTAGAGAACGTATGTGTTATTCATTCTGGGAACATTGGGGACAATTAAGAAATGGAAAGAAGAAAGTCTTACCTGTAGCCACCCCTGCCAACCCAAAAACACCTTTGCAGGTTGTCTGTCCCTGCCTGGGAAGGACAAGGTTCTGACCACACCGGCTTACCCAACCTGGTCTCCCCAGACTGTGCCCTTAAGACAGGATGATTCCAAATGAGAGAGGCCAGGGTTCCAGCCATCTAAAAGCTGTCCAGCAGGCTTAGAGAGGAGGGTCAGGGACCCCAGCCTTAGCTTTGAGGGGTGGGGTGGGGAAGAGCCATCTATCCTTGGGACCACTTCATGCTGGACTCCAAGGAGGAGTGTGGCTTCCTTCCTGGAAGGGCTGGAAATGGGAAGATGGCAGGGGGAGGGAGGCAGCCTCAGAGACCCTTCCAGCATCAGCCTCATCTTCCCAGCCCCAAGAAATAGTTGTGGGGCCCCCTGAGGGGGCCCATTCATCTGTGTCAAGGCGAGGACCGGCGGACAGCCAGGCAGCTGGCAGTGTCTGGGCGCGTGATAAACAGCCCAGTCTAGACAGATGGGCCGTGCAGGACCTCTGGCCCCAGAACCCGCTGCTGGGGTGTACAGATGCCAGCCTGGGCCCAAAAGAGCCAATGTGTCCCCAGCCCTGGAGAAGTGCATGGCCACCTGGGGGCCCAGGCTGTCACACGGCTGGGCTCCCATCCTGCTGGCGCCTCTCCAGCTGGGTGACCTCCTGCACGTCACCTGACAGCAGGGAGCTGGTCTGGAAAAAAAAAAATTCCGAGGCCAAGCAAATCGCCTTCCCGGGACTGGGGAGGGGCAAGGCTGGCAGGCAGGCTGGCAGGCAGGCTGGCAGAGGGCAGGCGGTGCTGAGGCTGTCCTGACCTTCAGAGCCAGCGCATCACCTCTCCTGTCTCCATCTCCATCTCCGGGCCGAGCTCCAGACGTGCCTATCCCGCCCTGAACTCGCACACCCACCGTGCTGTCTGCTCACGTCCCCACTGTTGGCATGTCCTGCTCAGCCATCGGGGTCCATCCTCAAGTCTGTCTGTCCTGTGACACCGGGAGCTTCCTGGCAGTGGATGCCGTGTTCCTCTGACGCACACCTGCCCTGGTCCAAGGCGACCCCCTTGCCCAGAGCATCCTCCCCACCCGCTGCAGGCTGCATTTCCTGCAGTCGTATTTGCACCCCTGTGATTGTCCTTGTGGGAGGGTCTCCCTGGGCAAGGAGGAAGGGCCCGACAAGTATTTGTGGACTGCACGGCCTGGAGACGGTGCTGGATGAATGCGTGATTGCAGGAATGGTGTGTTCAAGAGAATCAACCATGTGGCAGAAAGGGAGCACCACAGAATGGAATCAGACCAGGCTGGTCCTGGGTTCTGGAACCTTCCCCGCCAGCCAAGACCTGACCACTGACTGGATGGATGCCTGAGCAGGAAGTCAGAGAAGAAGGGGCACCCGCTGCCCCTGGCAGAGTCCAGTCCCTCACCTGCCCTGGGCCACGCTCTCCCCTTTCAGCCAGCAAACCCTGAAAGAACCAGCTCCGAACCAGCTCCGGCTGGGCCCTGGGCTGGAGGCGAGGGAGGGGCGTGCCAGGGTGTGGCCCCCACCCCCAGAGGGCTGGGCGTTGGGAGAGGGGACCGAGCCCTCAGCGCCATGCGAAGACGGCCTGTGCAGAGAGGCTCCGTTGTCCCAGTTTGCCCCTGACAGTGGTTAGAGGGCCCGCACACGTCCCAGTGTGGACGGCCCTCACCTTAGGGAAGCAGGGACGAAGGTCACACCTCCCCACCCAGACAGCAGAGGGAGCTTCCCAGCGGAGGGGGTGTCTGCGCTGAATCCTACAAAGCCGCGTGGGGTAAGGAAAGGACTCCACCAGCGGGGGACAGACTGAAAGTTCCCAAACACAGGCACCTGCTGAGGAGAAGAGAAAGACGGGTCGCCCAGAGGAGGCTGTGGCAGCTGGGCCCCGGTGTGGGAGCAGGTGTGCAGCGGGCACAGGGCCGAGGACACCCCGGGGGACACTGGGCATGAGACACACGTGCCACCTGCCACCCAGGTCTGACCCTCCTGCCGGTCGCCTCACACTGAATGTTGGTGGCGCCCGGCAGTGCTCAGGGCTTGGCTGGGTTTTGCTGTCTTTGGAGTTTTTCTCCATATAGATGACGAGTCATTGTGGCAACATTTGTTGGAAAGGCGGCCCTTTTCCATCAGTCGCACGGGTGCCTCGGCTGTAAACCGGTCGGTCGTGTGTGGCAGGTTTGGTTCTGGACTCTGATCCGTGCTGGTCTGTTTGTCTGTCTCTGCACCAGCACCACATTGCCTCGCTCACTGCGCCAGTAAAGCCAGTCATGCAATCAGGTGCTGGAAGGCCTCCAAGTCCGCATTTCCACGTTGCATTTCTGTATACATTTTAGAACCAGCTTGACAATTTCTTCAAATCCTCCTGGAGGTTTGACCGGGATTGCACTGAGCCCCTTCAGTTACTCTAGAAAAATTCTTGGGGAACCGACATCTTATCAACATGAAGTTTTCAGTTAATGGGTCTTTGACTTCTGTCAGCTACTTTTGTAGTTTTCAGTGTAGATACGGTGTTCGTATTTTGTAAAATTTATACCTAGGTATTTGATGCTACGTAAAATTATCTTTTAATTTCGTTTTCCAGTTGCTTGTTGATAGGTTAGTGGTTTTTTATATTGATCTTGACTTTTTATGTGATCTAACACCTATCCCGCCAACTTGCTAAACTCCCCAAGTAGCTCTAACAGGCTTCTGCAGCCCACTTAGGCTGTCTGCGTGCAGGATTATGTCATTTGCAAATGGGTAGTTTTATCACTCCCTTTCTGGTCTTTATGCCTTTTACTTGCTTTTCGTTCTCTGTTTCCTTTTCTTTCTTCGTCACACCGGCTGGGACTTCCCATATGATGTCGAGCAGAAATGGTGAAAACGGACACCCTCGCCTTACTCCCAGCCCTCTGGGGAATGTGCTCAATACTAGATGTGGTGTTGGCTGGGGCCTTTTTCTATATGCCCTTTATCACACGGATGTAATTTCCAGCTACTCCTAGAGAGTTTATCTGAGAGTTTGGCATCTTTTTTTAAGCCATGCGTGGGTAGTAAGTTGTATCAGGTGCTTTTCTTCATTTGTTAAGATGCCCACACGGCGTTCCTCCTTTAGCCTGTTACTGCTGTGAACTGCGCTGATTTACTTCCCGACGCCGACCTCGCAGCCCTCGGATAAACCCCCCTTGGCCGTGGCGTTACTACCCCTCCTGGAGTTGGTGGACTTGCTTTGCTAGTCTCTCGATACAAGCACGTGCATTTCCATTTGTGGGACATGCTGGTCTCTGGCTTATTTTCCCGTAACATCCTTGTCGGTTCGCCATGTCAGCTCCTCCCTGCTGCTCTGTGGAAATTTGGGAAACACCAGCGCCACTTCACCAGAGAAGCCAGCTGGGTCTGGAGTCTTTGTGAAAGGAGTGTAAACACAGTTGCAGTTTCTTTAACAGCTATAAGGCTGCTCAGAGTGTCTTTTTCTTCTTGCAACCATTTTAGAAAGGCTTGTTTTTCAGGGGTTTTTTCCCATTTCACCATGTGAAGTTAGCATAAGTGGAATGAGCCAACCTGAAAGTGGACCCTCCACCCTAGTCAAGACTTGAGATCACAGCCCTGCTCAACATCTTGATTACAACCACGTGGCAGCCCCCAAGTCAGAACCGCCCAAGTCACGCCCAAATTCTTGATTTACAGAATCTGTGAGATACTAAAGGTTCATTGTTTTAAGCTGCTGAATTTTAGCATAATCAGTTACAAAGCAATAGATTACTAATACGATCATGAAATGTTCCTCTTTATCTCTGGTGGTATTCCATGCCTTGAGGTCTGCTTTATTTCAAATTAATAGCTAGCTGCCCTGGCTATCTTGTGATTATTGTTTACACAGCATAGTTGTTTGTTTTTTTCAGTTTTTTTCTCTTAATCTACCTGCATCTTTATATTCAAAATGTGCCTCTTCAATGATGCAACTGCAGATTTTGAAGATGGAGGAAGATACCATGAGCCAAGGATGAAAGTGACCTCTAGACAGTGAGAAAGGCGAAAAACAGACCAAAACCAGAAACAAAGGGATTCTCCCCGGGTCTCCCAGGAGGAAAACAGCCATCGAGCACCTCGATTTCAACCTGTGTGTTTCAGACTTCTAACCAACAGAAATGCAAAATAATAAATTTGTGTTGTCTTAAGCTAATAATAATAATAATAATAATAATAATAATAATAATAATAATAGTAATAATGTGCCTCTTGTAAACAGCATATTATTGGGTAGCATTTTTAATCCAGTGTGAAAATCTCTGCTTTTTAATTAGAGCTTTAGACCGCTTGCATTTATTACAAGTATTGATATGGCTGAGTGTCAGTTTGCTATTTTGCTATTTCTTTTCTGTTTATCACTTACATTCTTTGTCACATTGTGGTTTTTCTCTTGCCTCCTTTTGGATTAATCAAATAATCGTTAGTGCTCCATTTTATCTTCTCTACTGGAGCGTTAGCTACAGCTCTTTGCTTTATACTTTGGCAGGTTCCTCCAGAGATTATTACTAGCCCCCTTTAACTTATCACAACTTTTACGTACAAAGTAAGAACCCTGTAACAGTAGAAGTTCCTTTACCCTTCTCCAGATCTTTGCATTGTTGTAACATATTTAATTTCTACATGTTTTATAAACCCTAATATACATTGTTATTATTCTTACTTTAAATGACTGATAGACTTTTATAGAAATTAAGAAAATCTCCATTTATAGTTACCCACCCGTGTGTCATTTCCCATCTCCTTCATTTCTACTTTCAGACTTGAATCACTCCTCTCCAGCATGAAAAACTTTCTTTAGTATTTTGGGTCTGAGGACCGCAACTTCTCTCAGCTTTTGTCTGTCTGAAAATGTCTCTCCCTTCCCGTTGTCCTCAAAGATACTTTCACTAAATATAAAATTCCAGACTGACACAATTTTTTTCTTTCTTTCACCATTTTAAAGATACCATTCAATGGTGCTCAGCTCCTGCAATGTCAGATGGTAAGTCAGGCTACCCTCACCCAGGCAGTCGGATATGCTTATCCACTCCCTCCACGTAGTATGTCTGGGTGCTGTTGAAACGTGTGCCTCTGCATTTTAGCAGACTGACCGTGAAGTGCTGAGATGGGGCTGTTCTTACATTTATTCTATTTGGGATTCACTGAGCTTCCCCAGTCTATGGGTTCATATCTGTCCACAATTTTGTTGGTGTTTCACCATTTATCTCTGTAAACAGTTATTCTGGTCTTTTCTCTCCCTCCTCTCCTTCTGAGACCCCAGTTACACATATTTCAGGTCATCTGATGGGGTGCCATGCTCAATGATGACGTCAGCGGTGGTGGTGATGGTGGTGATGGCAGTGGTGGTGATGGCGGTGGTGGTGGTGATGGTGGCGGTGGTGGTGGTGGTGATGGCGGTGGTGGTGGTGGTGGTGATGGCGGTAGTGATGGTGATGATGCTGTCACCATGGCCCCTCTCTGTGCTTCAGACTGGGTAATTTCTACTGGCCTGTCTTCAGATTCATTGATCCTTTATTCTGCTGTGTCTGTTTGGCTGCTCAGCCCATCCACCGAAATGTTCATTTCTGCTACTGTGATTTTCAGTACTTAAACTTCTATTTGAATTTTTTTGCAGTTTCCATTTCTTTGCTAACACTTACCATCTGTTTACCAATCCTGTCCCTCTTTTCCTACAAATCCTTAAATATATTTATAATAGCTGTTTAAATGTCCTCATCTGATATCTGTGAATCTGCCAGTGTTAACTATTTTTTCTCTTGATACTGAGCCACATTTAACTGCTTCCTCTTATGTGTACTTTTTTTATTGTGGATGATACATTGTAAATAGGCTGAATTATGACCTCCACCCCCGAAGAATGAAGACGGAATCAGAGACGCAGCCAGAGATGGGAGGATGCTCCCCCAGAGGCTGTGCCGATGGAGGAGGGGCTGTGAGCCGTGGAACCCAGGCACCTCCAGAAGCTGGAAAAGGCAGGAGCAGATCCCCCCAGAGCCTCCAGGAGGCGTCCAGCCCATTATTTCAGACATCTACCCTCCAGAACTGTAGGCTTTTAAATTTATTAATAAAGTTATTGTTTAATAGTTATCAATTAATTAAATTACAATGATTTGATGAAGTCATTGTTTTAAAAGTTATTAACTCATAAACTAACGGCCTTAGCATTATGAGAAGTTATGTTGCTTTAGCCACCGAGTCTGTGCTCCTCTGTCAGAGCAGCGAAAGGGCACTAACGCAGATTCTGTCCCCGCAGCTTCTGCCGCTGTTGACTTGCTCTCCTGTCTTCCCACAGCTGCTTTTTAGTTTTTCCAGAGTTTCTGACAATCGAAAGCAGTAGGGTTGGTCTGATTTCAGCTTCGCTGGCAAACCAGAAACAGAGCTCACTGTACACTTTTTTAAAAGAATGAGAACAAGCTTATGGCTACCAGGGGTAAAGGGGGTGGAAAGGGATAAACTGGGACTTCACAAATCACACCTCTTGGGGCGGGGTGGAGACGTTAGCTCTCATGATTGTCGGGGTGGTTTCATGGGCATGGACATCTATCAAAATTCATCCAGTTGTACATCTGAAATACGTGTAGGTTACTGTACAGGAACCAGACTGCAACAAATGTGTTTGAAAAAATTTTTAATAAAAAGTAAGATAAAAGAATGAGGATAATTCTGAATTCCAAAACAAGCAGGCCCCCAAAGGTTGGGGGCACACCCCCCACTCATGGGGCTGCATGAGGGTAAGTGAGGCATCACGTGATCTTTGGCACAAATCAAGCCTCCAGTGTGTAAGCGTCTCTGTCGTTCAGGGAGAGGGCAGCTTAAATAACAGAACTGTGCTTCTTCTCATGGCTCTGGAGGCTGGAAGGCCAACATCAAGGTGCCGGCAGGGTCAGGCGAGGGTGAGGGCTGTCTTCCTGGTTTGCAGACCCCGCCTTCTCCCCATCTCTCCCTTCCTCTTCTTCTGTAAGGGCACTGATTGCAACATGGGGCCCCACCTCATCACCTCGCAAAGGCCCACCTCCAAATCCCAACGCCCTGGGGGGCAGGGCTTCCACATGTAAATTCCCATCCAGAGCAGTTGGTTGTGGTCAGAAGGATGAGAGGGATGGGGTCCAGGCCTGGAACTATGAGCGAGTCAGCGGGATGTAGCAATAGACTAGCCGGGGCTGAAGCGCCAGCTTCCCCCTCCCACAGGGTGCCTGTGGGGAGCACGCACCCCCCCCCCCCACCGAGAAGGGGTCTCCGGGGTTGTGGCCAGCCCTCCCAGCAGAGATGCTGCCCCTTCAGGGCTGGAGTCAGCAGCCCTCAGCTTTGCACCCCCTCAGCTTTGGAGTGCAGGCCCAAACCCAGACAGGAGCTGAGAGTCTGCAGAGTGAATACATGCTGGACTTGCAGGAAAACTGCTCTGAGGTCCAGGGAGGCTGTCAGCCCGGGCCGTCCTCCCTCTCTGCCCTGTGAAATGCCCCGGCACTCCACCTGCCAGCTGGAGCTTCTGGGGGCCTGTCTGCTTTCGGTCCCTCTCCAAAATCCCAGGCACTGCAGCGGGGACTTTGGGAAGAGATCAATCTCCCTGGAGCTGCTGACAAGGATTCTTCACAGCCTCGCAGTGGCCCAGCGTCTCTAGCTCAACCCAGAGCCCAGCAGTCACCACATGGGGCAGGCCCTCGGTGGTTATCCCTGGGCCAGAGGTCAGCCACTGGGGACCTTCGCCGGCATTCACAGGGGTTACATCTTTAAATTCATTCCCAGCATTTAACGACTGGGAATTTTCACATCAAAATCCAGACTTCTAACCTCTCCTGAATGGCAGAGGCTGGAAAACATCACCCAAGTTGCCCCCACTATGAAGGAGGGACGAGGAGGGGCTGGCCTTGTGCAGGGGTGCTTCGCGTCACCTGCAGGCCCCCTTCCCTGCTGTCACCCTGAGCTCCGGCCACGCCCCTGCCTATACAGTTGTTTCTGGATTGAAGAGGAAAGGAAATGGGTGAACAGTGGGGAAACACAGTCAGGGAGCCCCATGTTTCAGTAAAAATGGGAGGGAGCTCGTTTCTCTGTGGACAAGACGAATGTTCCTTTGTGTATAATGTGCAACGATATGTGTGTGGCACTGAATCCCCCCGCCTGGACAGGACCCCTTCATACTGCAAATGGAAAGACTGAGGCCCAGACAAAGTGGGACCTGCCTTCGGTCACCCAGCTGGGCAGCAGCAGGCCAGGACTCCTCTGACAGGTGTGGGCACACTGGAGATGCTGGCGCCCAGGCCCTGGGAGCTGCGATGAGGACTGTTGTGTCTCAGCCCTGCAGGACCATGAAAGACGGCTTCCTCCCCCAGCCTGCCCTGCAGACAGGCGTGCCAGTCCTCCAGCAAAGGGTGGCAGGTGGCCTGCAATGGGGCTAATGGCCTGGAAGAGCTGGGCTGCAGGAGGAGGGGAGGAGGCTGCAGAGACACGGATTAAGGACATTTAGTGGCTTCCTGTGGGGAGCCAGGCCCTGTCTCTCCAGGGAGACCAGGGAGCCCAGAGCAGACAGACGGAGAGGTCCCTGTGCGTGGCCAGCACGGCCAGCCTGGCGAGGTTTCTTCCTCATTAGCGTCTCAGGAGGAGGCCTCAGCACCTGTGCTCAGGGAGAAGGCCAGCCCCTCCCAGGGCAGAGCTTCCAGAGCGGGCTTCCACTGCCCTTCAAAGGGTAGGATGATTTGCCAAATTAGAGAGAAATGGCAGAGTGGGGATCAGCCTCCCAGGGTTGGGCTGGGACCAGCACTGACCAGAAGACATGAAGCGGCTTGATTTATGCCAAACCTCGTGTGTGGCCCTGGCTGCCACGCTGAGAGGGAGAGCCCAGGCTTGGTGACGCCACCTTATGCCAGGTGCCTGGCACAGCACTGTTTCTATTGTTTTATTATGTCATCACCGTCATCACCACCATCGCCACCATCACTGCCACTGTCATCACCATCACCATCACCACCATCACCACCATCGCCACCATCATCACCACCACCACCATCATCACCATCATCACCATCACCACCATCATCATCATCATCACCACCATCACCGTCAGCACCAGCTTCATCATCTTCTTCCTTCTCCCCAAGCATCCAGCTCCCTGCCAAGGACAAAGGAAGGCAGGAAGAAGAGAGCCACCACAGCCCTCCTGCACACTCCGCACCTCAGCTTGCAGCCTGCCTTACACACACCCCATGCACCTCAGCTCCCTCCCAGCCCCAT